>NC_090931.1:948268624-948574774 GCF_040938575.1 Ambystoma mexicanum | reverse complement strand
TATTCTAGCAAAATGTGCCAGAAGAGCCAAGGTCATACCAATGATTTATAGTGACTTTTTTGAATGCCATATTTTCGAATGCCATTTTCTCGACACAATTTTGCCGAAAAAAACATTTTTAGAAATATTTTTTTATTTCATTTTTTAAATGGGGGTTCCCCGCCCAACCCCCTGTTTTTTTAATTGACACTTTTTTTATACTAACGAGACAAAAATAAAACATATATAAAAAAAACATTCAAAAAACTTTTTTTCGGCAAAATGTTTTACACTAAATGGCATTTCGAAAATAGTTTTTCGAAAATATAACCCAATACCCATACCAATAGAAGGAACAAACAGTAGCTACACCTAATTGAAACTTAAGAACAGAATATCCTGAAAGGCCAAGATAAGGAGGCATAGGCAGGTGGCAAGCTAAATAAAAATCAAATACCCAAATTGAGAGAAACCAGACAAATTCACGGTGTGGGAAGCACGTGACCAGCCAAGCGAGAAGAAGCCGTGTTCACACCTACGCTTGGCAGCCTCCCAAGCAGAGATATCAGAATTTTTCCAGACAGAAGATGCAGTTTCGAGGCCAACCACAGTGAAATAATTGACACACAGTTGCTGAAGCGATGATTGATTATAACCTTCATTGGAGGAAGGCCGGGTAACTGAGGGGCACCCCGCACCTGGCTGACCATTCTGCGTGCTGCTAAGCAAAGTGGAAAATTATGCATGGGGTTGGTGCCAACCCAATCACGATGGACCAAATAATCTAGGGTCCTATAGCTAATAGAACCAATACGACGTCTTACTTTTAGTGATGTCTGCAGTAGTCATCCTGAAGGAAGGGCTTAGGTGCCCACCTGACAGTGCTTTACCCAATCCCCTCACTCCGTTACCATATACAGATATAGTACCTATAGTAAAGTTACCTTTTCCTAACCAATAGAATTGCATGTTAACTTTTAAGTGTTACACGTCAGTTATGACTAGGTTTGAGTATAAATGTTACAACTTGTATGAAGTTCGTTGGAGTTGAAGTGAGAAGGACGATTGCATTACTGCTGATTTCCATGACTCCCCGTTTTTTGTACTTGTCATTAAACGGATTACCTCTGCCAAACCATTGAGTTGTCCTTATTGGTGTTGGAGTAATACCTCTGCACCCCCATCCATCTCCAGGGTGCAGCTATCTCATTTTAAAGTACTTCGAGCCAAACCTCGGCTCTATGGGCCGGCCGGGGGTCTCCGGAGTACAGTATGCCATATCAAGCTATGGCACTGCCTGAGAGGAAAAGGAATCCAAGTGGCTCTTCTAGAAAACATTCAAGCTCTATATTGTCACAACAAGGTAGCTGTGAGGTGGGGGGTGGACGGTGAGATTACGGACTACTTTGCTGTAGAGAAGGGGGTTTGGCAGGGGTGTGTGCTGACCCCCATCCTCTTTTGTTTATGCATCAACATCATCATAGAGGCACTGCTGGTGGCATGTTTTGACCCTCCAAGGTTGGGAGGGGACAGGTTCCCAGCGCTCTTCTATGCTGACAATGCAGTTCTCTTATCCAAAACCACAAAGGGGCTAAAACATAACTTTAAGTTTTTATGGAGAAGTGCCAAGAACTGTCTATGCCACTTAACCTTGAGAAGATCAAAATGATGGTCTTCAGTAGAAGGAACCAGAAGAAAATCAAACTAACCATCTCTGTAGGTGATTATGTGCTAGGGCATGTGCAGCATTATGACTATCTGGGGGTTAGATTTACCAAGGATGTCACATGGGCAGCTCATCTTGTTAAAGCTGCAGCTACCCAGGAAAAATATAGTCGGGGAATACTCTGCCTTTATAACAAAATGGGAATGGGAGCTGAGTCTGGTGGACAATGGCTTCCTAAGGAGCCTTCTTATTCAATCCAAGGGAGCACCCTATGGCAAGTCTAAGGTGGGAGTGTGCCCCTAAACCCATTGGTGAAGTCATAGCCATGAATCCTCTGATGTACTGGGCAAGGCTCTGGCGTACTCCAGAACTCGCTAAATATTGTGAAGCAATGACAAACTTGAGAGGCACAGCGGGTTCAAGATCTATGCGGGGGCTGCGATTTGTCAAGAGTGGCTTAGAGAAGATGGGTATGGGAATTCTCTGGACAAGCCCAAAGAGTTTAACCCAGAGGGATAAGGCTGGGATGAGGAGTAAGTGCCATAATGCCATACTTAATCAGATGAGAATTTCTTGTGAGGCCTTATGCACTGGGACACCCTACATAATGTTAAAACAGGACTATGGCTTTGAATCTTTTCTTGATTTGGTAGCTCCTGCCTATGCCCGGTGCTTATATATTCAATTATGCACCAACACTATTAAACTGGCAAGCTCTACGGCACAGTGGTCTTCTACACCGTGGTTGGGCTGTAAGGTTTGTGAGAATGTCGAGGAGTCTATCATGCATTTTTTACTATTCTGTCCAGGATATTTAAGGCTGAGAAAGTGTTATCTGCTCCCATTACTACGCTTAAAGGGTGTCAGATCGTCTAGAGAGGCTGTGACCTTTGTAATAACTCCAAAGAACTGAATTTGTTTTACTATATTGCTAAATTTGTACACAGTGCTTGACTGCATAGGGCTAAATATTGAATATTGACTATACAATGGGACTGGCTGGTGAAAATCTTTGTTCCTGCAACTGATGAACCTTATATTCTTCTGGATCATGGCATTTATTAATTGCAATTTTACTCGTTTTGATAACTGTGATTCAATGAATTTGCATATGATGATATGTATGTGATCGTTTTTATGCTTTTATGGCTTTTTGCCGAATAAAGTTATGTTCAACGCAATAAGAGAGTTAAGACGAAAACTCTAGGCAAAACCTGGTTCTCCTTGGATATCATAGATTTCAGGAGAATAAAGAGGCAATGTGAGAGGCTCTGGAGGAAACAGCCTTGCCAGGCAACTCTGGAAACCTATTGAATTGCCACAGCCAGATCTAAATAATTATCCTCAAAGCTAAGCACCATAACTTTGAAAACAGGATAAATAACACAAAATCCAATCAAAATACCTGTTTATTATTTTAAGAGGGCTGGAGGGAAAGAAAGGTGCACGACATGTTGGATATCGAAAGTATTACATGGTGTGCCAAGATCCAAATAGGGTTCTGCAATAAAATAGTTGCACATGGTTACTATCGAGGCTAGTCGTCTGAAATTACTTAACCATGCTTCTAATATTCAAAGAAATAGTAATGCTGTGATAGATTGCCCACATACAGAACCAAGATGTTGTCTTAATCAAATCACAGAGGCTAGACTTATAGGAACTTTAAATGGACTGAAACCTTCCATTTTTACAACAGATGCTTAACCAGCCAGTGTAATAAAAGATTTGATTGAATGTATGGCACTCCTCATTACAGGGATAGTGAATTCTTCCTTCATCACCTAAACTGTACCCTCTTGTCTGAACGAAGTATGAACGAAGTATGGATAACTCCACTTCTGAAAAAAGAGTTACCCCCCTATCACCAATGGTCCCTTTTTACTAATAATCTTAGATAGGATGGCCTACCTGCAACTCCAAGAACATATTGATAGACACAACCTGTTGAGTGCTCGATAGTCCGGTGCCCGTGCCTTGCACAGAATGGAAACCACAATGCTTGACCTGTGGGCTAATCTTGCCAAGATTGTAGATAATGGTCAGATAGTTATAGATCATACATTGTTGCTTGAGAGGTTAGGAAAATGTGTGAATTGCTACGATCCCACCATTTCCTGGATGACTCGTTCCTTGGCCCACGTATTGCCAGAGTAGCCTCAGATGGATTTCAGGCAGTTCCTCAGCCACTGATATGTGGTTTCCCCCGGGGTGCATGTCTCTCCCCCACCTCATTTAATATATACACCTGTCCGCTCTTTGACCTCCTCGATAGTGTCGGTATTGAACACACTAATTGTGCCGACGTTACCCAGGTGGTCTTTGAGTTGACCAGAGACTAGCTAGGGACACAGCTATTATAAACCAGGTATATGGCATAATCCAGTAATGGATGACCACTAACTCGCTAGCCCTTAACAATAATAACACAAAACTGACGACTGTAGGCTCAAATCAAAGAATACAAAAATTTGAAGACAGGTATAGCCAATAAAAAATGTATGACTGCATTATATAAGTCAGCCCATCGGTGAAAACCCTGGGAGTATATTTGTACTTGGCTCTCACCATGAAAAAGCATTTCATGCAAACAAAAGCAGCATGTTCATACACAACAAAGCTAATTAGGCAAATCAAACCTTAATTGTCCTCCACAAATGTCTCATCAGTGGCAACAGCATTGATAAACTCAGGAATCGATTATTGCAATAGCCTACTGATCGGTACCTCCAAAGGTAATTTAAAAACATTACAGACAGCTCAGAATGGAGCTGTGAGAGCCGTGTGGACTAGCTAAAACAGCCCACCACCGCATCTCCCATAACATTCTTTCACTTACACATAAGTTTGGTGAAAATCCATCCAGCGGTTTGGGCTGTAGGCGTGCGCAAAGTTTTTCCCCCATTCAGTCTATGGGAAAAAAATACGTTTTGGAAGCCCCCCTATAACTTTTCCCCCCCTGGACCAAACATCATCAAACTTTGCAAAGAAATTCAGAGTGGGCCATATGCATATGGAAACAGCAACTTGACCATAACTACACAGCCACTATGGTGGCTGTGTAATAAATATATATATATATATATATATATATATATATATATATATATATATATATATATATATGTTCAAAATGTGTTGATTTCTCGCATCACACGGATGGAGCTGCACTCTCCAAAACGGTCCTTAGTAAAAAAAAACCTGGATACTTAATCCATTCAACAAAACATTTCTTACTTTATTAAATCTCAGGGAAAAACACAGAAAGTTCATAAAAAGGTCATCAGATTATGATCCTCCCATAGTGTAGCAAAAGAGTTTGCTGAGCCGTCTACGCGTTTCGCAGCTTTACTCACCGCTTGTTCACAACAAAGTGGTTCACTTCACCCATGTACATTTAAAAGCAATTAGTCACTGGTCTGCGATGGAAATAAACAAAGGACTTTCGTAATGACCCACAGTAATACATCTAGATTTCGTCTGCCATCTTTACCTGGTTGTTTACATTCCTAATCATTGAGTCGTTTTGTTAAACTTCAATAACATCCATTCGTATATAGACTGTGCTCTCTTATGGAATCTCTGTTTTTACATTTTACTTCTGGTCGATACACACTGTTCTGCTGCTTCCTTCTGCCACCAATATTATTTGCCAAAACATACAATTATAATTATTTCAATTTTTTCAATTTTTTCCCATATGGATTCTCAAACAATGTTGCTTTGTCAAATTTGCACAACACTATATCAACTCACGAATACTCTGCACACTAATTCTTCATGTTAATACACCAGGACTAGGAAAAGTGAGTTTTAAAAGTGCAGAACCAAACACATTTCACTTTCACTGCATCTGCGTGAGATTCTCTCGTTCGAAGAACCCCTTTAATTTGAATAATGACACTGGGTTGCTTTATATATATATTCAGTGAAAAAACTTTGTTAAAAGGACGTTATGGTTAAGTTGCACTAATAAAAACCTTTACAATTCAAAGAAAATACTTTGTTAAAAGGAAGTTATTGTTACAAGTAAAACCGACCCCCCCCCAGAAATTCACCAGTTATGGTAAGCTAAGCAACCATAAATCGCGCCACCAGTGTGCACTGCTCATACTAACACCCAGAACATCAAATATGACATTACAACATTTTTTCACTGAATTTCATGGGTTTTTACCAGTGCACCCTAATTTACTACAATTTCCTAACATCATACAACCCCCAATATAGCAGCATTTTCTGCCGATGTAGAAAGTATGAAGTTAAAACTGCCATTCTTCACCTCCTAGCAACATTTTTAACACTATTATAAACTGTTTACAACTTTTTCCATGGTTTTTGTGTTCCCTGAGGCATGATGATGTGATTGTTAACGGGTCCCTGCTTCGTGAACAGAAACAGCATTTTTCGATGATCCAGGATGTTTCAAGCTAAAACTTTGCCCTTGAACAGCGCCTACCCGTATTCTTAATTATTATCCATTTGTAATGTAGGACAGAGCACATGCTTGCAAGAATATTAGCACAACTGCTATTTATCTTCAAAATGGCATCAGCAATTACCATCCTTCCTCACCAGGAGCCACCACCACCACCGCCACCACCAGCTGGAGGGCCTAAGCAACAGAAAAAGCACAGGAATGCAGAAAACAATCAAAAGCACCAGGAAGCTGAGTTGGAGGAAATGCCTACCTCTAGTACCCAGAGAGAATCATGGGTGTGGCAGTTCTTTACCACCGTTGGGAGTGTACCAAAGGCTAAGGTTACCAAGGTGAAATGCACTGCGTGCAACGTTGTACTCAGTTGCGGACAACCTGGGCAGTACTCCTACGGGACCATCTCCATGCGCCGCCACACTAAATCCAACCATTGGAATTATCTCAGAAAGGCTGTGCCTTTTTCCAGGAAGTAGTACGCTGTCTTCCTCTACCTAATATACCTCAACCAATACTGCCACCACGCAGGCTACTTCTCTGAGGTAGAAAATCCCACCAGCTACCTTGCAAGCCATAAAAGAGGCTGTTAATCCATATTTTTCCAAGACAACAGAACTTTGTATATACTGCAGCACACCACTCTGCAGATGGGAGCAGTTTTGAAGTGCTTTGGAGGATGTAATCAAGAAGCGTGAGAAACACTGTCCCCCCCCTTAGATTTAATGCATGCCTAACATCTTCCCCTGTCCACCTACCCCTCCATATATGTGGTTTGTGTCCCTTCCCTTATTCCCCCCCCCTCATTTCTTTCTAACATCTCTTGCAAAGAAAAGAGAAAAGAAAATACAAAATCAAAAAACCAAAAAAAGGTTCCTTTAGAAACCACCTTTCACCGTTGAAAAATAAAAGTAAAAGCAAATAAGCATATAGACTCCATCTACTTTACATTTTTCAGTAAAGTATTTTGAATCAATAAGATTCTCCAACATTCCCATTAGCATGATATGCTATGCTAATGGAAATAATGGACAATTGTATACTAGAGAAAAAGAAAAAAACACAGAAACAATTTTCTGTCCCAAATACTTTTCTCTGGCATACAGTAAGAACCATAATCCGGGGACCTTCAAATGCACATATGCATTGTGCAGTAAAAGAAGTGCATGAATGGAAAGCGGAGTAGGAATTACCAAGTGCTGATAGATGCCCAGAAGGAAAGTGGCGCTACATGCGAAGGCGGGACAACACTAGCTACCTGCTGTGGCAGTGAAGTCCCAAGGGTGTGGTACATAGCCGCCAGGCAGTAGACCAGCAAGGGCAGTGCTGAAGGTGGGAGGTGGGGGTGTACTGGTATCGACTAGATACAGGGCCTGGAGGTACATGAGGGACTAGGCCACCAGTCTTAGTGGCACTGGTATGAGTTAGCAAGGAGCGGATTAAGTAAAACAGGAACAAAAAAGCAGAGTTTTCAGAAATTACCGGAACTTAAGGAAGTCCAGCTCAAGTATAAGAGAAGCAGGAAGGCTGTTCCAAACAGAGGCACCAACCGAAGAGAGACATGCCTCCTGCTTTCTGTTTCAAAAAGCATTTGACAAGCAGTGTATTGAAGTTACAGCAGCAGAGGGCTCTAGCAGTGAAGTATTTAGGGAAACAAAGTTCGACATATTGTAGTCCCAGCCCCCAGAAAGCCTTGTCAATCGTACTAAGGATCGCACATTTCATCCAATGAAGAGTTGCAATTTTAACTGTCAGTAGAACAGTTCATAATGGTGGGAACAGTAACTTGATGCCAACCAATGAAGTCTGTGGGAAAGGATGTTAAGTTATAATTTTTGTTGCAGCACTGTCACACCTCACATAGGGATTGCTCAAAAGCCATCAGGACTTTCACTCCAAGGATTCTCCACATGAAATAGCCAATCAAACGTTAAGTTTATATGATACAAGGTAAAAAGGTTAACATCCATTCAGCATCATGGGAAGGAAGATGGTCCCATCGTGATTCATTATTAAACTGAAGTCCTAGTAGGGTCACGAGAGGTAGGATAAGCCAATAAGGCTAGGTATTATATAGATTCACCTATAGTGTAAATGATGTCGCCCAATCCCAGGCTGAGGATTTGTGAATATCTGTAACATTTGTTGTCACCTCACTTCTGAATCTCACTATAAATGCCGCCATGTTTTGATGCAATGTTGAATGTCTTTTGATTATTCCTCAGCCCGGGTTGTGTGTATGAAACTTTTTGTTTTTCTCCCATCTCGTGCATAATATTTGGCTCATTGGATTAATTTGTATCATTTGGATTTGGGACTTGCCTTACATTTTTGTGGCCCATAAGGAGATCCAAGATTTTTCCGAGCAGCTGTAGGCTCCTCCACCACCCTCCACTGGGCAAGCGGGCACGCCTGCAGAGAGCAGAACATTGCACAGACTGAGAGGAGGCTGCAAGCTCTGTGGTTACCCAGAGGATTGCCTGATCACTCCAGGCCTTGGCCACACCCCACGAGTGCAGGCCAATCGTGCGGAGTGGCAGCCCTGTAGGACTTTGCAAGACCATAGCGAGACAGTGCACCTGATCCGAGAACTACAACAGGAGAGAGTATTAATGCGAGAGTGGAGTGAGTGACAGTGTGAACCACGTGGTATTTGTTGCCTCATTCTTTTCTTTTAGTAGACACTGAAGAGGGCTCCCATAGCGAGAAACAGTGATGTCACAGTATTTATAGACTTGGTAAGTGAAGTGTATCCATCCCACAATAAGAAGAGAGAGGGCAGAGCTGCTTAAGAAATAGAGTGGGAAACACCTCAATGGTGAGGATTTTAGCCTCCATCTGCAGTAAGTGACGAGAGGCTGAGAAAATATAAATAAGTGTGATTACTAATTGTGTTGTATAACATGCATATTAAAAGCTATCGGGTGATCAGAGGCACAAGTAATTGATGTCAGGTTTTGAGTGAGGGGAAAATGATTGGAGAGGAGATTGCATTTGGGAGGGGCATTTGGGAGGGGGGTATGGCATTTTAGTGAATTTGCCATTGTTGGAAGATGCAGTGTTTTTGTGTTTATTATTTTTGTGTTTTATGTTTGAAGGTAACTCAGGGGTGCGGCCATTGGAGGTGTTGTTAAAGACATTGGGCCTCATTAAAAACCTGCTTGTCAGGAAATAGCTGGCAACATGCCGGCAAACTTTCTGGACTACCAGACTACGAGCATGCCTGCAGTCTGCCAGGGGCACCGGCCCATGCAGGCATGGTTTTCACAGAAGCACAAGCATCGTTAGCAATGGTGCCAGTGATTCCGTGCCCCCATTCCCGTGGAGTCCTATCGGACTCCAGGCAAATGGGGACTTACATTTTCTGCCACCTGAAATTCCGGGCCGCCCGAACTTGTAATGTATGAGTGGCACCGGACTATCAGGCAGTGGAACAGTGTTATGAGTATGGCGGCAACCCGCAGTTAGCACCAACGGGTTACTACCAAACTATTGTTTTGGTTTATTGTGAATAGTAGGTATTGGCCAGTTGTGTTTGTGATTTTGTTGTCTAGAGGAAAATGTGCACTCCATTAGAACATATGTGAAGGGAGCTCTCAATCTGTAAGGAGAAGAAAGTTAAGTACAATATCAAGTGGGCATTGGGAACCGATGGAAAGATTTACAACATGGCCCACTAAGGGCACACATGATAAAACATATGATCCAGCTTATATACACCCATTTATTGTCCACATACAAGGGTAAAATGCTGAAAAAGAGGCATAGTATGTTAGAATTGTGGAAACTATACTAGGAAGTTGAGGATGGGCATTAAGAAAAGGAGTATACAGAGAGTACAGCAGCCATGCCTCTTTCAAGAGATAGCACAAGTACAACACAGGCTTTGACGCCTTCACAGTTGTCACCCCAGATGGCTTCAGAAGAAAGCTCCCAGTCGGCACAGGCTCCAGTGCCTGCACAGCCAACAGCCCCACCCACACCAGGAACCCCTTAAGACCTGCAGCAGGGTATACAAACCACTGATGAAAACCCCCAGCCTATTCAGAAACAAACATACCCAGGGGGATAGGTACACATAGTGACCAGTGAAATCCAGCTACAAAAAGGCTAGAAAATAAAGCGCATAGGGATTTAGATTTAAAAACAGCGATAAAAGAAAACCGAAGAGGAATTTCGAAGGGCAGCCAGGAAGAGGGAGGGCCCCTGCCCTATGATAGATGCTGACACTTGGGCAGGGGGATAAATATTACTAAAATTGAATAAAGCAGAGATAAAGGATGTGAAAGTGGAAACAGAAGAGCTAGAGCAACAGAATGTAGACTATGACTCTGAGTTAGTGGAGTGAAGACGAGCAGGAAGGGAGTGAAGAGAATTGTGAAACAGCAGGATCAGGAAGGGAGCACTCTGTGGGAGGGAAGATTAAACCTTTCCCCAGACCAATGGCAGTAGCTAGGAGAAAGAAGAAGGCCAAAACACATCATAGCCCACAGAGGGGTAGACACTTTCCTTTAATACAAAAAGGGGTAGGTAGATCACAATACATACCATGGGCCCACATGGACACAAATAATTGAATAAAGACGCTACCCTCTTTCATGGCGGGGCGTGAACGTGGATCTATGCATTAGAAAAACACACAGCAGGGTTTACTTTAGCAGTAGGAGATATTAAACGGTTATTAGCCAGTATAATAGGGATCAGACGAACACCATTTGGGAAAGAGCTGGATACCCAGGCATTTGATTATAAAGTGATACACACAATGGAGCTCTATTTAACAATTGCTGAGCCTGTTTGTGGGATGCATTGAGATAGGCATACCCCAACAAACCTGATGTAGGTTCAATCATGGCACAAACAATGAAACATGATGAAGACCTAGCCTCATACATTCATTCCATATAGGTAATGTGACGAGAAGATACAGGAGAGACATGGGAAAAGAACTTACCATTCTTCTACCATGTATTACGAAAAGGTCTCCCGACAGAGGCGCAAGTAGAGTTAGATAGAATAGTAAGTACGGAAGCAAATGGATGGGGCGAATTACAGGTGCACATAGTATATTTCACTAAAGGCAAGCGCAAAAGTGAAATAGAAGTGGAAGAAAAGGCACAGCACACAGAAGATAAATCAGTACAGAAGAAATTGGCAAAGGTAAGTATGGAGGGCAAAGTAGTAACCAATCCCAAAGATGCCCAACAGCAGTCAGAGCCATCACCAAGATGGTCAGATAATCCAGATACCCATCACAGAGACAGGGGAGGGGTCCAATGAGCAAGGAGAAAAGGACTGGGGGGGAAGATTCACAGTGTTACTACCATGATTTGGAGGATCATGTTGGACATGTGGAAAGATGGGGCACATAGCCAGGGGTTGTCGAAGCAGTCCTCCAATGCAATACCATTTGGGAGCCCCACCAACTCTGTATTATGCGCCAGACCCCTCATACCAAGGACCAGTGCTGGGAGTCCCAAACCAAGCCATGGCCCCAGGACCTGTGTATGCCTGAGTATCCACATGACCACAGAACATAGGCCCAGTGCAGGTAACCGCACCTACACAGGAACAGCCCATGCACTTCCCAACTACAAATACCATGCAGAATGTTACTCATCAGGCTTAATCTAACACAATGCCCTTTCACAAGGAATGGTGACACATTATACTTCCAGGGTCAAACAAACATGTGCACAATAGGAGAGCCCAGAGTGAGCCCTGGCATGCCCAGTCCTCTGAATTACTCCAGACCCAGATAATGTTTATGTTTATTATTTGATAATGCGCACAAAACCCAGGGGTAGCCGGGCGCAGCAGGTACAAGGTTACTTAAGCTTAGATTGCATACAGAGTATAAGAAACATAAAGTCAAAATGAGGATAGGGGATAGGATGTTCACCTTCATGGTGGACGCAGGAGCCACTAGATCCTGTATAAGAGAAGGATACTTTCCATTGACAAACCATAGAATGTACATTCAGGGATTCCCTGGGGCTATTGTAAAGGTTCCATTTACAGAATAATGACCCTTTACTTTAAGGACCCAACAAATCGTATCACCATTACTTTTTAGCACATAGACACAAGTGAATCTATTAGGTAGGGACATCCTCCATAAGTTAAATATGACCATCTCATTTACTGACACAGGAAAAGTATGGTCAACACCAGGCATGCATTACAGCAGAGTAGCTGGATTAATACAAGCACTATGTAGCACCAACACAATCTGTGCGCTGCCATTACATGAGACTCTATTCACATATGCAGTGGCCATTTTGATTGGTTGGTTACCAGGTGTACATAATGTAATATTCTGCCTACAAGCAGAATTCTTATTCAAAACAGAAGTACCACATGAGACAGCCCCAGGAATAATGCATGCATTACACATAGAGGCAGTGATCATGAGGAAAGACATGGTTATCCTAACAGGCACAGACGGGGAAGTAATGGAGTTGAGGACAGTGTTATGTCACTGCCATTAAGAGTCATCACTGATGAACAGTTATGTGCAGACATGGAAACTGATGGAGAGATAATATTTGAAATTAGCATACCCTGTCACATGGCAGTGCTACAAATGTGACAGGGTATGACAGACAATGCTGACAGCCACAGCAACACCTTCATGATTACAGGAGGACCTGGTAGCAGTGCCTAGTCTTATTACGACATACACAGCAGGCACCACCCCTTAGGAGGATAACTGCATCTTTGAGTCACGTTGGATAGCTGCTATAAAAACTCTATACTCCAATAAACGATATAACACCAAATGCATTTCTCGCCTCTTACTGGAAGGCCTTTTAAATTTCGATGTTGATGACATTCTTTACATCAATAAGGGTTTGAAGAATTCCAGGGCCCCTGGTCCAGATGGAGTTGCTAATGCAATAATTAAAGCAGATCCGACCTTCTGGGCAAATACCTTATCAAGTCTTTTTCATAGTATTATTGATTCTGGAAAAATATTGGGCAGCTGGAGGCAGTTTCTCTTGGTCATGGTCTTTAAGAAAGGGGATAAGACGGATCCCCTTAATTATTGACTGTTGGCCATGCTAGACAGTAGTCAACAAATCTTTGCAGTCCTTCTCCCGAAAAAGATGAATGCTTGGGCCGAGGAGAGAGCATTGATTAATACATTCCAAACTGGCTTCCACAAGGATCACACAACTACTCTTAACATTGATGCCCTCCAAAGTCTTTTTGCTGATGTGGAAGAATGTAAGGGGAAAAAGCTATACCTGCTTTGCATCTTTTACCAAAGTGTTTGATGCAGTGTCACGTGACCAATTGTGGAACAAGCTTTCTGGCTGGCATATCGACTCTAGATTGTTATATCTTATTAGAGAGCTCTATTCCAATAACACCATTGTGGTGCGTATGAATCAGGGTGAGCTAACGTCTAAATCCCTATCTACCAATCATGGACTGAAGCAGGGATGTGTTCTTGCGCCCTTGTTTTTAATTTATATACATCTGACATGACTATGGCTATTGGCGCAGTGAGAAATGTCCCTCTGGCATTGGGGTGTGATCCAGTGCCATGGCTTGGTTATGCGGATGATACAGTGCTGCTGGATCGCACCCAGATATTCCTTCAATGCTCGATTAATGCTCTTGTATCTTACGCTCAGAAAAGTAACCTAGCCATTAACATTGGTAAAACCAACATCATAATGTGTGGTATCAGTGCAAGTAAAAAAACAAATTGCTATGCTTGGAAATTGAGTGGTGTCGCTCTTGAAATAGTCGAGAGCTACCTATATGTTGGTGTCCCTATTAAAGACCAACCTAATAATGCTTATTATGGAGAATTCATTATGTCTGAGGTCTTGAGAAAATGTAGACCCTTAAGAAATGTGTAAGTAGCAAGGGTGGATGGAACATCAAGGTTTGATTTTGGTGTACAGAACTAGTTTTGTGCCAGGGATTCTGTAAGGTACTGTGGCTATCACAGGGCCTAAAATGAAGTTGCTGGAAACCTTGAAGGTAAAGCTCATACACTCCATCTTGAGGGTTCCTACCTCAGTCCCCATTGAAGCATTACGATTGTATCTCAGTCTTGCATCCTTGAGAGCAACTTGGTCACTTCAAAGTTGTACATTTGTGGTTTCCCTCCTTTACCCCAACCTTAATTCAAATTCCCTGAAATGCCTCATTGCGGGGCATTCTTTTTGGGCCACCTTGAATTTCTATCTTCAGGATCTCTGTGTATCCACATTGAAATTCTTGAATGAGATCGATGTGAACATTGATGACTTAATTTATTCTCCCGCGGACATGAAGAAATTGAAGAAAAATACTGATGCCTGGGATGTGAATTATAAGCTTTGCAAGCTACATAATAAGACAAGCCTTGTTGAATTTTCAAGCCAGGGTTTTTTCCATGAAACCCCTCGCACTTATTTAATTAAACTGTGTAGTAACCAAATCAGGAGATTCCTAACCGATATATGTTTCAATATTCTCCCCACGAGAGAGGTTGTGGGACGCTGCACAGCGGTCCCACACAAGAAAAGGCTCTGTCGATTTTGTGTGGAAGAGGTTGAGACCCCTCGCCATTCATTTACCAGCTGTCTGAGGTTGATCGATCAGTATGTAAAAGGCTATGCTACACTAGCATCTAGCTTGGACAGCATAGAAACAGACCAATTCTGGAGCTCTATTTATGGTGCAGAATCTATTTTATAAACAGCAGCTGCATTTTAGATATGGAAAGAAATATTGCGCAAAATGCCATAATTTTAAGAGTGACTTTTATTTTTCTATGCACCACTCCATGATTATGAAATGTTATTTTTACCCTACATGCATCTTTATTGTTTTAAGTAACTTCAGGCACTGTAAGACAAGAAGTGGGGAACATCTTCTTCAAATGTAGTTATTAACATGAATGTTTTATCTTGATGTTATGTGAACATGAATTTTCTTATCTGATTGAATCATTTTATTGCTTGTTTAATTGTTTATGTGCTTAAGGTTGTATTGTTTCTTTTTAACCAAATGCACACTAAAAAATATTTTTTAAACAAATAAGTGCCCAGTTGATTTTGGACAGACTACTCACACGATGTAGGCTGACTGAACAGTATATAGACCTTAAAAATCAAACTCAAACCAGGAGCAATACTCCCTAGAGTAAAACAATAACCACTATCCAAAGAGGGAGATGAGTGAGTGTACAACACTGTCAAAGCACTACGTGACAAAGGAATTATAGTGCCATCAGACCCACTCTGGAACAAGCCTATATACTCCCTGAAGAAAGCAAAAGGGTCGTCATGGAGATTCATTCAGGATCTCTGCCCCCCTGAATAACATAGTGGAAGAAAAATACCCACTAGTGCCTAACCATGCATCAATACTATGCAACGTACCTCCAGATGCAGTCTATTTCACTTATTTAATTGACCTAAATAATGCATTCTTCCCCATGCCATTACCTTCAGATTCCCATTACTTAACCACATTTTCATATCACGGAAAAGGATTCCAGCACACTTGCTTACCACAGGGATACTGTGAATCCCCTAGCATCTTTAACAGTGTCCTCCATATGGACCTAGGAAACATTTACATGGCCAGCACAGTATGTAGATGATGTAGTAGTATGCAGCACCACAGAGGAACAGTGCAGAAAAGATATAGGCCCTCATTAGGACTCCGGCGGAAAACCATGGTGCTATTAGCACCATGGTCGATGCCGGAGTCCGCCATGGCGGAATGGGGAATTACCACCCCATTCCAAGTTTGGCGGGTGGTAATTCCCCATGCCACCATGGCCCTTCCCCATTCCCACTCTTGCCCCATAGGGCATAATGGGAATGGGGAAGGCGGTAAGTACGGTACCGCAAATTGCGGTACCGTACTTACCTCGAGAGTCCCTTTGTGGGCCCCGACTTTAACGGCTTGTCTAGACCAGCAATTAAGGTTGGGTCCCGCAAAGGGACCTCATAGTCAGGCGTTAAGGGTTTAACAGCGCCAACACCTTTTACGGCGCTGTTAACCCCTTAACGCCGGGGTCGTAATGACCCCCATAATACAACTCCTGACACACCTAGCAGACAAAGGGTGCAAAGTGGACAAAGACAAAGTACAGTGCTGTCAGAAAGGAAGTAGTATACATAGGAAAGCTATTATCCTCAGCAGAAAGGAGAGTAACCCCGGACAGAGCCACAGCACTAGGAAATGCACCACAGCCCAAAACAATCAGAGAGATGCAGTTATTCCTAGGCCTATGTAATTACTGCAGAACATGGGTATTTGACTTTTCGACATATGTTAGATACATGTCACATGCACTCAAGAAGCACAAAAGATGAAAGGCACACTGGAATGGACAGAGGAGATGACAGAATGTTTTGAGGACCTCGAAGCAGCCATCAGCAAGCACCAGTACTAGCAACTCTAGACTACAAGAAGCAATTTAGTTATTCTCACCCTTCATAGGACAGGTCATGACAGCAGTACTCACACAATGATATTAACAGAGACACAAACCATTAGCATACTATAGTTGTCTTTTAAACACAATAATGCAAGGCCACTTCCCCTGCAAGCAAGTATCAGCTGTCGTGGAATTTGCTGTACCAAGATATGATACTACAGTGATGGGATGTCTAGTGACTTTGTATGTTGAGCATGCGGTCTTGTCCATTTTATAAAGGAATAAGTCAACCCTCACCACCCAGAGAGCTAGTGGTCATAAAGTAATTGTGGGCAATCCAGCCATCACAGTGGTGCCACATTGTTAACCCAGCAACTTTCATAACTAAACCAGTTGAGCCCCAAGATCAGCTGCATGACTGCAGTGTTTGAAGGAGAACCAGACAAATACATCAGGGTGAGTGAAGAAGCCCTAGACAGATGAGAAGTGCTCTATGTAGATGGGTCATTGAGTATAGATCAGGAGAGTGCCAATGACACACTGGAGCAGCAGTGGTAAGATATTTAAGAGACCAAGAAAAAGAATTTCAAATAATGATGCAACAGAGATTACCCTCACACTATTCAGCACAAACAGCAGAACCTATAGAACTCAAAAGAGCGCTAGATGCATCATCAGATGATGAAGTCACCATATATACAGACTGATCTTATATGACATTTACAGTACATTCAGGCTTATCAAGGTGGAAAAGAAGAGGATACAGAAGGGCAGATGGATCACCATTCCAGCATGGTAACCAGATTAATAGAAGCATTAATAGAAACATTGAAATTTTCACTTCATGTAGCCAACATGAAGTGTGCAGCGGACACCAAGGGGAAAGATCTGATCTGATCTCATGTGGAAATATGGCTGCCGATGCAGCTGTCACAGTCGCCAAGCAGCAGTACAACAACAGTGTTTACAAGGTGTTTATATTTCTTTATCTAAAGAGCACATCATTGAGTTCCAAGGGAGCATCACCAGAAGATAAGGCGTTGTGGGTTAAAAGGGGTTGTACCCTATCACCCACTGACATCATTTGGAGACATAAAAGCACAGGTAAAGTAATACTTCACACAGAGCTATTCAATATTGCCATGGTGCAACTTCACTAACTCATCCATACACCTAAACAGAACATTGCTGCTGACATCAGTGGGGATGGGTTTGTGCCTAACTTGGCCGAACAAATATGTTTGTGACAAATTGTATTAGATGGCTCAAGTTTCATACAGGATACACCTTCAAGATACTAAAAGCAACATTGCCTCACCCATCAGGACCCTTCAGAGAGCTCCACATTGATGATATCAATATGGTTAACAGGTGCAGTCCATACAGGTACGTAATAGTAAATGTGTGCCCCTATTCCTGTTGGATCAAAGCGGGACCATGTATGGATTCAGATTCCAAATCTGCAGCCAGATTCCTGGTAAGAGAAGATTTCCCCAGATGGGGACAGTGGGCCTACTTTTGTGAATGCATTCCTCAACGAGGTAACAAGTTTGTTAGGTATTAGACACAAGCTGTGCACAGACTACCACTCGCAAACAAATGGAGAAGTGGAGTGTCTGAACTGTCTACTCAGGATTAAACTTGCAAAATTGTGTCAGACATTAATTTAATGAAGCGCTGGCTTTATTGCCTGCCTCTCACACTATTCAGTCTACGCAACCAGCCAAGCAAAGACCACCACTTGTCACCTCATGAGGTGGTGATGGGAAAGAGGATGCACACTCTGGCTGTACCCACACAAATAGTAACTGATGCACAAAGAAGTGCAGAAATGTTGAGGGAGGAATTCAATGTGTATCTCAAAAAGATGTCGAACTGTGCTAAGCTTATCTCTTCCCAGATAAATATGAAAGTGCACCAACAAGCTTTACCAGACCAACACGACACATCAATAGAAGAACCCATTCAGCTTCGGCAAGACGACAGAGTCTATGCCCGACAGCACACACATTACTGGAATAAACTCAGATTTTCTTGACCTTAGGAGATGGGGAGAGCTACCCCCACTGGAGCAAAGTTGAAGAACCGTTGTACCTGGGTTCACCTCACCGATCTGCGCAAGGATACCAGCACCCCATTGCAGCATTGAACCAAAGCAGATGTTGAGGCCTGAAACGGAATCTGCAACCAAAGATGAGTTGAACTTATAGACTATGATAAATTACATTATTGGATACAGCCTTTTGGGCACAGCAGAGCCACTGGAGCATCAAATATTCAGGAAGACAAAATAAACAATTATAGAAATATTAAGAAAGTATTTCTAGGGATAGGTTGTCTGTTCCTTTCTCTTCTTGTCTCCTTTCCATTAACGAAACTAATGAGTCTAGGCTTTAGAGGTAAAGGAAGTTGTGAATGTAGCCACTATTATAGATAGCTTCATGACCAGACATAAAATAACAATGAATCTAGGTATAAATACTAACTTGATAGATGAGCACCATTCTGAGGGTACTAATATATGGTATGAAACAATGAAAGCAATAAGTAGAGCCCAAGTGAATGAGGTATGCTATTTATGTGGTCATATCCTGCATGCAGTTGGCACCCCCAGGCTGTTCTTATCCCAGGAAGTGCCAACCTCCGAAGCACAGTGCTTGGCACTTTTAGTACTCAGCAAGTTGCAGGGGCAGTTTCAAGGACACGCTGTACGACTTGGAGTGGAAAACAACCCCCAAGAAGAATGTAAAGGGAAGGGAATAACTGAAGATAGCCATTGTCTTTTAAAGCCACAAATGATTATTGAAAGAACAACATATTGGAACAAGAAGTGGGTAAAGGGGCAAACAATATTCAACGCAGAGGGACTGAGGGGATTCACAGAATAAGCTATGTGTGTGCATTAAATGTGAATAAATAACGAACCTGCAACAACATGAGCAACCTGTAAAAATACAGAAACTCACTCCGTCTTCGTTTTGTTTCAGGGGCAAAGGAAGCATGCCAGTTGGCCAGAATTGTAACTGCAACAGAACCTATGTGATGCCAGCCTTCGATGAGGGAACTGCCATAATCATGGACTTCCTGTGGCAATGTAGTATAAAAGCTTACTTTTATTTACCTCCTTCATGGAATGGGCCATGTTCCTTAGTAACACTACATGCCCCTGTACGGTTGGTCCCAGAAAGTCATATAGAATTGTCCAAGAGACTGTCCCAGTCCCCTACAATGCCCCTGACTGTCACAGTATGAGTGAACTCACAAACAGCAAAGCAGAGGAAAAGGTCTAATTATTTTTCAAAGGAAGCGGATGAGACCCTGGAGAAGATACCTCTGCAATATAAACTCTTCACCAAAAGGCAAACATGTTTTACCTCCCTCCTAGCCCCTGGAATGAAAACAACTAAAAATGCTAAATGGATCCAAACAATCTGCTGGAACTTGATGGAACTCCCAAATGCCACTGAACATGGACTTAACGTTATACGTGAAGAAATGCATGCATTGCGACTCATGGCACTCCAAAATTGAATAGTGCTAGATTTAATAACAGCAATGGAAGGCGGTGTGTGCCGCGAAATCGGGAGCACATGCTATACGTAAGTGCCTCTTAACAAAGCAGTTAACAGCACATTGACAATTGCAATTAAACAGATGGCAAAAGTAAAAATGGAAATGGAAGAAGATGGTGATCAATGAAGATGAACATTGGTTTTAAGCCATTACCTCCTGTATGCCACAATAGCTTACTAACACATGCAGAGTCTTATTTCCACACCTCATTTTCTTAATAATAATCTGGTGTATCTACCAAATAGTCATAACATGTGTGTGCCATGGAAATAAAGTAAATCTTCTTGCCCCCATAGTAGGTGATGCTACTCCTCCTTGGAATCATGGAAGCTGTCAAGCTGACCGCACAACAGAGGTAGGGAAAATAAAGATGGTCCCAATAGACCATCCCTTAGGACCAGAAGGTAACCTCTGGTTACCACCTGTAGATCTGGAAAATTATCTGGAATGTTATGTAGACCCAACAGCACACGCAGACTGCAATTTCCTATGATGAAATCTATGGGATTATGCTATGCGAGGAGGAGATTTAAGAAATGTATGCAAAACATGAGTACCCACGACTACATATGATTGGAAAATCGGGGAAGATAGAAAAGCTAAAGAATACATAGATTTGTCTCTAATGGGACAAAGGGGGGAATGTTGAGGGGGTACATGCAATGCCCCTGATGAACACGTAAATACAAGCTCCGAAAGTCTCTTTAAAGGAGAAGCAAAGCCATAAAGAAAGTAATCCCACCTTTTGTAGGCCTAAAAATCACCAGCAACATTGCTTCATTAGGCAATGTTCCTGAGGAGCCATAAGGTGCAAACCATATACATTAATATATATATATATATGTACATATATATGTACATATATATATATAGTATAATTCTATTAACAGCGGATCATGTAATTATCTTTGGTGTTAGGAGGTCACCATACTATATTATGCTTTGAAGAAATATTCTTTGAATGACGCAAGCATATTCAGGGACATTCTGTATTTTAATACTTCATGAGGTTTCTTTTTTAATTTTAATTTTATTTTAATTTTGTTCTGTTATTTTTTTTCTTTGGAGGAGACAGTATTCTTTACAATGTGTATGTACTTTGGGGTCTTTTGTAATTTTTCTTGAGTGTCACAGTGATTGGGTATTTTGCACAGCAGAGTGTATCAGTATTGTGAACATGTGGTTGTTATACAGTGTCTGAAGCAATTTAGGATCAGTATTTAATTGATTGACAGTGTTGTGTTTAATACAGTTGGAATTATGATTGCAATGATGATGTCCTCTTTGGGGATGACATTAATAAATTGAGCACATGAAGTCCTTTGCCAAGCAGCTGGATAGACTCATATAATCTTCTCTTCCTTGGTACAAAATTCTACGACAAAGGTATGACATGTTGGTGTATAAATTCAGCGGTATAGTACCATTAGATTTTGAAGACATGCACTTGGCTCTTTATCTGGATTAGTCGATGGGCCTGTATCACACATTAATAAATGCATTAGTCATTTGATAGAGTTGCAAGTCCACTATTAATTCTAACAATATATATCCAGAAACAGATTATGAAATAGATGCTGGTTTTCAAGTAGAGTTTACATTACCAGTGTCCATTTATATGCATTCATCACTTTGAGTGGTTTGTTTACAATCTAGCAGTCATGTAAATGCATTTGTGACTTTGATTGGTTTGTTTACATTTTATCAGTACATGATTATATTGTAGTCTGTGTTTATATGACCTATGCTCACTTGCACATGACACTTTATTTGGATGAACTAATTAGACAGTATTATATATTATTACATGCACTAGTAACTTTATATAGCTATAGTTCACGATTAACTTTAATAAAGTACATGTAGAGATCTGATATGATGCTGATTTTTAAAAGAGAGTTATACATTATCAGTGCTTTTGTATATAGATGTAATTGTCATCCAGTATACACAGTCTGTTTACAATCATGCAGTCCATGACCAGGTGGCTGGTAGGGTCATGTGAAACTTTGATTCAAGGTCAATATATATCATATTGCTGTATGAACGTGTCACATTTTGGCAATATATGTGTAATCTTTTTTTTGTTATAGTATTTAAACTATTTGTCAATATTTCAGATCAATTGTCATGTTTGGACCTTCCTTGTCTTTACTTACGATTCAAAATGCTGATTTTGTATCAACCATACTCCTATATATTTTTGATTTACCCTGAAATTTAGCACTTTGGGATTGTGGTGTTTTAATCAAGGAATCTATAGATATATGTTTGACTTGTTCAAAGCATGTTGGGAGTTGTTTGTTTGCACTTTGCAGAGATTTTCTTACCAATATGTGAGTTATATCAACCCACTAATTTTGTTGGGTTTAAATACAATTGTGTATGTACATTTTCCTTAAAATCAGTTATAATTATGCCTTGAGGTGGAAACACTAAATGAATGCATATTTGTACCCTTCTAAAAAACGATTTGGGCATTATGACTGGTTTGAAAATATATTGTTAAGATGGCCACACTGCAAGTAGGTTTCCAACATTAACTATGGGCAGAAGAACGGGACCATGTCATGTGACAAAGAGTTTTTTTATTGTATCTTAAGGGTTGTCTCCCAAACAGACTGTGTGTGATCAAGCAATTTGTGAGGCTTAAAATGCGTTGCTATGTTCGCTTGCTAGCTGCCAGTCTGCAGGCTATTTTGTGCCACAATAAAGAACACAGCATTCTTAAAAATATATTTTTAGTGTGGACAACGTTTTTGTTTTTTTTTAATAACTCCGTTTATTGAGTTTCCAACAGTGGCGTAACACAAGATCTGGGGGCCCCCCTGCGAGCCATGCTGAGGGGGGCCCCCCGAATTCGGCAACAAATCACGGGTCGCGCCACTCTCTGAGCCGGCTTAGATTACCACGCTAGCGCAATACGCACAAACGTGCTGCTGAAGGGGTATGCTGCACACTGCACTAGGAGAAAGATATAAATATGTGTTTTAATGCAATATACAGCACACTTTCTAAGAAAAATGTGCTAAAAAGCCAGTGTTTGCTATTGTTTTGGAGGGTAACACCAATCAAATACATGCAAGTCACCAACAGTGCACAGGAACATTAATGCTTTGCTTTTAAAAATGCCATGCCATAATGAAAACATGTCCAACTGGCTGCACAATGTAGACCAGTGTAGACACGTAATAAGATTACAGTAAAGCATGCCAGGCCACATTTAGACATACCTAGACTGATTGCACCAAAATGCCAGTCGAAGCATTAAGACTTATCAAGAAGAGAGCACACATTGAAGCCTGCGTCTCTGCGGCCTCTAACAACACAGCCAAACTTTTTTAAAATCTGAAAGGAACTGGCCAATCCTGTTGCGGTCTCTACCTCTCCTGTTCCCTGAACAGGCCCTCTGTACGGCTTTAGCCTCTTGTTTCTCTGCTAAAACTCAGGACATCCTGTCCACTATCTCCTCTTCCTCTCCCTCTCTTGGCCCCCCTTTGGCCATCTCTCCCTCTCCCCCTCCCTTCTCCTCTTTCTCTCTAACACCTGACGAGGTTTCTAGACAAGTCCCATCTATTGAAGTGTCATTGAAACAGGTGCTCGCTCACTCCTCCAGAATCATCAAGGACCATATTGACACCCTTGCCCCAGCCTTGACCGATTTCTGTAATCATTATTTTGCCACTGGAATTTTCCCCTCTCCCAAACTTTTGGAAATGCTGGCCATCTCCCAGCTTTCTCTCCACACGGAATCTGCTGGTTGTCTCCATGACCATCAGCCTGGCTTCAGAGCTGCCAGAGGCACGGAAACTGCTCTCCTGAACATCCGTGAAGATCTGCTTTCTAACATTGATTCCAGCATTCCTTGCAATCGACTCCGTGAGAACCTGGGCATCATGGATCAGGCCCTGGCATTGCTGACCTCCTTCCTCTTGGGCCGCCCCTCCCAGGTCCAACTTGGTCCCTTTCTCTCCACCATCTCTCTCTGGCGTTCCCCAGGACTCTATCCTATCACCCTGGTTTTTCAACCTCTACTTGGCCAACCTAATCTCTACCTTCTCCTATAACTTTCAGTGTTATGCAGATGACACCAAGCTTTACTTCAGGCTCCCCTCAGCTTCCTCTCCTCTCTTGATCATTCCTGGTGTCATCTTCAACTCCACCCTCTCTTTCTCTCCTCACATCTCGGACGTCGCCAAGAAGTCCCACTACCAGCTGCACCTCCTCAAAGGGACTCTTCCCTTTCTCACTTTCCCCCAGAAGCTCACTGTCTCCAGAGCCCTGTTTCTCTCTAAACTGGATTACTGCAACAGCCAATTTCTCAATCTGCCTTCCTCTACTCTCCGCCCTCTGCAACTAATCCAGAACAGGACTGCGAGACTTAGCCTTCGCCTCAAGCCCAGGGACCATATCTCTCCAGCCATCATGAAATCTCTCAACTGGCTCCCGGTGGCTGCAATGATCAAGTTCAAGAGTCTTTCCATTGTCCACAAGGCTTTCTGGGGCTGGGGTACGCACTACATCCAACGTTCTCTTCCAAAATACCTTCCTTCTCGAGCCCTAAGGGTTAGATGCTTCTCCAGGCAGAGAGTGGGGGTTGATCTCTCTCCTCTACAGAATGCCTCCCTGCCCCTCCCAAACTTGAGCCGGACCACCTGAAGTTCCGGAAGCAGCTCAAAACGTTCCTCTTCTCCTCTGCTTTCTCTCTCTGCCTCCCCTGCTGAACTACCTGTCTGCTGTACTAACTGGTTGCTTGGCTACCCTCAGTGTCACTGAGTCCAGGCTCTTTCTTAATCAGTCTCCCTTGCACTGCCTCTGGACCTACCACACAGTTAAGGGCTGTAACTGTAACCCTACATTCCCTTGTTCTCCTTGCACTTACTCAGAGCATTGCTGCCCTGTTCTCCCCTCCCCTCTCCCTTGCACTTCCGTGCTCCCTTTCCCCTTGCACTTCTCTTTCTCGCACTTGCACGATCTGAATGACACAAGGCCTAGTAAGATCATTTGTCTTGTCTTCCCTTTGTTTTCCTTCCCTTGTCTTGTCGCGCATAAAAACACTTGTGTACAGGTGCGTTATATATGACTTATCATATCATATCATTTTATCATAGATGCCCATAAAAATATACAATGGCGCAGTAAGGAACGGCTAGACTGGCAGAACCCAAATGCCAGTCTAGCCAGGTAATTACACTTAGCAGGACTGCTTTATCAGAAATTCCCCATTAAAAAAGTCATACCAAACTGAGGAATTACTAGACTGGCTGCACCAAAATGCCTCTCTAGCCACTAATACCGCATATCATTCCTGCTTAGCATGGACATGGACAGCCATTGTGATTTAGTGATTTATTGCACAATCCCACCCCCCCCACACATCCCCTCTCCTTCCGACCCCTTACCTAACCTCCAAAATCAGCTCATTGGCCCAGAATTACCCCCACATCCCTCTTCCTTGTCCCAGTGCTTACGTATTAGGCTCCATGCCTAATAAGTACTGGGATGAGGAAGAGTGAGACTAGGAGAAATGAAGATTACAGTTAGCTAAATCAGGCATTACCTTCACGTACCTCTAGTTCATCCCAGTACTTGAGTATGTGGCATAGTGCCTCGTGACTCTAAGGCCTGTTGAGAGCCTGCTCACCCCCTCACTCCACTATTCCTCATCGTGGGGCGAGGGCAGGAGCCCCCCCAGCACCCCAGCCCAGCAGAGGAACCAAGAGGAGAGGAACACGGACAGGGCCTGCCTGACCCTGTCCCCACACGCCGCCTGACTCGCGCATGCCGGGCGCAGCGCGGGCTGAAACCGAGGCGGAGCCTCGTTATCATCAGCTGTAACCGCCGGCAGGCGGATCACGCCGGCGGCCAGCTCAAAGGCCACTCTAAGGCCTGTTGAGAGCCTGCTCACCCCCTCACTCCACTATTCCTCATCGTGGGGCGAGGGCAGGAGCCCCCCCAGCACCCCAGCCCAGCAGAGGAACCAAGAGGAGAGGAACACGGACAGGGCCTGCCTGACCCTGTCCCCACACGCCGCCTGACTCGCGCATGCCGGGCGCAGCGCGGGCTGAAACCGAGGCGGAGCCTCGTTATCATCAGCTGTAACCGCCGGCAGGCGGATCACGCCGGCGGCCAGCTCAAAGGCCTGTTGAGAGCCTGTTTGGAGCATCAGGAGCCAGGGGCCACGGACCCTAATCTTATGTGAGTAGTAGGAATACCCTTAGTCTATACCATTGTGCTTTCTGGTATGTCCTCTGCTACTCCGTACCCATAAACATTTGAACTCGGTTCTTTAACTGTTTGCTACATACGCTCATGCTTCCAACTCCGCCACCTCTATGCATTACTGCTGCCACCTCTTTAATAGTACAGGCATTTTAGCACCTAGGCGCCCGGTCCCCACTCGCATTGTGTTGTGCCCTAAGGTCGCCTAGACCCCACCTGCATTGTGTTGTGCCTTATGGTCGCCTAGACCCCACCTGCATTGTGTTGTGCCCTAAGGTCGCCTAGACCCCACCTGCATTGTGTTGTGCCCTAAGGTCGCCTAGACCCCACCTGCAATGTGTTGTGCCTTATGGTCGCCTAGACCCCACCTGCAATGTGTTGTGCCCTAAGGTCGCCTAGACCCCACCTGCATTGTGTTGTGCCCTAAGGTCGCCTAGACCCCACCTGCATTGTGTTGTGCCCTAAGGTCGCCTAGACCCCACCTGCATTGTGTTGTGCCTTATGGTCGCCTAGACCCCACCTGCATTGTGTTGTACCCTAAGGTCGCCTAGACCCCACCTGCATTGTGTTGTGCCCTAAGGTCGCCTAGACCCCACCTGCATTGTGTTGTGCCCTAAGGTCGCCTAGACCCCACCTGCATTGTGTTGTGCCTTATGGTCGCCTAGACCCCACCTGCATTGTGTTGTGCCCTAAGGTCGCCTAGACCCCACCTGCATTGTGTTGTGCCTTATGGTCGCCTAGACCCCACATGCATTGTGTTGTGCCCTCTGGTCGCCTAGACCTCATTCGCATTGTGCTGCGCCCCACCTATACCGCCAATGCCCCTTACACACCACCCCTCTGCACTTCACCTCAGCCCTAGCATGTTACCCTACCTGACTGCAATCATGTTCCCTTTCTGTGTCATGCAAGGTAACATACCCTGCACTGGCAACAGTTACCTAGCCCACAATAATGGTTTAGTCAGACCCGCCTGCCCAAGACACCACCCGATCACCTGCCCTACACCATTCCTGCCCACTACACCAGCCTTCCCCCCGGATACCAAGTCCGCCCATCCCACCCATAGACATGCACACGCTCTGCATGTCGCAGCAAATACTCACCTAGCTGTCCATAAGCAGAACCCCATCAACATGAGAGCATCATGCCATACCATCGACCACAACACCTCCACATTAGCTAACCCAACTAACTCCCGTAACACTACCCTCATTCCCTCCGATCGGAACTCTAGACTTGGCGCCAGAAACCACCACAGACCCAGCAAAGGGCCAGCAAATCCACCCACTCCTTGGAACCCATGCACATTAAAAGACAGAAACCTGAGACTCGGCTCTCGGTTCATAACCCCTAAAACACTCGCCAAAAAACACTCCTCTCATCCCGCACACAGTCAAGCAAACTCCACTCAAACTTTGAACATCACCCAATCAGCCTCCTTGAGTACATCTGAACAACCACTAATCAAGGGCGCCCTTATCAATGCCCGCTCCCTGGTCGCCCATGCGCTAGATATCGCAGACTTCATCTCTGTCAACAATCTACACTTCCTGGCTATCACGGAAACTTGGCTGCACCAAGCAGCAGGCCCAGCCTTATCCCTCGCCATCCCAGAAGGTTATTCAATACTAAGGAAAGACCGGGACACAGGCAAAGGAGGAGGAGTAGCCTTCATCGCTAAAACATCCCTTGGACTTAGATTAATCCCGCCGCCTAGCTTCCGATCTGCAGAACTTCTGTCAGCTAAGCTCCAACTCTCTGCCACACAAACCATACTATTACACCTCCTTTACAGACCTCCAGGCCCCATCACCACATTTGAGGAAGAGATATCTGACCTCTTGACCACCAACACCAAAACAGGATCTCAAATTATCCTTCTTGGCGACCTCAACCTCGGTCTCGGCGACCCAAACGATACCAATGCGCTCTCCCTGGAAAGCACCATCTCCCAACTAGGGTTCAAGCTCAGAATCACAGACCCTACCCACAACAAAGGCAGGACCCTGGACTGGCTAGCGGATCTCAACTGCCCTACGACCATTACAAAAAACGAACAAACTGCTTGGTCTGACCACCACGCCATCTCCTTCTCCATTCAAGGGAAATCACAACCAAACTTTCCAACCCCTACCATCCCCCAAACCCTCACCAGAAACAACCGCAACATTACTTTACAAAACCTCTGCCCACTTATAGACAATATCTGTACCCCTACAAACTACGCCAACCTAGATGCAGAGAAACTCGCTGACCTCTACAACAAAACGTTAGAATCAGCAATAGACACCATCGCCCCACTCAAACTCACCAAAGCCAAACCGGCAGCCCATATGAACAAATGGTTCACACCAGAGCTAAAAATCCTCCGAAACTCCAAACGAGCCGCAGAAGCCACCTGGAGAAAAACGCCCAACCTTTCCAACAAAACTCAACTCTCGATAGCAGCCACCACCTACAAAACTGCTATCCTTAAGGCCAAAAAAGAGACATACGATAACAGAATTGAGAACGCCAAATCTAAAACAAAAGAGCTCTTCAATATCCTTAGGGAACTCGAATCCCCCCCCACTCTGGCTGAAACCTGCGTGAAAGATGCAGACTGGTGTGAGAGGATTCAAAAAGCCCTTGCAGACAAAATCACCATGTTACAATCCAAAATCGAACAGAAAAAGCTCAGCCTATCCAAAAAAACAAACCGCCCTCCGCCCACCACCCCCAAAACACCTACCTGCCCCCCCTTCTCCTTCTCACCAGTTTCCACTAAAGAAGTAGAAAGCATCATTAAGGGCCTCAAGCCCTCTAGATGCCAAGGGGACTCATGCCCAGCCCCCATCATCCAAGAAGGCGCCAACACTCTGGCCCCCTTCATAACAGCCCTCATCAATGCATCCTTCAAATCAAGCTCAGTGCCCAGTAGCCTCAAGGAGGCCTGGGTCATGCCACTTCTAAAAAAACCTAATCTAGACCCCAATAACCCAACTAATTACAGGCCAATCACCACCGTTCCCTACATCCTGAAGATCCTAGACAGAGTGGCCTACCTGCAAATACAGAAGCACCTGGAAGACAACAATCTCCTGGGTCTCAGACAATCCGGCTTCAGGCCAAGGCATGGAACAGAGTCAGCCCTACTGGACCTAAAAATCCAGATGGACGAGGCAAAGGACAAGGGTAATCTAGCCATTCTCCTACTGCTAGATCTATCAGCTGCCTTCGACCTCGTCGACCATCAGATCCTCACAGAACATCTGAGGACCTCAGCGGCCTTCTCTAACCAGGCGACTGCCTGGATCCAGTCCTTCCTAACCAACCGAACCACCCGGGTCTTCTCCCCAGGGGCATCAGCACTCCCTGTCCCCATCACCTGCGGCGTTCCTCAAGGCTCGTGCGTCTCGCCGACTCTATACAATATCTTCACAAAGCTATTGTTTGACCGCCTAGATAATCTAGGTGTCACTTACACAAACTATGCTGACGATACCCAGGTTCTCATCACCCTATCAGGGTGCTACGACGAGGACTCCACCAAAATCAACAACCTTTATTTAGAGATCCAAGCCTGGATGGCAGAGCACGGCCTATGCCTCAACGATGAGAAAACTGAGCTCCTCATTGTCGGCTCCCAACCGCGGCTAAACAAACTAGACCCCCGTTACGCGTCCATCAACATTGACGGTAACCTAATCACAGTAGCCAAAGAAATTAAAACCCTCGGGGTTTATCTAGACTCCACTCTCTCACTCAAAAGACAGGTGAACGCAACTGCCTCTTCAACAGCTTACACCAATAAGCTCATCAACGCCTGCAAACCTTTCCTATCACCCTCTAGCTGCATTACACTAGCCAGAGCGTTAGTGCTCTCAAAAATTGACTACTGCAACACCCTCTTTCTTGGCTCATCAGAACACAACCTGAACAAACTACAGGTACTGCAAAATAATGCCATCAGAGCAGCCCGCAGTATCCCACGAAACGCCCACATCTCCAGCTTCAGACAAGATGCTCACTGGCTCCCAGTACGAGACAGAATCTCCCTCAGATCCCTCGTCATCGTCCATAAATGCCGCTCTAACGACGCACCCAAATACCTGGCAGACAAGTTCCACAATCACACCTCAACTAGACCAACTAGAACACCATACGCACACTGCCTCTCCGTTCCCAAATTCTCTCTAAAAAAAGCAGGCGGCGCCAGCTTCCCGGTCCTAGCTGCCAAACTATGGAACGCTTTGCCACCACACCTTAGAGCAGAACCCTCATTTTGGACTTTTAGAGCCAAAACAAAAACATGGCTTTCCAACAAAAACGCCGCTTAATGCACTTCCTCTCTGCTTGCCTCTGTTGACCACCTGTAACCCGGTCTACTACACCGTTGTTGTTTTATCACAATCTGTACTGTATATTTTTGCCATGCTGTAACTGTTTTTAAGTCTCCGGCGCCCAGCTACCCCAGGGTTCGGTGCGCGGTACAAATAAATAAACTAAACTAAACTAAACTGCCTCATACACAAGTACTGGGATGAGGAAGAATAGGGCTAGGCGTAACAAAGATTACCAATCATTAATCAAGGCATTAAACACAAGTAGTGGGGCAACGCCATTGAGCTAACTGGGGTTCAGCACTCCCCCCCAGAAATTGTGGGCTATGTTGACTTGACCTGGCTGACCTACAAGGCAGTTGCTGGACAGAAAATGACACAAATGTTAAACAGTACCTGTGTTTTGCTGTTAACAAGGTCCAAGCCCAGCAATTACTAATGTACAGCATTTCACTATTAGTACCTGCATTCAAATGCCACATTTTTTAGGCAATTGAAATTGTGATGTGGGTTTAATACTTGCGTGCCAGGGGAGTGATTGGAAGGGTTGAGAGGGAACAGGAGACCAGTCATTCTCACAGCAGTCCATAAGTGGGTGCTTTCAGACTTAAAGGAGAGAGTTAACTACTTGTAACATTGAAGCTGTTAAAATAGTCTCGTTAAAATGCGTAAAGAAGTTTGATGCCCCCACACAAATATGTTTGTTCCTCTCCCACCATACATGAAGTTAGCGCCTCTCCCAACATTTGAATGTTTAGCCCCCTGTAATGTAGGTTTTGTTGCGCCCCTTAACACAAGCATACACACCATTCACCATATATACACACACACACCCAGTCATCCATACATTTAAGTGTGCACTCTTTCATCATACAGGCACACCCAGGCAGCCACCCATACATTTAAGAGTGCACCCTTAAACAATACAGGCACACCCAGGCATCCACCAGTACATTTAAGTGTGCACCCTTTCCTCATACAGGCACACACACACCCAGGCACTCACCCATACGTTTAAGTGTGCACCCTTTCACCATACAGGCACACCCAGGCAGCCACCTATACATTTAAGTGTGCATCCTTTCACTGTACACGCACACCCAGCCACCCATACATTTGTGTGCACCCTTTCACCATACACTCACACAGACAACAGTCACTAATACATTTGAGTGTGCACCCTTTCACCATACAGGCACACCCAGGCAGCCACCCATACATTTAAGTGTGCATCCTTTCACCGTATACGCACACACATACCCAGCCACCCATACATTTGTGTGCACTCTTTCACCATACACTCACACATGCACACGTCATGGGGTTGAGGGGTGCCATAATACTTCAAAAATAAATTGTTGCTTTTTGAAGTCACTCTGACTTCCTAAAGAAATTATTTCTGTTAAGGATTGAAGCATAACAGAAATAGTGTTTTTATGACGGCAGAGTGACTTCACAAATAAACTATTTATTTTTGAAGTCATAGTGCTCCACCTACCCCATGACATGGAGGCCTCCAGCCTAGGGTCTTCATGTCATCGGGATGGGGTGGAGGTCACCCCCCGACTTCAAAAAGAAAGTATCTTTTTGTAATCACTCTGCCTTCATAAAGAAATTATTTCTGTTACAGAAATTATTTCTTTATAAATGCAGTGAATGAAAAAAGAAATGTAAAAAAAAAAATGTGAAAACATTTTTTTTTCATTTTTTTTTTTACTTCAAGTGGGGCCCCTTCCCAGGACATGTGGTAGCGGGGCCCCCCACACCACAGAGGCTGCGGGGGACCCTATTACGCCAGTGTTTCCAACAACATAACAACAACACAGACATGAAACATAGGCATACATCTGACCAAGGCAGTATGGCAATTATAAGAAAAACAAGAGGAGCCCTGTAGGGCCGAGAGCCGTCCGACATTTGTGGAGTGAGGCAGGTAACCAATGTTAACAGCAGTATCTGTCTATTTACATTAACGAATTTCAGTGAGCATCGAGCCATTTACCCCATATTTTTTCGAATTTGCGGGGGCAGCCCCGTGCATTATATATCCAGCGTTCCGAGGCCGCGCATCTGTCCAGCTCATTACTCCAGCGGTTCAATGACAGAGGGTCGGTGGAGACAACGTTTTTGTTAAGCGGAGTGGAAGACTGCTGCCTCTCCACCTTCTGGCACATCTCTATGTTCTCATATATATGTGTGTATGTAGTTATGGTTAAGTTGCTAAACCCACAGGAAGAGCACTTTTTGGGTGGCTTATAACTTTGCTCCCCCTGGACGAATCCTCACCAAACTTTGGAAAAAAAGTATATGGCCCACTCCGAATTTCTTTGCAAAGTGTGGTGAGATTTGGTTAAGGGGGGGAGGGTCAAAGTTACGGGGGGGTTCCCAAAATTTCTTTTTTTTCCATAGACATAATGGGAAAAAACATTGGTCATGCCTACAGCCCAAACCGCTGGATAGATTTTCACCAAATTTGCAGCAGGAGCTGCGGCTTGGCCCTGAAAGTGTGCTTCTGTTAATATGGTGTAAATCTGTCTTGTATTTATTTTTTAAACAACCAAAATGTAAGGCTAAATAATTTGTGATATCTATGGCCGCTCCGCGGACTCACTTCCCTGTTCGGTCCGCGGACTGGCCTCTGATTGGCCCAGATAATTTGCTGACTTTTGCGTGGTATGATTGGGTGGTGAGAAAACTTGAAATGTGTCGGTTTCAGCAAAACGCCCACCATGTTGGATTTGCTGACTTTTTTGAGGTCTGCAAAAAGTGCGGCGAAAAAATAAAAAAAAGCAACATTGCACTTGTCAAACTCAACAAACAATCTCTGGGGAGGTGGGGGGATGAGGATGGGATGGGATATGCCATAAGAAGCCAAAAAATTGGTTGTTTTACCCCCGACAGTCCGCGAACACTCCAGATGTCCTGGGGCATTCCTGTGATGTACGCGGACACTTCAGATGTCCTAGGACATCTTTACCTATTTCTGTATTACAGGGGGGAAAAACAGTTTTTGGATGCTTATAACTTTAGCGCCACTCAATGAAACTGCATGTAATTTTGCAATTTTATTCCAGACCTAATCCTGAATGGTTTTGCTACGTTTTGTAGGATTCTGTCAGTAGACAGCAAAATTAGAGGGGGGGTCCCAAAATATTGTAAAGGCATACAAATGTGGTGTCATTTGACGAATCTGCACAACATTTGGCAAAATGATTTTACGTCTAGATATACAATGTTTTCTAAAGTTTGGTGGGTGGGATTTTCTGAAGAGGGGGTGAAATTAGAGGGGGTCTCACCATTTTTAGAAGGCTTATAACTTTGTTGCTATTTGACAAATGTGGACAAATCTTTTGAGAAAGATTATAGACCCAACCTTCAATGTTTTTGTGACGACTGGATGGATTTGTTCAAGTGGGGATTAAGTTATATGACTGTTGTATGTACATACATTTTGACACTTTTGAATAAATAAAACATGGGCGGATTTCGAGCAAACTCGTGAGTAGCATTGGCAAGAACATTAAAGTATGGTTTTGCAAATGTGCCTGTGTTTTATTTTTTGACAATTGTCATAATGTAGGTACAAAAAATAGTGATATACCTTTGGTGACTGATGTATAGCCTGTGGCCGTGGGCAGTAGCCAGAATGTCTGGGTCATGGCATAAGGTCATGACGCAGACAATATGGCTACTGGCCATGACCGCGAGGGACGTAAAATGGTGTTAAAGTGGCGATGTCCATCAGTGATGTCATCAATGATATTTGTGATGTCATCTTTGATGTCCTGGGTGTTAGTCTTAGCAGTGCACGGTGGTGGCGCAAGTTATGGTGGCTTAGCTTACCATAACTGGCGAATTTCAGGGGTTTTTTGATTTTACTTGTAACCATAACGTCCTTTTAACAACGTTTTTTTCTGAATTTCATAGGTTTTTAGTAGCGCAACTTAACCGTAACGTCCCTTTAACAGACCACATTTTCCACATTTCAACCTCAGTTCAGGAGTAGGAAATATTACAAATATTGTATACATGCTCAACCACAGCATGATAGTTTCTATTTTTGGGAGATTGGTGCTGGCAGGGGTCTGATTTGACCATTTACAGCATGTTGCCGTTCACTATACCCCACCTGTGACACGGCAGACCAGGCACTGTGAGAAAGAGCCACAGATCTGCCAAAGATCACAGTATCCAGTCGTGAATTGGGTTGTGCTCCATTCCATTGCAGACCCTCTCACAGGACATTCCTGTCCACAATCTGTCAGTGGGCTGAGTCACAAATAAATGTGTGTGGTTTGTCCACATGTTGAATGCGTGTGTTATATCTACTTGCATGTGCCTCAATAGTACACAATGTACTTACCATTCAGGCAAGGACCTGAATCATAAACCCCATTTCACGGGTGATTAATTATTGAGATCATTGCCTCCACCTCCTAACCGACCTCTTATCTGAAGAACATAGAGGAAAGTGAACTTTCTGCAATCCAGGCAAACAAAGAATATACAATACATACAAAGCTGTTTCACTGAACACTTTCCACATAAGCTAAGGTGGGAATCCCACATATATGTCTTCAAAAACTGTATTCATTACGTACCACTGAGGCGGCAGGCACTGGTGCTTCTTTTCTGACTTGCCAATTTACATTTTTTCCCTTCAAACATCAAGATTGGCAGAATGTTTGTTTTAATTAAAAACAACTTTCCAAATAGTTTTTTATCCATGAAAATGAAAAGGCATGTAGGGTCTGATTCATGGACGTGTTTTATAATGGAGCAATCCCATAGGAAAACGTTCTGTGAATCAGTCCCTTATTGTTCATCGACACAAAAACACAAAAAACAAGAAGAATACATGGGTTAAAGTTATAAGGAAGGTTCGGACGTTATAATCTATGTTAGTTATCGATGGGGGGTGCCCCATTAATAGAAGAGGCTGTAGAACCTTTGAACCTGGACATTTTGGTACCTACATCTTTGTAATAGAATAGTTTCCAAAGAACACACAGATTTTCCAAATCTACTTACAATTACCTATTTATCTGCCATATATTTCAAATTAGATTTAAATGACCTTCTCAAAATGTCCAAATTTAAACTACCCAATATTAGCCCAGAATGACGTTAAAGGCTTGTCCTTCTGGTTCAAAGGTTGGGTTAGACACTGCTTCCCATTACTATATCATGAGACCTAATGATGACAGTGACTTGGCTCTTAAAATAACACAATCTGAACAAGTTGGTGCGAGTTCTGCCTTTGCTGAGAATCAGGAGTGTTCCTTCACAGGAGTTCACTTTAGTAATGTTAGAGCTCTTCTCACCATTCTTGTGTCATTTGAATCCCTAGAATCATGATTTCAAGGATACTGTACAGCGGAATCACAGACAATGATGCTCTCACTTTTAGTGGAGAAAGAGCAAGGACACCCCACATTGAGCATGCCACTGTAAAACTCAATGTTTGTTTGCTTGGTGCACTGTTAATTTGCAGTGATAAGGGTTGACCATGCAATCTGGCCATGAACAAGGATCCTCAAGCATGGAGACTCGTAAATTGAATGTTGATCCACCATCTTTCAATAGGTTCCTTATTATCTAAAAAATACATTATATTATGCTTCTTGAGGTTTACATCAATGTTATTATCCACACAGTATTTGCTGACTTCAATGATCATTGCAGTCTTCCGCCAAAAAGTCAGGTAATATGACATTGTCAGCATGTAGCAAAGCTAGGATATATTCTGTGCTTAGCTCAGGCGAATATTTTAGCCTTGATGAATAACAAAGGGTCATCTATAACATATATGTTAAATGATAATAGTATCCATTATCACTTTAGTTCAAATAAAGAATTAAGACTGCTAGTTTGATCCCCCCTTTCGATAATTATCCAGAACTCAGGTGATCAAATATAATTTATGGGCTAAGACTGATAGAGGGTGTGGTGTCACACAAACGGGCTGATACAATCTACTTTTATTTGGCTCTTTAGAGTCTGGGGCAAAGCCCATAACTGCAGAACACACTGAGGGACTCAACCCAATTGCAAGTAAAGAGACACTAGGTTCATGTTTATGTCAGTAGTCCGGGTAGTCTTTCATCTTTGACAGAGATGCACTCAAATTTGCGCTGCGATCTTAGTCAACGATGAAGCAAAGAATTGACCAATGACATCTTGCAGAAGAATGTAAGCACCGCCTTTAAATCAGCACTATTCAACAAATGGAGTGAATTGAGCAACCCAACCACCTTAAACTCGATGATAACACTGCACTCCACCAGCGGTTCAAGGTTTCTACCTCCATACCAAAGCAAAGACATTCTTGGCCGTACATATGCATATTTGCAGATACAGCTGCAAAACAATATGATCGGATTGGTCCACAGATCACAAAAAGAATGAATGATTGAATGCTCACGTTAATGAATGGATGCGCCTGCAGCACACACTTAATAGATGTATGCATAACTTCCACATGATGGCGAGTGGCAACTCACCATAATATTTCACCCTACACGTTTGCACTTGTGTTCCCAAAAACAGAACATGTGTTCGTTTAGAGAAAACCACATTGATCTCTATTGTGCTGGCGTTGTCACTGCACTTCTTCTGAAATGCACCTGTTAAAAGAAGATCATCGGAATTGGATGACAATACTCTGGCCATTAAGCAAGCTAATAGCCAGCGCTCGCGCAGCTGTGCTTCGCGTACTGACATTCTCTACTTAATATGAAATGCTTATAATTGCACGGAATTCATTGAGAGGGAATCGCGCACAATAACTGCCGTGGAGCAGATATGCTAAACAGATGTTGGAGGTTTTATAGCAGGAAATCGAGAAATTGTGTGTGATTTATGCGTTAAGTGGATCCAGCCCGAAAGGCCAGAATGCAATTGGGCGGCATCCCTACCAGCGGAATGGGAGAGATTGTGACACAGTCTATTGAATGCAAACGAATTTACCTCGAGTCATCGTAATGCCCGCCGAGTGCATTCCCCTCCCCGCCTCCGTACCGCCATTATGCCAGCACTCTGCAGTGCAATCGCTGTGATTTAGAACAGGCAGGTTAAGATGCTTAATATTCGTTTTACGTTGCACAGCATAACCGTAAATCACAGGGTAAATGGGAGAATTGTACACCGTTTGCCCATTTAGGGCTGGCTAATGCAAAGTGACTTTCAGCGAGGGCTCAGTAGCGCCAGGCTATCTTCCCGGCCTGTCTGGCAATCATGGCCCTTCATTGTCCAGCGCTATCATTACAATATTGTTATCATCTGAGTTTGAATCTGACACTTTCTCGAAGACCTTTCAGACAACCCCTTTACTGGGCTTCAGTACCGAACCACTCGGGGCAAATCTCTGCCTTGTGCTTGTCAGCCTTAATAGAGTGGATGTCACTTCTGCCTGTAAAACGTGCCCGCGCGCCAGCTGTCAGTCAGTCCGCGCGGTGTCAGCCGAGCGCGCGGCTGCAGCCTGCTGGATTAGAGGGTAGTTACCAGAGCTGTCACATTCCTGACAACCCGACGGCCACACTCTCAACTTCTGTTTGGGCACCATTCCAAGCCTTTAACCTTCTTTTAAAGTGGATCCCCCTTGTTAAACGAGGAGATGCCATTTCAATACAGTATTCAGGAAATATAGATTGAGGACTGTCCATGTAAATAACATTTTCAAGTTTCCAAGCTTGTTCCTACATTGTATTGTTAACATGACCGAGTACTGCTTCTTTCCATAATGCCCGTTTGCTATTTGAAGCAGCACAAGAACAATGGGAATTAAATAAAGCCTTTGCAGAGCATCACACACTGTTCCTTAAATGACATGAAAAATGTGTTTATTTGAAATTAATCACGTGAGCTTTGGCCAGGATGTTTGCCCGTGTGATATTTATGATATGATATTTTCAGCCTGATTCATGGAATTATTTGCGTGAAAAACGCAAATTTGCGCCCCTTTCTGCCCGAAAATCCCCATACTTCAAACAGGGATTTTCGGGCAAAAAGACGCGCAAATTTGCATTTTTCACGCAAATAATTCCATGAATCAGGCTGTATATTTATATCGCGCTCATACACAAGTGTTTTAGAGTGCGACCAAGGAAAGGGAGGGGGAACAAGGGAGAACAAAAACAACAATCTTACTAGGCCCAGTGACATTAAGAACGCGCAAGTGCAAGGAATAGGGGGAAAGTGCGTGGAAGTGGGAGAAGTGGAAAGTGCGGAACAGAGGAGAGAACAAAATAAATAAGTGCAATAAATAAATAAGTAAATGCAGTGAACGAGTCGTAGTGCAGCCAGCAACTGGCAAGTGCATGATTAGTCAGATGGGGAATATCTGGTAAGTGCAGAAGAAGAATGGGGGGCCGTATGGGTACAGAGACAGATCCCAGTGCCAGTAGTGGCCCAGAGGCAGTGCAGGAGGGAGGCAGGGTGGGCAGGTACCTGGGCCCGAAGGACAAAGGGTGGCCAGGTGCACGGTGCCTAGAGAGAAAAACAGATCAGCAGGGGAGAAGAGGGGCAAAGGCAGAAGCGAAGAGGAAGGCCTTGAGGTGCATTTGAATGTGCATGATGCAAAGTTGCTCTAATACCGTCTCTGATGTTATAAAGCTCCTGGGTTTCATTTGAATGCCAATATTCTTTGCTTTTGAAATTATTAGGGGCTACAATTCTTCAATGCAGATCTGAAAGTAGGCTCGCACTAGCCAGTAAGGCAATTATGCAGGGTCAGAAGGGGCCGAGGCTGTTATTGGTGGGCAATGTGTGCTAATTGTAACTGTGTTGATGGTAATTCAGTGGCCTTCTAAGCTTGTGCAGGTGTTGGCACCGTGGACTGAAAGCAAGAAGATTGGGAGTGGCATGTAAAACACACACACACACACCACACATACACCACCCACAAAACAGACCCAATATAATGCCGACCGGCCTAGCTTAGTGATACCCAAGGGTCAAGTAAGCTGACTGCATGGTGGGCAAATGGGTCAGTGCCTGCCACCAGTTCTGTACTGCCAACTTGAAAGGGCCACTCTCAATTGCAAAGCCTATGGGCTACGGGCTAGCACCTCTGAAGTTGTTGGCAATGTCTGAGGCAGCAGCAGAGTGTCTGGTGCGCTGTATGGTTTTAGTGCTGATGGAATATTTCTAACAACCTGGCCTATGCAGGCCTCACTTCTCTCACCAAGTCACCATGGATGCCTTGTCAAAGTCACAAATTTAAGGCAGCCTTCACAAGACTGTGCTAAACTTGCCCCATATGCAATCTGCACTGATGTATACTAGCCCCCTACTGACTTGCTGCAGCAGCACTAGTAGAAAGCAGACTAAGACAACAAGGCCACATGTGAGTGTAGGTACAGTTTCAGCGGGGTGTCAGTGATTGTGCAGGTTGTCTGAATGGCTGCTCTGTTTGATGTCATCCACTGAGCCGGTATATCTTTCTGCATGCCTCGGAGCCCTGGTGTGTGTCAATGCATTATACCTGGATTGTGTGTGTGTGTGTGTACTTTCAGGTTTGACAAGCATTTGCACTTGCATATGTGCATGTCAGAGTGTCTGTATGTGAAACTGAAAATACATTTTGTTTGTGATATGCATTGCGTACATTGAGCAGGTATGTTTAACTGTGGCATTATGGAGAGTGGCTTAATATGTTCTTACGCTAGCATTGTGAACAATGGCAAATGTGTGCATTACTGATCTAATGTGGGTACTGCGCAAACTATGTTAATTATGCTGGTAATGCAAGCACTGGAAAAATGTGTGAACTACTGCAACCCTGTCAAACTCGCAAAGCATGTAATTATTGCAATTTACCGGTACCATAGTTTCCGGACCGGCAAACTTGTAATGACCCCCATTTTAAAGGAAAATTAAATAACGCAGTTACTCATAAAATCAGAACACTCTTCCTAAATAACACCAGGTTACAGACACAATATTGTTTGATTACCATTATTAGTGAAAATGGTTTCAATAGAACATTCTATTTTAAAAATTGCAAGTCCCGCGTCTCATTCAACAGACCAAAGGTGAGTGTTGAACCCCACTTCCTGGACAACCGTGTGCTGCCATTCAACAAATGTTTTTGTTCTTCAAGCGGTGCTGGGAAGCCCCCCACTACACCTAGAAGAATAATGCCTTCTGCAGGCACGCACATCTGCGTGCGCGCATCGAGAAGAGAAGTTCAAACGAGTGCTCTTCGCTGTAGGAGCTACGTGCCACATGCTACTACTTGGATTACCTATTGACTTTTGTATTTACACTAACAAGAGGTGCTGAGCAGCCCCTCCCACTACAACCCAGAAGAACACATTCTGCAGGCACACACATCTGCGCGCGTGCATCGAGCAGAGTGCTTCAAAAGAGTGCTGTTTACTGTAGGACCCACGTGCTACATGCCACTACTTGGATTACCTATTGACTTTTGGATTTACACTAACAAGGTGACAACACTAGTGGACTATATTCTCGCACCAGTAGAACCTGTAATTGTTAAATAAGTGGTTTAGTACATCTTGGTACACCTTTTAATGCTTGTTTTTCTGTTAAATATAGTGGTGCTGAGAAGCCCCCCCCCCATAACCGGGAAGAAGCATACATTCAGCAGGCACGTGCATCTGCACGTGCACCTCGAGCAGAGTGCTTCGAACAAGTGCTGTTCATTGTTTGCCTCTTAGCTGTGAGCTTGACACTCTCCTCCCCTCTGTCTTTGCTGAGAGCTGGAGCCTAGAAAACATAACAAACCCAGCAGCATCTTATCAGTAGGTTGTAGTGGCTGGTACGGTGGGTGTCTGTGTGCCCCTCCACGTGCTATAAGCCTGTCTCAGTATCACCCCTACTTAGACTTGTAGGGGTTGGTATAGTCCATAATGGTAGTGAGCTTGTTTGGTAAAATTACCTTAATTGAATCTTCAGTGTATTCCCCTTAGCACTTCATCCCTTAAGTTACAAATGCATCGTAGCCACCTTCAACTGCTCTGCAAAACACGCACAGCCAAAATAATAACGAAACTGGAAGGGGAGCTCAACACCAATTAAATTGACATCCTACTTCCCAATACGCCCGAAACTGATGAAAACAAGGCAATCGATGAAATTGTAGCCGACCTGAATATTACAGTAGGATGTATAGGCTCGAAGCTCTATCCCAGGTTATTACCCCAGATACAATTAGCAGTAAAACTAACATGAATTCTGATGTGCATGTCGATGATCTGCCAATGAATATGCCATTGTCCATTAGTCCTCACATTCAACATGGGCACAACAAAGATGCCCCTCTAAATAATATCTAGGATATGGTGAGTGTGTAGTCGATACCTAAGTACCCTAAAGACACTGTGCTGGCGTCCCTTATGGATGTCAACACTGTTTCTACTTTAGGACAAAATAGACTGAACATAAAAGTGATGGTTCATAACAACGAACTGAATGGGATGCCAGTCTGTGAGTGATTGAATGTGAATGTGAATGCCTGGAATGAGATGACTACATCGCAACAGGACACCCAGAAATATCCCACTTCATCACCAGTATATGTTGAGCTAGAAGAGGGTGCTCTACATGCATCTATGTATGAATTTGATTTAGGAGAACCAGAGCCTACTATGACTACTCCCCAAGTAGTGTGTCCAGAACTTAACGTAGAGGTCGAGGAGGGCAGTGCAAATGTGATCAGAGTGTGAATTTAGAAGTAGACAGCGATCATATGGGAAACATCAGTATGACATCTACTATGATGTTTAGTGTATTTGAAAACTTACAACTATAGTAGCAGAAAGATGCGGAAGACTAGAAAATAAAATGGATATTCAATCTATTCTATTACATAAAAGCATAAATAGAGGGCTTAAAACATATAGAGAGCAAGGGGTGAACACCTTCCCAGTTAACCAATCCCAAGAATGTGAAGTCGGAAACACTACCAGAATTGATAACAATAGAAATGTACCCCCAACAAAATCTGTTAGTAAAAAAGGTCCTAAAGGCTACAAAAAGAAAGTAATAACCCAAGCTTACATGTATAGCAAGAAATGGAACCAGAAAGAAATCCTTGTGTAGTGGTAGAGACCGAAGAAATATGTACTAAAATAACATAATTACCCAATAGAACAGATGCAGAAGAAGTCATGAATCAAACAAACGCAGTACAACAACCTATGCCTTCCCATAAAGCTAAAAACAAAAAAAATGTGTGGGTTTCATAAAAATAAAAAAGGGCATGGTACTATCATGGATGTGGGACTTGAATGCTTATTTATAAGCGAATGCCTTCGAACATAGCAAAGTGCTATCCCCAGAGACAAGACAAATGACTAACAATTGGTGACAACAGCCTCCCAAACAGGGATCTAAGAGTTTAATCTGCAGACAAGTGCAAGAAGCACAAATGATAGAACAAAGATAACAAATGAAAGGAATAAAGCACAGGTTGACATAGAATTCAAAGCTCTACAGATACGCCGACTCTCATTATCTGAATATGCCCCCCTATCTAAATCATTTATATCTTGGTTGTCTTTTCCACTCTGTGGTTGCTCTTAGGGTGATAAACTCGGACGTTATCAAAATAGTGGATCAACTGGTTGACACCCCTGTATCAGTGTCTAATATATGGTTTACTACTGATGCTACACTCGAGTATATCTTGAAGTATGAAGCTGAAATTTATAAACTGGGCTATAGTTGTAGTATTGTAATCGTCCAGCCAAAACTAATTAGACCTCGTAAACTGTTAAACTCTAGGGCTAGTGCTGCTCTCCTGTCGGCACTAAAAGGTAATTCGAATCGTCAACGTATGGTGAGAACTACAGAAAATAATCACGATATGCGAGAATATACTAACCCACAAAGTGGAAGTGAGCCTGAGATTAGTGGTGATGGGTATTGGCAGTGGTTGCCAACAGTGTTTAAGTCTCACTTTGCGACACATCCTCATTGACCTGAATATCTATGTTCCTTGAACACGCAGGGACATTCACGCCTATCTGCAGACGAAGGTCTATTGACCTATATTAATCTATTTTGGGTGGTTGCCCTACAGGAAACATGGAAGCTAGAGTGTCGCGAATTTGACGGGCGTAGCACTGCCAAATTGCCATTAAAGGACCAATTGGCAGACCATAGGGGGGTCTTTTAGTAACTGTATGCCATCCTTGGGCCCTTAAAGTGATCTAAGGATCCTCTCCCATGGTTCTTGCAACCACTGCCTCCCCTAACGATAAATGTGTGTACTTCACAAATATCTATGACCGCCCCCGTATGCAGTTGCCACTAAACGGAATGTTAAGCTCACGAAAACTATACTAGACGGATGTAACCCTAACATCCCTCTCGTTCTGATGGGAGACTTTAATGCGAAAATACAGAAATTGATAGACCCGCGGCTTTGAGACCTGTTAAGATGCATTGGCTAGAGCATCAGTGCAAGGTCTGGGAGACACTATTATATTCATATTCACTAATGAGATTGAATGGTAATGGCATTGGTTACTCCCCTAAAGCATATACACGTATTAGTGATAAAAGAGCCTCCACAATATATTATGTTTTTGTAAACTCTGCGGCAATGCGATTGCTTGTAGACATGGTAATAGTAATACGCTACGAAAGTGACCACCTGCCGCTATGCGTAGCGTTTGACATGGAGACAGTCGATGAGAATGGAGACATTTATATAAACGATAGCAAAAATCACATTCAATGGACTCCTAAGAACCTAGTAAAAGCCAATGCAATAGTAATGGAACAATTTATTGTAAACCACACAAAAGATAGGACAAGTGTGTGCTCGACCATTATAGCTGACTTTGAGGCACTCATGGAGGAAATCAAAGTCACTTTACAAAAACGTTGAGAGATTGGAAATCCGCACTAGCGGTGGAACTTTTCAGAAAAAAAAGTAAATAACTTGATAGTAAAATTCATGCAGCCAAAAAACATCTTAGGTCTAAAGTGTCCAATATCTTGAAATATATAGGAAATCCTAACCTTGATTGGGAAGTAAGTATATCAATAGCTAAAGCAAAGAGTGCCTATCGAAAGCAGCAGAAGTGACAGGAGCAACCGTTTGTTGTTATGGAAAAAATTGAGCTACTATTTCTTTCCTACATGGCTGCACGTATGCTTTGAGGAATGCATTTTTTTATTAGAATAAATGCAGAAAAAGACTTGCTGAGAATGATCTTTTATATGACAAAAAATAAATGTAACATTCTTTTTAATCCTTATGCACGTCTACTGTCTGATCTTTTTGCTGAATCTGGAGTCCTTTTTTACACTTATGTCGACACTCAGTTGGTGTTTCAGCTGAACTCCCTGCACAAGGAACCCCCGAAAAACGGGACCGCCTAGAGAAAATAGGCAGTTGGATGTCGGCAAACTGGTTAAAACTAAATGGAAGCAAAACAGGGTCACAAAAGGCGGATTACCTCTGGAATTCGCAGTACCGGCCCGACTCGCTGGGCTCCTGCCCGGTACCCTGTGCTTCAGTAAAAAAGCCCTGGGGTTAAGCTCCTGCCCAATGGCCTGTGTGAGGCGCAGATCTCTGCCATATGCAGTGCAGGTTTCGGAAAATTGAAGGTCTTGAGGAAGATTCTTCCCTTGCTTCCCCCAGCCAATCGAACAACACTGGTTACAGCAACTATAATGGGGTCATTTGATTACTGCAATGGGATATATTTGGGACAGCGCAAGTATCAGATCCAGCGCTTGCAGATGCTCCAAAACTCAGCAGCAAGACTGGCACTTGGGGCACCACATCTGGCCCCTTAAGTAGCTTTTCTGCTTTGCTTGCACTGGCTGCCAGTGATGACACAGATTGACTTTAAGACACTTTGCGTCGTCCATCGGGCTGGCACTGATTATCTTAAAGGTAAGATAGATCGGTATTGCGCAGTCAGACAACTACGCTCTGCGTCACTCTTATTTCTTAAGATACCAGTGGAAGTGACTGGGTGGCCGTTCCTTCTCAGTCCTGGCCCCAAGTCTACGGAATGCACTCCCAGCTTTCTGTAAGAGCTATTGATGATTACATTTCTTTCTGGAGAGCATTGAAAACCCACTTGTATTAAACTCATTACTCTGCAGGTGATGAGTATGAAGCATTTGTTGCGTAGCTGCTGTTTTTAGGGCCTAGATGCCTGTGGGCCTTGGTTCTGCACTTTATACTTTTTCAAATAATAATACTGAAAAAAAGCAAAAAATAAATATAAATAAATACAGACAGAAATGACCTGTGACCTGTGCTCATACCACTGCCGCACCAACTGATCCCATTCCATCTGTTCTCATCTCTAAGGTCTATCCCTCTCTCCAATCCTCACATCCTTCTTTAATATTTGTCTCGTAACCTCAAATTTTCCCTCTTCCTTCAAACACGCTTCCATCATTCCTATTCTAAAGAAACCTTCTGCTGGCCCCTCTCTTGTTTCTAACTTTCATCTTATTTCTCTTCTTCCCTATCGCTCTAAACTACTTGAACGTCTTGTCTATCTACAAGTTCCTCTTTTGTGTATAATAACTCCATTCTCCCTCTCTTTCAATCTGGTTTCCGTCCTATGCACTCAACGGAAACAGCTCTTCTCTCAGTCTTAAACTCATTACTCATGAAACGTCACTATAAGCACTCTTCCATTCTTATTCTTATAGACCTTTCTGCTGCCTTTGACACTGTCGGTCACTCACTCTTACTTGTTTCCCTTTCATCCTTTGGTTTTGCTGGCTCTGTTCTTTCCTGGTTCAAATTGTACTTGTCCCAAAGGACATTCTCTGTTTCTTGGGGTGGGACAACATCAGACCCCAATCCTCTTGCTCATGGTGTCCCACAAGGATCGGTTTTGGGACCTTTTCTCTTATCTCTCTATACTTCTCCTCTTGCTAAATTGATTTCTTCTCACGGTCTATCCCACCATTTCTATGCTGATGACACCAATCTTTGTCTTTCCTTCTCTTCATTCTCATCTGACATCCATACTCTTTTTTCCATCTACTACCATTCCGTCCCTTATCCCTCCTTCATTTATTTCATTTCCCCTTCTCAACTTCCCATTGTATCTACTGCCTGAAATCTGGGACTCTACTTTGACTCTGCCCTATCATTTAAATATCACATTTCAATCTCTTCTCTTGCCTGCCGCTATCATCTATTCAATATTTATAAAGTTTGCTCTTTAACTTTCGATGCAACTAAGCTACTTATATCTTCACTAATTTTTTCACGTCTCTTCTATTGTTCCACTACATTTTTTGGTTTCCAACCTTTCGACTTGCTCCTTTGAAATCTGCTTTCAATGCCTCCATTTGTATATTCTTCGGTTTGACCTTACGTGACTCTATATCCTCTGCTCTTCTCACTCTTGGTTGGCTTACCTTTCATGCACAACTCAAATTCAACTTTCTATCCCTTTTCTTTAAATCTCTCTATGGTCTTAACCAGGATGACTTGAAGAAAAGTAGCCTGGGTTTAGGGTTACAGCTGGTCTGTTGGGTGACTCTTGTTAATTTGTTAAGGGTGCAACAGATTCTCGCTTCTCCAAGCTATTTAATATTGTAGTCGCAGATCCCTGGACCGACGGTAAGCCACAGGTAAAACCGTCTAATATATGAAAAAACAGCATGCAATAGCATGGAAAGGAGTCCAGGAAATTGCGCCTTGTTTCCAGTGAATTTATTTGTATTAGTTTACTTTACAGGATCTCACTTGCCCTTGTTTACACGTGTTTCGGCCACCAAAGGCCTTTCTCAAAATAGGGCTTGTCAAATTAGTATGCAAATTAAACTGAAAAGCATTAACATAGCAATGTATTACATCATACATATTCGAAATCAAAAAATGTAAAATACATAATTACCCAAGTGGTGGTGGGGAGGCAGGAGAAACAAACAGGATGAGAGAAAAAGAGACAAATGTAATGTAAGTAAGGTTCAATACCTAATATTATATACTAAAAGACCTAGGCCACAGAGCTTATAGGTCCAGACTTACCCACTAAGGTGTTCAATAAATCCTTACTCTTCACAATTATAAAGGGTTAGATCAGAATGACCAAACCTTTCATCAAGAATGCAAACTGTTGAGGGGTCGATTCCAACAGAGAGGTTACCCCAGTAAGTGGATCCAAAAAGCCTTTGAGAAGACTAAAACTTTGCAACAAAAGGATACACTGACTCCAAGAAAGAGTGAGCAAGACCAACAGAGGAAACTTATGTTTGTGACTCAATATAACAAAGACCACCATCAGATCAGAAAAACGTTACAAAAGCATTGGTATCTGTTACAATTGGATGAGCATTTGAACAAATTCCTTGACAATACCCCAACCATGATATTCAAGAGAGCTAATACTCTCAAATCAATGATCTGTCCATCTTTGCTACCAGAACCATCGATTAACCATCAAACTACATGGCTCACTAAAATGGAGCCGGGATTTAGGAAATGTGGATATTGTTCCATGTGTAAATTTGCTGGAGATAAAATTACTCATGTAGAGGGAAATAATGGACGAAATTTTGTGATCAAACAGTCAATTAATTGCAGATCTAAATATGTGGTTTATGTAATCAGATGCGCCTGTACGAAATTGTACATAGGGAGCACTATAAGGGAATTGCGCATTAGAATCAGGGAACACCTGGCAAAAATTGGAAGTCAGGATACCACCCTGCCAATAGCGGCACATTGGCAAAAGAACCACCAACTAGATGATAAATCTGATATACAGTTCATCGGCATAAAGCAGGTTATTATGAATAAGAGGGGTGGTGACAGATTGAGGGCATTGCGCCAGGCGGAAGCGAGAATCATTTGTTTTTTCAACGCGACTATATGGGGTCTGAATTTGGATGCTGAAATGGCATCTTTTCTGTGAAGGCATCTATCACTATATGTTATAACGAAGGTGAACTTAACTGTTCAAATATGTTGTTTCATATTACTAATGTATCATGAGATTCAACATCACTTCTTTCTGCTTCAGACGAAATAGCCATGCATTTAGGGTACCTAACTTGGGATATCTGGATCCAGTACCAGCTAAAGTGTATACCCCTTTAAGTCTTTTTTGAAACAAATGAGTATTGTTTATCATATATTACTTAAGGCATTCAGGCACTTCCTGAATGAATTTATAACTTAGAGTTAATTATACACTGTATTTAGTTTTGCAGTCGATAAAGAGAGAGCGCACAAGGTATGGCAACGTTACGGACATGTTGCCAAGCAACAATCTGAGGCGCGTGGTTACGGCGTCTAGTTTCCATGGGGACACATAAAGTAGTTCCAAGATGGCGCCGGCTCAGATCGAAAGGAGCCGACTTGCGAGACTCTGTTTTGCTACCTGGCGAGTAAGTACTGCTCACAACACACATTTCTCAATCTAGTTGAGGATTTTCCTCGTAACATGACTCTTATTAGAATCCGGACATATTGGAATGTTGTAATTGGGTAATACCGCATGCTCTTATTAAGAGTCCGGACATATTAGAATGTTGTAATTGGGTAATACCGCATGCTCGTGTTAGATAAATACATGGCGTATTACCACGCGCCCACAATTGTAGTGCTTTGGAGCATTTATCCAAAGTATACACTTTCTTTTATGGTTATACTTACCTGTTCTGTTCGGATTATACAGAATGTTGCATATGGGGTAATACCGCATGTTTGGATAGATATAGGGCGCAATTTTATTTTCCCATAATTGTAGTATACTTGATCATTTAACCAATAGGACCTATCCGAATTGCGCCATTTAATAGATTTGTTGAAACATAACAAAATGGAACTTAGAAGGAGTATGGTATATACTGTTCCTTCCTTTTTCTTTTCGTATGTAACAGATTACAACGGGATCTAACCCTTTATAATTGTGAAGAGTAAGGATTTATTGAACACCTTAGTGGGTAAGTCTGGACCTATAAGCTCCGTGGCCGATGTCTTTTAGTATATAATATTAGGTATTGAACCTTACTTACATTACATGTGTCTCTTTTTCTCTCATCCTGTTTGTTTCTCCTGCCTCCCCACCACCACTTGGATAATTATGTATTTTACATTTTTTGATTTCGAATATGTATGATGTAATACATTGCTATGTTAATGCTTTTCAGTTTAATTTGCGTACTAATTTGACAAGCCCTATTTTGAGAAAGGCCTTTGGTGGCCGAAACACGTGTAAAAAAGGGAAAGTGAGATCCTGTAAAGTAAACTAATACAAATAAATTCACTGGAAACAAGGCGCAATTTCGTGGACTCCTTTCCATGCTATTGCATGCTGTTTTTTCTTACCCAGGATGACCTTTCCTCACTGGTCTCAGTCTATACTCCCCCTGTTCTGTTCACTCTAGCTCTCAGTTTCATCTTGTAGTACCAGCCTCCCCTGTGCCCAATCACACTTTCACATATTTGCTCACCTTGCCCCTATGCATTGGTATGTTCTTCCTCTTTCTCTACACTCTATCACTACCTATTCTTTATTACACAAATCTTTGAAAGCTCATCTGATCCAGCAGGGTTGATCTCAGGCTCCATTTGTCAAGCTCTCGTTGTTTACTATTGTACCACTTTTATATTTGTTGCTATGTTAACCGCTTTGGATTAAGGCGCTATATAAGTCCTAAATAAATACAAATACACATATCTATAGGTTTCTCTGTGCATTCATGACATGTCATTGTTACAGCTGGGTTTCCGATCTCAACCCCTCCTCTTATAAAATTCTATCTCAATTGTAAGATATAAAGAAGCATTGGCAGAGTCAATAGTTTTGGTTTTATGTAGGCAAGAGAGAGACATTTTCCAGACACGGCCATGGTGGAATTATCTGGCCATAGGATGGCAACAGCAGGCAAATGGTGTGAGCACCTGAGTTCATTATGATAGTGCCTGCCAAATGCCTATCTAATGCCAATGCTTGTTATTAACAGAAATTCAGTGCAAGGAACATATGCAAGGACTCACTTATTAATTATAAATCAAGTCCACAAAGACACTTGGTTTAGACAATTTTATTACACCAGAAGCTGGTAGACAGTTGCAAATATGCCGTAAACTTACAGAAGACTGCTCAGAAACAAGATAGGTTTTCCCTTAAAAGCACAGAGCAATATCAAAGACTACCTGGGTAAGGGTGTTTTAGATGGGATGGGGCAGGTAGTAGTTGAGAATGGTCAAAGGGACTAGCCTGCACATGAGTGGTCAATGGTGAATACATATCCAAATAGCCACAGCATGTGTACGTTGCCCTCACATCCCATCACTCTCCTAGCTTCACTTACCATGTGAATTGTTGTGTCTTAAAGGCAATGCTTAAAGTGCCACTTAACTTGCAATTTTTGATTCCAGCGCTCTCAAGTTTCAAGTGGCCATGCATGAGAAGGCTATAAAGTCCTGTTGTTGTTCCCTTTGTAACCTGGGACTTGTAGTTGTTTCGTTCCCATTTGAAATTTAGGCTAAATCCCAGAATTCCAAGTGAAAACAGGACTGGATGGCCTTCTCAGACCTCACAATGACCACAGGAAACACGAGAGCTGTGTCATTCTAGCCTCACTGCCTCTTTAACAGAGTTAAACATTTCAGCTGGAACTGCAATATCAATGACCTCAAACGTGCTTCAAAAGACATTGGCGGTATACTGTGCTTTGCACCTAACTATTTTGCCCTCCTGCCACCCACTCCAAATTCTAAAACAGGGCAAACAGAAAATAAAAAGAGTGGCTATAAATATTTTAGGAAAGGTTATGGAAAATGCCAGGCCATGACACGTGGCCAGCCCAAAAGAAGTCACAAAGAATTGCGTACGTATGCTTAGACAACCTAATAATGGAGCCCACAACACACATTTGCATCAAACTATGAAACAATCGAAAACATGAAACTATTTAGATTTGAAAGCTGCCCCTGTGTAATGTCAGCACACTAACACGACTGGTTACTAATGAATAAGCATCTTTCCAAAAATCGTGCACAGAAGGTTTGGGCCAATAATTACCAAATATATACAGTTCCATGTGTTAATATCCCCGCAAAAATAACGTCATACAAAAATATTGCCATATTTTTGCCGTGATATTAAGGCATGGAACCTGCGGGGCACACCCCTGCAACACTGCATTATGTTTAAAGGAGCGGGGGATGCCCCCGCAACCCCCGCTCCCAAGAACCCCAAAAATGATCCCACCCAAAAATATCGCATGTGGCCGTTCCAGCTGACCATATATACGGCGTAATTTTTGGTGGGGATAATATGTAGTGATACCATATATACAGATAATTGAAGGCCAAGTGTGAATAAGACATGTATGCTTTTCTGTAAAATCACCCAAATCTACATAGTCCACTATTAAGTGGGCTCTAAGGAGCAGAGAAAAGGCCAATGATAGGCTGCTCGTTCTAAATGGTTTTACCAAAACCTCACCCATCACAGATATGGAACCTTTAACCATTATCCCTGCAGAACGCAGGTCAAATGTACTTAGATCCTGTGAGTGGCACGGCAGAGAAACCCAAGGAGGTAGGCGACCTAGACGACCTTGGTGAGGATGAAGCAAGGCCACTTTCAGAGCATTTATTGGTTGACTTTGCCCCTGGTTCTTTTGACAGGTCTATTCTGCAAGCTCTGGAGCACTCCATCAACCGCCTGTACCTGGAGGGTAGTACGACACTGGAGACCTTGCCACAGTCTTCCACCACCAAAGTGGGGAGCAACAAAGATACACTAGATAGAAGCATCCCACGGGTACTTACAGTGGCACCCATCGGGGGAAAGTGAGAAGACTTCCAGTAACCGGCAATTATGGATATGAGGCCCAAACATTCGCCGGGACACAGATTGTGCAATGATCCTTGCATTTAAAGAGATTGTCAATGATTTAATGCAAGCCCCTGGCATAAATGACCCAAATGATCCAATAGGCATAAATGAGCACCTGAACATGGACACAAATATTCATTCTGGCTCTTGAGTTGCGCCAAATCAACAGTGCCAGTGTGCTTCACCAAATACAACTATTCCTGGGTGGGAGTTTTGTTCGACTGACTTGAATTGCACGCCACACTGTGTAGGCGTTTCTAGCCGCAAATCTAATAATGCCTGTCCACCACAACAAACTGTGCAACTTCACAACCAAGGAAGAGGCTTAGGAAAAGAAGGAAACATTGATACAGATCACTTACAGTCTACCCCAGGAGATTGGACAGCCTGGGTACTGGCGGTGGGGCTGATCATGTTACTCTACCTCCACAGTTAAAGCCTGCACCAGGGTCCCGGCATCAATGTCAATTCCAACACGAAGGGCGTGGCTCCACGAAAATACTGATATCCAACAAACGTTTTCAGACCCAGAACTGGTTTTCCATCTTAGTTTCAACCTCCAAACATTTATTTAAGTGTTCTAACCAGGCAGAAGCAATCAATGCAAAAAAACATTAAATTCACTCAGGAAATAAACAAAGTTACTACTGTGGGTCTGGCGGCCCCGGATGCAGTGGCAGGATCGTGTGACCACAACATAATTTGCTGCTTCAAGGGTTTGAAACATGGCAACAAATATTTTTATAAAAGGGCATTAATTAAGACCCTGGAATATTCTCGGAGTCTCAGACATAACCAGACATAACCTTTAAGATCTTTAGTGTCACACGAATTCTGTCGGATTGCATGTATTACCTGTATTGTGGGGGTTGCAACGTTAGGTTTGGTCTGACAAATTTGCACTTTTGATCCTGTATCGTGAATTGTGGTGAGGCATTAGCATACAGGGGTATAGACGTGTACCAAGATTCAAGGCATACTATCTGCCATCTCCACATTGCATCGCTCGCTCCACTAGAAATGACACTGGTTCATAAGCAAACTGCCAAGGTCCAAAACAGTTGATAACTCCCTTGCTCATGCAATTTAACAGGCCCCACCAACATGATGGACCTAATTAAAACAGAACTGGGGGAGATTTTCAAAAAATCATCTCAGAAGCAATTTTTATCAGCAAGAGCTAAGGAGAGTGCATATGGTTGTGTAACTTATACGCAACCACATTCTACCTAAGGTAGACAGGGGCATGCCATGTTAAATGTCCTTTCTTGGAATATTGCAGGATTAGGAAATAATGAAAGACCCTGACTTGGTGTCTTTTCTGACTCAATTTGACATTCTTTTGTTCCTTAAAACGTGGTCAACAGATCCACCTGAGCTTGAGAACTACATTCCCTACTTCGTCAATGCCACCCAGAGCAGGAGGGGATGGAAATGTCACGGTCTGATAATCTACATCTCAAAGTGTTTAAATTATGTTAATATTAATGTTAAAGGTATTTGTAACCCGCAACATCACCAACGGAATTGGTCCCCAGGTGCTCAGGCGTATCTGAAAACAAGAGGTGGGTGGATTAATCGGCTAAAGAGGAAGTAGGAAAGTGAGAGAGGTGGTGTGCTGTTGGCAGCTTTAGTTCGGTTTTCACATTGTACTGAGCTTTGGTGTGAATATCGGACCGATGCGAGAACGCGTGTGCTGTTGATGCGGTTTATGTGTTGTTTGTTGATGCGGTGTGGTGAAGTGCGTTGATGCTCCGCTAGTCGAACTGTTGGATGTAATAAAGAATATGAGCAGTCATGTTACACCTTTGGGGAATACGCTGTTATGTACAGATGGTGATTTTAATTTAAACATTGGCAATGCAAGGGGGGTGGGTCTCAGTGATCGAAGATGAAGACATTGCGTTTCAAATCCCCACCACAGTTTTATTGGAACCTAACCCAGATAAAATAGGATACACATTTTTATTGAGTCTTTTGGAGTTTGGTTTGCGTCCTACAAATTCCAGATTCAAGTCTGATATCCCGGGAAACTACACTCTTATCAATTCGAAGATTTGTTCTATTATTGACTATTTTATAGTGGATATAAAGAGCTGGTCTAAGGTTGCAGATTTTCAAATATTTTCTTGGACTGGAGAGCCACCATGAACCTCTGGTATTAATGATCAACAGCGGATCTGCACCCAAACCACATAGGGATCATCAAGAGGAGTCGAAACCAAGTAGAAGCCATTTTCGTGGGAACACAGTGATCAAAACCAAATATTATCTAAGCTTACTTATGATACTGTGCAGCATTTTAGTAATAATCTAGAAGGGAAGTTTGCTGCATGGGAAAATATAATGAAGACAGCAAGAGATGCATTTAGGAGGCGCAACATGAGACAAAAATAATAAATAGCCAAATAAATTGGTTTGATGTTAACTGCAAGATTGCTAAATAGTTTCTTTTGTTTGCTCTAAAATGCCCAAATAGAAGCAATTTTGAAATATCCCAGGTGAGGTAAATGTATAAAAATGTCATCAGAGAATGGAATGACTAAAGTGAGTTGGTTAATTTTGGAGCAGGCAGCAGCCTTGAGTTATCCAGAAATATACTGGAAGGTAATTGCAGCTGGATTGAACATTTTGCAAATGTATATAATGCTTCAAGTAGTTTTTCAGAATTTATGGAGTCTAAGAACCTACCTCTACACACCTTCCATGCTCAACACCCAGACTCGAGCATGACAAGAACATTTCTTAGGAGGTGGAAAATGTCATGAGCACTCTCCGGGAAACCACCCTCAGCCATTGTTCGTACAGATACTGCATTCCAGAAACTGCTGAAGCAACGTGCACCATGCACACTACCATCAACTAACAGGATAATAAGCAGTGTGTTAAAGCTCTATGAATTACAGGGTTTATGATTCATGGCAGCCAATGGGTTTCTTCCAACACACCATGTTTATCTTTTCTTCTCGAACTAAACATTTGACATGCATTCCAATGCACTGCTTCTGCATTCCACTGTTAATGCTAATATCCTATTGGTTCTTTTCCGTTTACTCTGCTTGCTGCATTGCATGGCCTCCTGTTAGCATTCCAGAGGCAGCTTAACAGTGCAGGTGATTGTTACGTTGTTGTAGATTCAAGCTTAGAGGAAACAGTTAAGGGTCAGCCAGAGTTTGGCCCCAAGTGTTTGGCTAGCTCTCAAACCAGCAGACACCCCCACCAATGGGTCTCTTCTTGACAGCTAGAAACTCTACCAAAGTTCTGACTCCTCCCTCACTGCAGAGTTCCCTGAAGGGGGGGACAAACTCCAGGCACTGGACCGGTACACGCCACCAGAGAATGCTTTGCTTCCTGATGGAGTGGACAGCTGGGTAGGTGCTTGATCATCTGTTGGTGCTGGTCGGTTTGCTCCTCTTATCAGGAGGAAGGGGTGACTTTTCTTAGATTTTGAGAATTTCTTTGATTAGTTTAGTTGCTTATCAAGAATATAAAAGCTGTTTGTTGCACAGTGAATCACAGGAAGCAGTAGGCAGGTACGGGAGAAAGCAGGCGTATTCTTGACTCTTCCTGTTAACTCGAGTTGGAGATATTTGAAGGAAACGAAAGGTAGACAACTGCCAACACAACTGACAACTTGAAAACTGCCAAACACTTGTGGCCAAACTCTGGCTGACCCTTAACTGTTTTCTCTAAGCTTGAATCTGACAACTGATAACTGCCAAGACATCCACTCCTCAGAAGCCAAGCTCTAAATGTCACATGCAGAAAATTGTAAAACATTTACAAAGGTTTGCACTCTGATGATATTCCATGTGACAACTTGGCATACAACAGGGTCACTAAAGTTCTCACAAACAACATAAGGGAGCATGGGACAATGTGCATGAAAATTACTGTATGGCTCTAACTTTCCCAACCCATATGTGACGAAGATTGCTTATCTCCATCCTTGGCCAGTCACTGAGACTCTCATCAATTCCTTTAGTCAGTCAGTCAAAAATGTTTATTCAAATCAAAATGACCCATCAAACACACACAGATTACAATAATGCACTACATAATGCGATACAATTCTGCTCATACCATACGTTTCCCAAACATAAACCCCAATCACAATACAACTTTGATGAAATCACATAAAAAAAAGGAGAAAGAAAATTCATGAATTCCAATGCATAATTTGGCAGGTAAGATACCTCCATATAAACACACAGTTATTGGATCAGGCAGATTTAGTTAATGGCACAGGTGCCCACAAATCCACTAGGGGCTCCAGTTCATTTGGGGTGGGACCCCTGCCCAATATTTACTAGAAACCCAAACCTTTCCGGCAATTACATTGATAGCCCCTTTCTTAGATACATGTTGTGTTTCAAGTATGATAGCAATGCCCAAGCTATCAGGACAGAATCCGCTTACAAAAGAAATAAAACTGCTGGCCTATAGGTACGGATGTTAAATGACCGAAGCACCATCAATAAAGTGGATTGTCTGATGTTGGTGTACACCGGGCAACACAATAAAAGATGGCCCAACTCCTCTTTCTCAGCTCCACACACTGGGCAACCCATCTCATCTGAATACCCCCTCCATTTAGCTGTAGTACTCCTCAACTGCAGACAGTCAAATCTGGCACAAGTAAGCAGCCAGCGATCATTCCTGGGTGTCCCCCAGATTAAATAGGGCTGGATCTCGTCCACCCTACTGGTCACTGCGTGTACGCGATCTGAGGTGGTTGAAAACTCCATGAGTTACCTGTTCCTTTAGGAGGCTTCACCCAAGCTACATTTAAAGGAACTCTGTTGACTTTTAGACAGCAAAATTGCCAGAGGTAAAAGTCCCTCCATGTTTAGATCAGACAAAACTACATCAATATAACAGAGCTAGGGAATTTTCCCTCAATTGTCCCTACTCATTACTGACCTTATGATAAAGTGACATAAAGATGCATGTTCGTTAGCCCAAAGTCTAATCCAAAAAAGCAAAGAGGCTAGAGCCCACTGGTCCTCCCAAAACTCAGCGCCCAATTCTCTATGGATAAAGATGCACTGGGAGGAACCCGGTAGAAACTGGCGCTATACATTTTTAAAACAACATCCTAAAGCTGTCCATGGAGGCAGGACAAAAAACAGGAAATCCCTCCCACTTGTTGACTGTACTTTGCTGATAGCTTTTTGGTGTGCGCGGTACCTGTAAGCATCTCTGAAAATCTGACCCCCAGGTAATCGAATTCCCTCACTCTAGGTATTATTTCTTGGTTGCAAAACATTGGGAGAATTTTAGTCTCTTTGAAGTGTTGTGCCTAAAAGGTAGTTGAGCTGATTGTTACTGGAGAATGTCAATTGCCTTGTTCATCCAGGCAATCTTCTCATACATTTTCAGCTTTCATTCCAAGTCTTCTAATGGGCATGGTCTCAATGGCAGTTACTAAGTAGGTTATTTTGTTCCATGTAGTCTTGCAGTGGTTCTTTATTCTATACACAACTTTCTTTGCTTACTAAAATGTGAAATCACTCTGTAAGTGACAAGTCTATGGACAGAGGGTTTCTTGGTGGGGATTATTGTATAAGTAATTGGTGAGAGATGCATTTAAAAGTCTATAATTAAGGATTCAAAAGGCATGATAATGGGCAAGGTTCTGCCAGGATGCTGAGTGCTTTGATGTTGCCAGCTGGCTTCCTCGCACAACATTTCCTTACGTTAAAAGATGGAGAATGATACATGTATTTTGCAAGGAACTAGGAAATTGTATGGTGATGCTCCAGGTGTGTCAATTATAGCCTCGAGCATTATAATTGTTTTTCAATAAGAAAAAGGTGACTAGGTCCTCCAAGTGTTGTAAGGAGGGGTATTTTTTGGGGGATCAAGATGTATTTCCCTTAATTAATGTGCTCCCTCATTCATGGGGTTTGTGTAGCTGTCACTTCTTTCAGGGTCCGCTAGTGTGGCTCTACAGTACCTCTTCTACATCAAGTTTTGTAAGCCTCGATGTTAAATCATCACCGCTGATATTGTGGCATATCCTTTTCATATTTGCAAAGTCCAAATCATACCAGCTTCATTTTTACTTCGATTACCATAATTGCATTGCATGCTCCTGTGAGTTTACCAGTGCGGGCTACTTAAAGTTCACCAGGATATGCTTAGTGGTACGTGTTGTGTGAAGGTTTCCCACTTGAGATTATTCAAGTGCACCAGTACAACCACCATCTACTGCTTGTTGTTCCAGATGTGGGTGCTTCATTACCTGTTCAAGGACTGCCATGCAATCAGCAAATGGACAGACCATGACAGACGATGGAGGAATAATAGTTTGGAAGTGCCAGGGGTGAATGCCACGACAAGTTCCACAACATGTCCAGCCATAAGTGAGCAACCTTTGCTAAGCCAGACAAAACCCAATGCTGCCAGTATCAACACCAAGGAGGTGTGATATGACTGCCGCTTCAATTACTGCACCAGCCACAATTTTCCTTGATAAGCAGATATTTACTTCCCGAATCAGAAGCACCACCCTCGTCATCACTTGCTTTGTAAGTTATAAAAGCAGAGCTGGAGCATAGTCAGCCTCATTACCATACCGCAGCCTCTCCTATTAAGAAAATCCTGACATCTGGCAACCTGCTATAATGAAAGGCGAGGGATGGGGCCTGTTAGGCTGCCATCAAAAATGACAAGCTAATATCAAATGAATAAATGAACTAAAAAATCAATCGTATTGTGTTTTATTCATTTTCGTGCCTCTTTTTCTGTAGAAAAGATCATATTTGGTATCTAATTTACGGCATTTGCAATACCAAACAGATTGGTTTGCATATCTCCTGAGCCTCCAGCTCCCCTTGAATGCGGCGCACTTGCTCCTTAAGGGAATGGCTTCAGATCCTTCCAATTTAATATCTACGTGAGGCCAGGCAAGAGTGTGGCTTGAGTGTATCCTTCAGTTGGTATAGAGCTGTTTGTAACTCCAAACAATTGGATGTAATTACTGCTTAGAGTATTTTCTACATTTGTATCCCAGTTATCTCTCACTTGGGTCCATTGGGCTGGGGAAAGAATTACTCCCTGCGCTGTTCCTCAGCCTGACTTCTCCGGATCTGTAATTGGCGCTGTGTTTTTGACTTTTTGCTAATAAGCAGCTTACTTTCTCTCCCACTAGATTCAACCCACCACTTTCATTTCATGAATTTTACAAAGGATTTTAATAGATGCTTTAGGCTATGCAAAATGTTACATGAAGGAAAGCATTAATGCTCCAGCCTTGACACAGAGGACGTGTCAATGGCTGCTTATCATTACCGCCAGGTCTCCAAGTTTGCATTAGGAGTTCTGGAGGACAACACAAGAACACGCGAATCTATATGAAGGAATATTAACCCATGCAGTGCAACCCACTGTAATTGCTTAGTATTTTACACTGCCTCTCTTCAGACACTGGCTCCTATTATTTTAGCACATACATATAATAGCTGTGTATTTAAATCTACAGGTCCAGTAGAAATCATCTTGGGTCATAACCATCGGTCATTTCAATGTTCTGTATTAAAGGGCACATGTTCAACAACCAAGACAAAGTGTCTGACAAAGTGGGAAGCAGAACGAATTAAAATATGGCAAGCAAAGATAGCCTGGCTGTTGGATGCAGAATAGTTCCAGTGCTGCATTACACATTTCATGCAGCAATTATTTTAAAAGCAACACCAAAGCACCGAAGCATTTGGAGAGTGTTTTTAGTTATTGCATGTTAGGAACACTTTATGATCGCTTACATGACACAGATTCACCTAATCTGATGTGCTCTTAGAATGGCCAATAGCCATGAACAGCTGCATGAATGGAGTCGCTGTGGTGCAACCACTCAAAGGACTTAAAATACAGGCAGTTGACCTCATGTCAACCCATAACTCAAGCAATGCTAATGAAGCATCATTCTTGCGGAACATCTGGCCACCGTATCAAGGGCATCACGCACCAGGCAGTCTTGCATCAGAAAAAAAACACGAATCTATAATGGCTGTCAATTCCGAAATATCACTGACAGGAAAAAGCTCACTTCTTCACCAGTGGTACCACTGCCATGACTGTCATTGCGCTTGGCTTTCAGGGACACTGCCTGCAAGACTGAAAGACCACAGAAGTGTGTCAATATCATGCATACTGCCGCAGAAGTGGACGGTAGCATTAAGGAATATGTTACACCACTGCCATTTGCATGGTCTCCAGGTGTTAGGCAGATCTGAAAAGTGGGAGGAGAGGGTGAGTGCATGGTGTTGGTAGTCTCAGTTCAGAATGTATGAATTGGTGGTTGTGCATGCGCTTAAGTCCATATGAGAGGCTTTGCGTGCCCGTGGAGGAACCATGCATTGGCTGTGTTGAGATTGTGCAAGTTATTGCAAGGGATATGGAGTTCTGCTGTTTGGTGCCTGTGTGTGGGCAGTGTTATACATGTGTGTGTCATAGCTGGCTTGCAAGTGGTGTCTTTGTAGGAGTATGGAGAGTTTTAGCATGGGTTAGTGGGGGAAAGAGAATGATTCTCATGAGATATGGTAAAGGCACAGTCGCACAGGTAGCTTGTTGAGTAACTTAAAACCATATTGCACTGGTCAGCTATAATTGGTCTCTCTTTGACAATGGCTTATGGCTGGGCAAGTTAGCTCGGCATGTTAAATAGCCATATTTTAACTACTTTTCCGAAGGTAGGGTGTTCCTCTATTGTGCATATTACCTTTAGGAGAGAGTTCAAGAGTTCAGTTGCAATGTTAGAAAAAGCTGAGCCACCATATTTCATTTTTGTATAACTTTTGGTTTCAATGCGTCTATAATTGATAGAATTTAGTGTTCCATTTGGTCTGTAGATACGAATTCTGCTCCTTGGCCGTGAATTGCTGTGTGAATAATGCAGAGCATTTCAAAATGGATCCTTTTCTTGACTGATCGCCAGTTTATAGACCTTAGAGCTGGCATGATGTATTCGCTCTTGCTGACTCTTACAAGGAGTCTTTCCACTGTGTTCTGCATATGCTATTGTTTTTTTGTGGGGGCAGTCAGGAATGCGTAAGTAGATTCTGTTGGCATAGTCTGTTCTTGACATGAGAAGTGAGACAATGTTGAGGGTTGTGTAAAAAGTGGAATATATATCTTAGGAAACTAGCATTTGGGCTGGCATCTTTTAAAAGTAGTGTTGTACTGTTAGTTGCACTCTGTGCATTCATTGATATTAGTCCTTGGTAAGGTGTGCTTATCAATTGAATGGGAACATAGGTATTGACAATACTGGCAATTGGATTACTTGGAACCCTTCTAAATTAGAAAAGGGTAAAACTGTAGAAGAATATGAGTTAACTAAATTTATCGAAAATATGGCTTTGCAAACGGACAATGGTGAAGATAAAATGATTCAAACATTTGACCTTGTGGTGGGTACTAGTAAAGCAGTTACTATCCAAAAATGTAAGTACTTGAGTAATAGCGAGAGATGGAATATCTGCCACAATAAGAACCCTTTCGATAGTGCCATACATGAGGCTAAACAATAACAATGCTTAGATGCTACGATGAAGATAAGATTATCTCAAAAACAGCATGAATTGTGACTATAACAGCACCAAGTTTCTAAAGCAAATGAAACCTTGCGCACTGTTGCTTCTTTTGCTAAAAATAATAATAATCAGGTTCCTTGGGCAGTCATTAATGGCTCCAAGAAAATATATCTACCTGTAAATAGTGTGGCAGAACACAAATGGATTTACCATGTAAAGAATACATTGGGTAATAGAATAAGAAACTGTTGCCCCTAATGCGACAATTTGGCAGGGTAGTTACACCTTGGAGAGCCTTACTAGATTGATAAAGAATATACACAACTCTAGGGCTTTAGGCCCTGATGGTACCTGCAACGTGCTTGTTGGATTGGCCCCTGTGAAATGGGCAAAAGTGCTAAGTATCCTATTTTAAGTGGATAGGGAAGCAAGGCCAAATACCAAAAACATGGCGAGAAAGTGTAATTCTACCTATACACACAAAAGGAAATTGGAAAGACCCAGGTAACTACAGGATGTTGGCAATGTTAGATATCCCTACCAAAATCTTTTCAGAACCAATGGGTAGCAGCGCATCACATTCTCCCAGTTTATCAATCAGGATTTCGGGCAAAATCATCGACCACCCACAATATTGCTAATTTAGTTGCTGCAATTGATTACTCATGGTATAGACGCAATTTCCCTGTCTTTGCCGCATTTATAGATTTTAGTGCTGCATTCGATACCATAGTAAGAGAAAAACTCTGGAATAAGTTGAAATCATAGAGAATACCATGATTTAACTTGTACATACTGAAACATCAATGAGTGTGTAGCTGGATGGAGAAGGCAAACTACCTGAGGCGAGAACTACACTGCGAGGAGTCAAACAAGGCCGCATACTAACGGCCACCCAATTTAACCTGTATCTAGCCGACTTCTTAGCTGACCTTCATGTAAGTTCATCTGAGGACATTAAAATAGGTAGCCTGAACTTAGGCTGAATGGGTTATGCTGATGATCTTTTGTTGCTAGACTACACTCCTAAAGGATTACAGACCAAATTGAATGAGTTGGAAAGGTTTGCAGCTGTAAATGGTCTTAAACTCAATATTGGTAAAACTAAAGTTATGACATTCTTGGGTAAATCCAAACGCTCCTATATAACAAACTTCAAGTGGTTTATCAATAACCAACAGATTGAAGTTGTTGACTGGTACAAGTACCTAGGAGTGGTAATAGATCAGAAATTAAGTTGGAAACAGTACTGGAATGAAACATAAACGAAATGTATGAAGACTACTATGGCACTGAGCCACTTTATTGGTCATCAAGGGGGATTTTCTGTTAGCACTATTGTAATTTTGTACTCTGCAAAAGCAGTCCCATGTTTATTATATGCAGCATAAATTTGGGGTAAAAATTTCAAAAATTAAATGAAGAAGCTTGAGGCAAAAATGTTAAGGATTTTATTCAGAATGCCGAAATCATTACCATGTGAATACATTTTATTGGAGTGTAATTTAATGTGTGCTAGTGACATTTTAGAAAATAAAATTACAATGTTAGATGTTAAATTGAGTACACTAGACAATGACACTATTATTGTTGAGTTGTTGAAAAGTTTTAACAAAATGCAAATCCAACATGATCTAAGTGTAATAAATTCAATGCAAACTGTGAAAATGCCAATTTATGGCTAGCACATTCTCATGTAAAGATGAAACAAATGTTGAAAATGTAGATTCATGAGTATGGAAAAGAACGTGAAATGATCTATCTTGCTACCAAAGCCAATAGTGGGATATTTCTAGAATTTTGGTTGAATGATTTTAGAAAACCTAAAGATCAAGCTGCATTTCCAGATAACAACACCATTTGTTATTATCTTCTTTTTAAATTCAATATGTGTGACACACTGGAGATAATGGGAGCAACATGCGGCATTGCTAGGCACTCAAGATTATATAGATTGTGTGGTACTCCTATAGAATTTGCGATACATCTCATTTGCCATTGTGATATGACAACACCAGTATCATTGAGAATATGTATAATATATGGGAATATATTTTACATGAAAACAACCTGAATCTGATTTTTCACTTGATGAAATTGTATGTGCTAATTTTATCTATTTTAACAGAATTGTCTGTAGGTATTCTGTTTTCATCATAGAAATTGATTTTGGTTGTTTTGTTTTTAATTTTTGATATTATGTGATTAAATTGGAATCTGCTGTTGTGACTTTTATATGTAAAGTCTTTGTTGACTGTGAACATCTTAATAAATAAATAAATAAATAAATACATAAAAAGCCACATTTTGAGAGATTTCTGAAATTGGAGAATTATGAGGGCATTCTGAGCCGATACCAGGATTGAGATCCAGGGGGTGGGTGCGTGACAAGTGAAAAATTGTTTGTGGGTTCTCTTTTTTTTGATGAGTTGTAATTCAACCCAGTTGGTCAGTTTTCTGCGTGAGCAGCGTTTGTCACTAGATATGTGGAGTGCAGTCTTGAACATGATCGTGCCCTGTAGAGGCAGCCAATGAAATTTGCTTAAGGTAGCATGTTTCGATCAAATTTCTGAACACCCGTAATAAGGCATGCTGTGGTGTGGTGGACTGCTTTTAGAGGAGTCAAATAAGTGGCTGATTGCCTTGTTAGCAGGGTGTCTCCCCCATCGATATGTGAGACAACAAGGACCTACACTATGGTCCAAAATTCCTAGGGTGGGATCAAAGGTTTAATTTTAGGAAGGGTGGAGATTTGAGGCAAGGATTTATTTGCTATGTGTTTCTAGGAGGACATGCTGCTGTTGATGGTAAAGCCTAAGAATTTTGAAAACTGACTTCAAGAGTTGCTGATCATATGCTTAGTGGCGCATATCATTGAGCCAGTGTTGAACGATTTCTTGTTTAGAAGAGGACCAATAAGTTATGTTATGTTATGTTATGTTATGTTACTTGGCATTTATATAGCGTTCTATATATCATTAGTATGACCTCAAAGCGCTGGTAGGTTGAACGCACTCGGGAACTGCAAATCTGGACAGTTGAGAGAGGTAGAGTGTGTGTGGGTGCACCCGTTATGTGTGCAGCTGATGTAATTGTCTGATGGTGGCTGCGTCCTAGCATTAGGTGAGGTGGTGAAGATATCAGTTGAATTTGTGCAGCCTGGTGGGTAGGCACCCAAACTGGGCTCCGTCTGCGTTAGGCATGAAGGACGCATATGTGAGCAACAGGCTGGAATGTGCTAGGCTAGCTGCGTTTTATTAAGGTGATGAGGTGTTCAGGGGGTCATATTCGTATGTGAAAAGCTAGGCCAAATTAGTCAGGGATATAGCTGTGTTCTAGTTGTATGATGGTGTATAGTAGAGACTAAGCATAGTGATGTGATAAGATGGTTATCTTTACATTGCCTGAGACCAGACATGTAAACAGGATGGCGGGGAATGTGGCGACACACGGTTACATGGAGACAGGGGGAACAGGAAAGCAGAGTGGCACGTTTACGTTCCATTTCTATCCAGATGCGATTCAAGATAATGTTCGCAACTCCACCCAAGTGTGGGCCATGCTAACATTTGTAATTCTATCTAGAATCGACTCAGGCCAATGTTCCCAACTTCATCCGGGCATGGCACATGCCACCATTTACAACTCCATCTAAGTGTGACGCATGCTATCATTCACAATTCCAAGTGTGGCACATGCTATCATTCACAATTGCATCTACTTCTGGGAGAAGTTATCATTTACAATTCTATCCAAGTGAGGGATATGCTACCAATCGCACATTTTACCATGCAAGTCCATCTAAGTGTGGAACATGCTATCATTCACAATTCCATCTAAGTGTGGCATACGTTATCATTCACAATTTCATCTAAGTTTTTGCACATGCTGTCATTTACAGTTCCATCTAAGTGTTGGACATGCTAACATTCACAATTCCATCTAAGTGTGGCACTTGCTATAATTTACAATTCTATCTAAGTGTGGGATATGCTACCAATCATAATTCTATCTAGATGAGGCACATGCTATCATTCACAATTCCATCTAAGTGTGGTACATGCTACCATTCAAAATGTAATCTAAGTGTGGCACGTGCTACCATTCACAATTCCATGTAAGTGTGGGACATGCTACCATTCACAGTTCCATCTGAGTGTGGCACATGCTATTATTCACAATTTCATCAAAGTGCGGGGCACATGCTATTATTCACAATTCAATTTACGTGTAGGAGACGTCATCATTTACAGTTCTATCCAAGTGAGGGATATGCCACCAATCGTAATTCAATCTAAGTGTGGCACATGCTACCATTCACAATTCCATCTAAGTGTGGCGCACGTTATCATTCACAATTCCATCTAAGTGTTTGCACATGCTGTCATTTACAGTTCTATCTAAGTGTGGCACATGCTACCTTTTACAATTCTATCTAAGTGTGGCACATGCTATCATTCACAATTCCATCTAAGTGTGGCACATGCTACTATTCACAATTCTATCTAAGTGTGGCACATGCTACCATTCACAATTCCATCTAAGTGTGGCACATGCTACCATTCACAATTCCACCTAGGTGTGGCACAAGCTATCATTCACAATTCCACTTAAGTGTTTGCACATGCTGTCATTTACAGTTCTATCTAAGTGTGGGACATGCTACTATTCACAGTTCCATCTAAGTGTGGCACATGCTATCATTCACAATTCCATCCAAGTATGGCACATGCTATCATTCACAATTCCATCCAAGTGTGGCACATGCTATTATTCACAATTCCATCTAAGTGTGGCACACATTATCATTCACAATTCCACCTAAGTGTTTGCACATGCTGTCATTTACAGTTCTATCTAAGTGTGGGACATGCTACCATTCACAGTTCCATCTAAGTGTGGCACATGCTATCATTTACAATTCTATCTAAGTGCAGGATATGCTACCAATCATAATTCTATCTAGATGAGGCGCATGCTATCATTCACAATTCCATCTAAGTGTGGCCCATGCTATCATTCACAATTCCATTGAAGTGTGGCACATGCAATTATTCACAATTCTGCCTAAGTGCGGGATATGCTATTATTCACAATTCTGTCTAAGTGCGGGATATGCAATTGTTCACAATTCTGTCTAAGTGTGGCACATGCTACCATTCACAATTTTATCTAAGTGTGGCACACGTTATCATTCACAATTCCATCTAAGTGTTTGCACATGATGTCATTTACAGTTCTAAGTGCGGGATATGCTACTAATCATAATTCTATCTAGATGAGGCACATGTTATTATTCACAATTCCATCTAAGTGTGACACCTGCTATTATTTGCAATTCCATCTGGGCGTGGCGCTTGCTAATCTACAATATCCTATCTAGATGTGAGGCAGGCTGGTAATCACAATGCCATCTAAGTGTGGCACTTTGCAACAATCACAGTTTCATCTAAGTGTGGTGCATGCTAACGTTGTTGAATCTGTCTAAATGAGAGGCTGGCTAATCTTCACTATTCTCTCTGGGTGTGGCACTAGTTAACATTGGCAAGTATGGACAATATTTACAGTTCAGCCATGAATAGAATTAGGTTGTTGGCCCTAATCTCTCTAGGTGTGCATGGTATGCGTCTATGGCAGTTTAAGTAATGGAAGGTGAGCTAGAGTGGTGGGGGATTTCTGGAGTAGAGTAATTGCTGTACACCTCATCCATGCAACACTTACAGTTTTGTTGGTGTCTGTTCATTGCTGGTTTCATTAGCTTCCCCTGCAGACACCTGCAGACACTTTCTTGATCCGCTTGTGTAGGATCCGCCCTTTGCCTCTGGGCCCATAGCTGCAGGGGCTGGCTGGCAGAGGGCTGCCATAGGTGGGCCAATTATGACGATAAGGATGAATTCAGTCTTGAAGGGTTTAAGTCTTATGTAGACAGTCAACATCCAGGAGTGTATGCTGGCTAGCTAATCACAGTGGCTTTTTTACTATCATGTACAGTCTTATAGAGCGTAGGTGGAATACACTTATTTTTACTACTGCCTTAACTTGAGGTTCTAGTGTTAGCTTGTTGTCCATCAGAATTCTGTGATTTTTAACCAATTTGGGGCTTTTGGTTTGGTTACCATGGTATCAGTGATTAAATAGGGGGGTTGTAGGGTGTTCGGTTTTATCTGGGTTGAGTTTCAGGTTGTTGCTGCTCCATACATGCATTCATTTGTGTGAGGCAATTGAGAATTTGGTCTATGTCTTTGCTGGTGGAGATTGTGTAGATAATTTGCGTATCATCTGCATAGTTGTAGCAAGTGAGCATGTTTTGATTGATGAGGTTTAGGAGATGAGGCATGCAAATGTTACAGAAATGTAGAGAGAGGCATGAGCATTGTCAAGCACCTCATGTGATTATATGGAAATTACTAGGTCAGAACGTGTGCCCGGGCCTCTAAAATGTTCGTGTTTTTTGCTAGGTGAATTTTAAGGGTGTCGTATTATTAGTTTGTACATGGTGCCTACATTTCTCCTTCTAGGAGGCACATGCTACTGTTTTGCCCTGGCCTTGAGCTGAAAAGAGGTATCCAGGTGTTTATCATTCTTTCCGTCAAGAAGTATTTCATCCATTGTAGCGCAATGTTGCTTACACCTGTTTCTCCTATCCTGCTGATGATCGATGGTTGTCGAAATCTGCTGAAAGCTACATTAGTATCAGAGAGGAAGTGGTGTTGGAGTCCAAATTCTTTTGTTGGTCGTCCCATATGGAGAGTAATGATAATCCATTCGCTCTCAGGTCTGAATCCGACTTGTGCCTGGTCCAATAAGTGGTTGGTTCCCATGTGTTGCAATATCACCATAAATGTAGATTTCTAGAAGTTTGGTTTGTTGGATATTGGGTGATAGTTGGCGGGGTTGTCTGTGCCTGATATGGGATCTTTGTGAAGGGTTTTTATGTAGGGAGATTAGATGCCCCCATTGACAGCTCCTTTTTCCGGCAAGTGATTAATGTGCTTGTGGAAGTACTGTGCAGTTGTTTCTTTGCTGAGGATATTCTTGTAGATGTCTGGTGGACAGTGGTTTACCAGAGAGCTGGCTTGGCTTTGTTGTAAAGTCCTCTGTGGAAATTTCTGCAAAGCAGTTCACTGTTGTGGATGCTTCTGGAGATGTCTTGATGTCGATATTGCTGCTTATGTCCTTGTGGATAGATTTACTAACTTGATGGATGTTCGGTATTTCTGTTTTAAAGTGGTTTACGAGATTCTCCCAGAGTTTTTCTGAGAGAGTAGGAACAGTATTGCATGATCTTGTTGATAATGTTGAACATCTCTTTCTTTGCATTACTTGCTTTCCAGATTAATTCAGCATACTGCACGTTCTTTGTTTGCAGGTTTCTGCTTTATAGAGCCATATCTGCTTTTCGTAATGTTATTTTGTTCTGTTGGTTATAATGTCTCCTCCAGGTTTGTTCTGCTTTCTTATTTGTTCTCTTCAAAGCTCAGAGGTGGGGCTAGATCATATTGAGGCCATTTTCTCCTGGGTGGGGCTGAAGTGTTTCTTTGGGGCTACGGAATCTAGTACTCTGTGAACCATTTTTGGAGTGTCTTCATTGTTGTGTGGTTTTGAGGATTCCAATATGGCTTTGAGTTTCTCAGGGATGGCAGATTTCCAGTTTATTTTCTCAATTGGAGCTAGATTTCTGAGAGTAGGACATACTTACACTGGAGGGTGAATTATAAAAGGTATCATAAAAGTGTCACTTTAGTGAATGTGTACTGGGGAGCAATTGTAGTTAGGCTTTTTTTGCAGATCACTGTATTCAATGTGCATTTGACTGCTTAGGTTGTCCCCTTCGCCTTGTGTTGTGTAGGTGCATGCTGAGTAGGTTGGAGGTCAGTTATTTGGTAGAGTTGCTATTCTCCTCTTTGAACCATACCTTAATGTCTTCTTGGATTATCATGTGTTTGTGTTCTACTGCAATGCTGCTTATGGGGTCTATGCATTTCTCTGTGAAGGTCGAGTTGTATGTGGATGGTCTGTAAATGAGTAGGAAGGATAGGTTGGTTTAACAGTCCAGTGTGATGTGGAGGAACAGTGATTCACAGATGTTTAACAATGGTGTCACTGTGATTCTTAGATGTTCTTTATAAGCTACGGCCAGGCCTCCTTCTCTTCCTCATTCACATTTGGCATGCTCAAGTTTGAAGTACCCAGGGAACTTCTACTGGGCTTGACCTAACATCTATATAAAAGCAGGGAAGTAGAAACTTGGGGCAGTTGATGGTTGTCTTTTGAATAGGAAGCTCATTCTTGTATGGGATCGGCACTGTAGCTAGGGTTGTGTAAGTCAGCGAAGAATTTAATTGATATCAGGACATATGTAAAGGTTGAGAATTAGGTTAGACTTGCTTATTGGGGCATTGGAAGCATCTCATTTGTGGGTGGGTAGGGGTATGAATTGTGGGTGGAGGGGCAGTACAATTCATGTGCATTTTGTAGGTTTAGGTTGAGGCCAAGCACTGAGAGTCCCATGTGCTCATAGTAGGTAAAAGAGAAGGTCAAAGAACAGTGATAGATTTTATTATTAAACATTTGGCTCATATGAACCTTTCATGTGATGTTATGTTAAAGGTTCTTAAACCGTGCACTGTTGCCACCTGCATGGTTTCTTGGTGCTCTGGCAGATCTGGAAAATGTAGTTTCTATAAGCAATGATAACAACCCAATATCAACCTATTATAATTACCCAGGGAAGAGATAAGTACATCATAAAATGATTACGTGCAGCCCCATGACAAATGAAGACTCAAAAAGGCCATATATATATGTAGACCTCTGACTATTGGCTAGTCTGCCTGCGGCCGTACCCGACTCCCTCTGCTGTAGTCAAAAGCCTCTGCATTAAGTTCATGGCCTCTATCTCTAGAGAATCTCAGATCTCTGCAGTTTGCCAGGCTGGGTTTGGGAAGCTGAAGATTCTAAAGAAGGTTCTCCCCTTTCTTCTTAGTGAGGTTGGGGTTAAGATAGTGACTGCCTCCATTGTTGGGGCAATAGACTATTGTAATGTCATCTATCTCGGTCAACCAGAGGGGCTATTCCAGAGGCTTCAGATTCTTAAAAATGTGACCGCCAGACTTGCTCTCAGTGCTACTAGACTTTCCCACGCGTATGTTCTCCTCCAACGTCTTCTTTGGTTGCCAGTTAAAGCCCGGGTGAACTTCAAGATCTTATGCACAGTTCACTGTGCTATTCACTCTATGGGAACCCAATTTCTTCAAACTAAGGTTTCCCTTTATCAACCTAAAAGATCACTGCACTCCTTCAATCAATTTCTGCTGTCTGTCCCCTGGTTTAGGCGTTCCCTGGCCGGCGGCAGATCGTTTTCTGTGCTGGCTCCGTCATTATGGAATGCTCTTCCATACCACATCAGGAGCAATCACGTCTTATTAAGTTTCCGTAAACAACTTAAAACACTGCTGTTTTATAGTGGGCTGCTTCTCCTCTTCATTTTGGTCCCATTAGCGCCTAGATGCCAACAGATCTGCGTTGCACTTTACAAATATTGTTACAATACAATACAAATTAACTTCAGACACTCGTATTGTTTCTCAATTTCCAAGCTCGAAAGATAAAATGTGCAGTTGACTTACTAATGTTCCTATCAAGTTCCCCCAGACGATATGCCATTAGACCATTGCAGTTGTTTGAATTGTCTTCCTTCTGTAATGCAGCCGTTGTACGAACAGACCTTAAACGTTCCTATCACAGGCAGATAAAGAAACAGTAATAAACGGCCTCTTCCTATGCTTGTAGCACTCTGCACATTGAATTCGACAAGTGGCTCCACCTCGTAATTTTTGTTGCCAGTGCCTGATTGCCTATTCTGTCCAGAACAAAGATACTTCTATGTTAGGGATTGCATACATCTTTTAAGTATGCTTACCTCCCAGTCTACCTTTAGATACATATGTCTAGCCCAATTGTGGTAGGGATGCCTAAATACCTCTCACTATGCACCCTCACTTAGTACCTTTGGCTAAATTTGAGGACCCATGGGAATCAGCAGCACAACAATTGGGGTGCAAAGTACATCCCATTGCTAGAGCGGTATGATCATGCATCACCTTTTTATCGTAGAAGTCAACAAATGGCTGTGGGAAATGCTCATGCCATGCCATCGACCAGCGTCCTTGATTGTGGTGTCACTCTTTCAAATGCATATTTAGCTGGGAAATGTATCACCCTCGTGAGTTGGGAAATGGATTCTACATCAGCCTGCAGGGCAACATTCGAGAGTCCTTGTGGTAACTCGATAAGCTGTTTCTAAAACGTATGTTCACTGATTCCCACTGTGTTTTTTTTTGTTTTGTCCAGACCACATACCTATGAACCCTATTCCACAGTGCCACCAAACTTCCCTTGAAAGACAATCTCCAGTGCAAGCCCAAAATTATCTTTACGCTTCCTTATGAGTTTTATGATTGCACATGCAGCCAATGCTTTTTTTGTGGCAAAATCCATCTGGGCGTTCCATGATAAATTCGATAAGGACACCCCCACATAGGTGAATCGATTCCTTCTCAAGCTTAAAGCATGTCTTAGCTTTGTTACTACACCTTGTTTAGAGTTGAATAGTTCTGATGGGTGTCCGGACATTTCATCGAAAATAATTAGTCGACAGGACATTTGGTCGACGTAATTTCGTCGAAAACCAAATGGTTGAATTTTTTTTTTATTTATATATTTTTTTTAAGGTTGTAGTTTAGGGAAAAAAGGGTTTTTTAGAAAAAAATGTGGTTCGGGGGAACCCCCCCCAAAAAAGGGGTAAAAATAAAAAAAATAAAAAATTCGACCATTTGGTTTTCGACCAAATTGGTTCGACCATTTGTCCAGTCGACCAATTTTGTTCGATCAAATGTCTGGTAACCATTCTGATGGCAATACTCTAGCACACCTTTGAGGACAATGTGTGTCCTGGCGATCAAATCTGAGTCATCAGTGTGCAAGAGCATCAAGACTGGCTCACCATTCAGAAATGGGATGTCTTTAGATGCCTCTCGAGCACAGTGTATCAAATAATGAATGTAAAGGGAAAAAGGACAGGTGCTAGCAGGCAACCATGTTTGACCCTTCTCGCTGAGCTAATTGAACATTACAGCCAATTACGGCCAAAAGGTACCTAAAGGGTGGTCTTGAAATTTTATACAGTGATAATATCTAAAAAGTTCCTGCTCCGTAGAGAGCCCTGGCCTAAAGTCACCTTGAGCACATTTCAGAATTGCCTTTGAACAAATCCTCTTTTTTTAACTTGGTTAGTATAATATGGCTCTAAAAATGTGTGAGTCAATATTGATTAAAATGATTGGTGTATATGAAGTTATAGCACTGGTGTGACCTTTTGTGTACAGCTTTATAATGGTCGATTTTGATCACAAGGTCGGATTAACACCCGCTGCCACAAACGCAGGAAAAACTGCCCTAAATAATTTCACCACCAGTTTTGCGAAACCAAAAATGTCAGCATGAATTATATTTGATCCTAGATAAATAGTTGATTGCATTGAGGAGTTTAACCTCTGTAAAAAATATCCCAGTTGTAAGGGGCAAGTTTCCTCGAGATAGTTGGTATGTGCAGATTGTGTTCACTACTACCACCCTTTCTATTCTCAAAGAAGATCTCCTGTGAAGCACTTTTACTAACATAAGGGGGTACCGTACACATTATTTAGAAATGAGCTACCCACTCATCCTCAGAGATGTTTGTATCAACATCGGGCTGATGCTGCCCTAAACCTTGTGCCACATCCATCCAACACTATTTTGAATCATTGTCCTTAGCAGCTCCTACCAATTGCTCCCAGAAACAATTTCAGAATTCTTTCTTTTTCTAGGGGGAAACAAGCGAATTCTAAATGTTTCCATAAAACATCTCTAACATCTTCTCCTCTAGCAAGCTTAATAGCCTCTTGCACAGTAAATATTATTATATCATCACATTCCTTACCACAACATCCCTGGACACTGATTACTTTTAGGCTGATTGAGCCCGCTTTTCATTGGTTAGAAGTGGAATAAGAGAGTACACCGATTTATCATACAAATGGCCAATACCTACCCCATTCAACACACCAAAATCCCCTGCAGGCTCATATCTCCATGGTTTCAGTCTGCTCAAGATAGAGAGAGAAATGGTGAATCTTTTTCATCTGGCACCGGATGTGGCAGGCTTTTGTCAGTGACACTGAGCTTGAAATGGTGGAACCCTTACTCAAAACTTTCAATCTTCTTTGGGTCTCCTGGCATTGATGGAAGTGGCAGGAACAACCTAGCTTCAGCTACAGACTCCAGACTATGCTTCAGTTAACACCTTACAAAGGGTGCATGGAGGTGTGGGAGCTGCGACATCCTTGCTCTCTTGGGTGGACTTTTGGCCTTTGTTGGGGCATATATTGTGGGGAGTCCCTAGTCTTCAACTGATGACTTCAGTGCTGTCACCAGAACCTAATGTCCCCAAGGTGAGACTAAGCCTCTCCACTCCCATGGTAAAGTTATTGCATGCACAGTAGTGATGAGCTTTGATGTGCTAGATGCCATACGAAGTGGAGCTTTTGGTAGCAAGTCCCAATTGGCACACTAGGAGGGGAGAGTGGAATAAATAGCTATCTTCATGTTTTGTCTCACATTTTAGAAAAAATGTGAATTTATCTTTAATGGTTGTAATTGTTAAAACCTTTCCTAGACAGTTTCGCATACAATACAAATTTTCTGGTTACATGATACAAATTCATATACTGATTCCTTATGTCACTTAATTAAAACCAATTCAACATTCCAACCCTAATTCAGGAGGTTAGTTAGTTGTTTTTCAATACATCTCCAAATATTAGTCATGTGTAGTCATATGATATATGACCGCAGGGTTTTCGCCTGACATAAACCTATTCAATTTAAGCTTTGAATAAAGTAAGGTAGCATCAACCTCTTCATATTCCATCAAATGTCTTCTCCTTTTCTCGTTCAATGATTTACACTCTATCAGCAGATGCCTATTGCTTTGCTGATGTTCTGTTCTGCATAGACGGCAAGTGCTGTTTGTTGCCATCTAGCCTTAGCAAATGACCCAAGACTTCTCCAATACTAACCATGTTCAATTTTATTTGCAATATTCCCTTTGAGTGAAAAAGGACCCAGCACAGGTGAACATTTGCAATATTCTCTAGCAAATGTGTTATGTTATGTTTTGTTATGTTATGTTATGTTATGTTATTTGGCATTTGTATAGCGCCTTATGTATCATTGGTATGATCTCAAAGTGCTGGTAGGTTGAACGCCCTCGGGAACCGCAGTTCAAGTCAGTCGAGAGAGAGAGTCGTAAAGTGCGCGGGTATGTGTGCAGCTGGTGCGATTGTTGCATGATAGCTGCTTAGGTGTGGTGCTGAGGGGTTCAGTTGAATGTGTTCAGTCGGGAGAGTGGACATCCAGACTGAGTTCTGGCTGCGTTAGGCCTGAGGAGACGCCCAAGCTAGCCGGTATGTGGTCAGCTATCTGTGTTTTATTAGGATGATGGGTAGTTTGATGGCTTATGTTAATATGACAACAGCTATACCGAATGTGTCATAGTACAGCTGTGTTCTAGTTGAATGGTGGTGTATATGAGAGAGTAAGTGTAGCAGTGTGATATTGTGGTAATCAGTAAAGTGCATGCAACCAGGCACACTCAATGATGTTGGGAATACCTTCTAAATTCAACTTTAACACAGTGACACTATTGGGGCACGCTAAATGATGAAGGGAATACCTTCTTAATTCGTCTGACACAGTGACGCTATTAGTCATACTTTCTAAGTTCAACTTTAACACAGTGACGCTATTAGGGCACACTTTCTAAGTTCAACTTTACACAGTGACGCTATTAGGGCACACTCAATGATGTTGGGAATACCTTCTAGATTCAACATTAACACAGTGACGCTATTAGGGCACTAAGTTCAACTTTAACACAGAGACGCTATTAGGGCACACTTTCTAAGTTCACCTTTAACACAGTGACACTATTAAGTCACACTCAATGATGTTGGGAATACTTCTAGATTTAACTTTAGCAGGGACACTTTAGGGCACAATTTCTGAATTCAACTTTAACACAGTGATGCTATTAGGCACACTCAATGATGTTAGGAATACCTTCTAAATTCAACTTTAACACAGTGATGCTTAAGGGGCAAGCTTAATGATGTTGGGAATACCATCTTAATTCAACATTAACAAAGTGACGCTATTAGGGCACACTCAATGATGTTGGGAATACCATCTGAGTTCAGCTTGAACTGGGGGCTAATGGATTGGGGCAGGGGCACTGAAAATTGGAAAAATGGATAGCAATGGAGGGCAAACTCACCAGGAGGATTCCACAGGACAAGGGGCCTCAGATGTTACTGCAGGTCATTAGACCTAAAGGCACACGGTCACGGATCAATCAGGGTGCCGTGGGCGGGTCGGGAGACGGGAGGGAGTACACCAGGAAGTGGGGAAACAGCGAGGGTTGCGGAAGGTGAACACAGGGCCTGGGGGCTAATGGATTGGGGGAGGGGTACTGAAAATTGGCAAAATGGACGACACTGGAGGGCAAACTCACCAGGAGGATTCCACAGGACAAGGGAAGAGTAAGAAGACCGAACTACTGATAATTGGCTCCCAAGCTCATCTAAACAAACTAGACAAACTCTATTCTGCTTTCAATATTGACAGGTAAACAATAAAAGTAGCCAGTGAAGTTAAAACCCTTGCGGTTTTACTTCTATTCCACTCTCTCTCTTAAAAAACAAGTTAACAGCACTGCTTCATCCACGGCCTACACCAAAAAACTCATAAATGCCTGCAAACCATTCATATTAACCTACAGCCATATTACACTAGCCAGAGCATTGATCCTCTCTAAATTGGATTATTGTAACATTTTGTTCCTAGGCTACTCTTCTCGGAACTTAAACTCCAAGTTCTCCAGAACAATGCCCTCAGATTGGCTCTAAACATCCCACGCTCCAGTCACATTCAGCCTTCAGGAGGAATGCACATTGGTTACCGGTGCGTGACAGAATCACATTACTGTCATGATTCAATCCCGTTGCGCAACCATTTTTCCTTCCAAGATGGAGGACAGTCCTCACTGGGTCGGTCTAGCTGAATTGCTTCCAATGGACCCAGAAGCTCTGCCCTTGTTGTCAGAGAAAGCTCTTCAGTCGGCAAGCACAACACTCCCGTGCATTGCTACTCCTTCTACACAAAGCTTCGTAAATGTGTCTCTATCTCTCTGAAATCTAATCAGGTTAATTTGACTTAAACGTTTCCCTACTCTGATGCTTGTGTGCTTTCCTTCTCGTATCTGATTTAGCTGTACAGACCGTGCGCTGCGAGCTCTGATCCTCTTATCACTACACGGAGTCACGCCGGTGCAGAACTTGCTCTGCAGAAACGTTCACTGCTTCCTGCGGTCTTCAACGCATTCAAGTCTACTATGGGCTTTCCCATTTCTCGTTTCCCGGTATGCTTGGGTAGTTTCCTATTCAGAAGGGTTGAATTCAGGAAGGATTTCCCTGCATCGTAATCTAAATCTATCTCTGTGCTTTCCTACCTGCATCCGTATCTTGGTCATATCCTGCCGCAGGAGCAGGCTTTGTTTCCCGCTATCCGATCTCTCCTGGCAGTTTTCTCACTCCCCGCAGCGAGGTAATCTAGACACATGGACTATGTCCACAAAAGAAGGGGACTAGTTCAACTTTACCACTACACTACAGCTACAGGTTTTTATTTCCCAGAGGGTTTCCCTGGGTGCCAGATTCACCAGATTCTGTTCATGATCTAGATTCCTAATGTTACTTTTAATCATGACTTTATAAGCACTAACTGCCATGCTGTTACCTATGTCAGTGGTGTCAGAGTGTTTTTTCCATCTTGATGCTTTGCTAATTATGCATTTCCGCATATCTGGTCAGTGCATCCCTCATAGTTGAAATGTGCTAGCGATCCAGACTCTGACATTTCATATTTTTTAGTCAGTAAGCACAGTTACTGTATAGCCAGGACGTTAATAGCCGTCATAATGATTTGGGCCCTCAAATATTTAACAGGAAAGCTTTTAGCTATACCAAAGAAAGTGTGCAAGCAATAACTTGCAATTTTATCTACCAAGTGGCCATAATTCTGTGCGATAAAGAATAGTTGGCCGGATTTTAAGCAAGTACATTTCTTTCAAGTCTGCCATCGTATACCCTACATTACGTTTGGCAAATGTTATTGTAGTCACTGTGATCTGTCTAAGGGGAGTCCATGTCAACTCGATCTGTGGAGATCAGGTTAGATGCCAGTCATTTAATACCCGCAGATATTTATACTCTTCAACAGCTTTTACTACTCAGTTTATCAAAGTCCAGGTGTATTTTATCCTTTTTCATATCTAGATATATAAAACTTAAAATATGTGGGTTTGTAGTTTTGTGTATGTTCGCTATACAATTCCACACCGTTTCACCAATCGGCACCAAATTCTGCAAAGTCACCTGTTAGGACCCTGCAGGCAGTACTGGCTAAATGGCATGTGGGCAGCCCACTCCTTCCCCCAGATTTCAGCGAAAGTGAAAATGTGGCCGTGGGTTTGTGGGTTTGTGTCTTTGCATATGTTCCTTATACAATTCCACACCGTTTCACAAATCTGCACCAAATTTTGCACAGTCACTTATTAGCAACCTCCAGACCATACTGGTTACATGAAATGTTGACACCCCACCCCTTTCTTCCGGATTTCAGCAAAAGTTAAAATTTGTTTGTGGGGTTGTTCCTTATACAATTCCTCACTGTTTCACTAATCTGCACCACATTGCACAGTTACCTGTACCTACGAGGGAGTAAAAGCCTGGGCAATGCTGGGTATATCAGCTAGTAAAGTCCTAAAACATATTTTTTGGTCTTTGAAACGTTAATGGCATGTTGATTGGTCGAAGCATATGAGACCAAAGTGTCCAGCTGGCTTTATAAGCCCCTAGGAGATTTTTTTGATTGATTGATTGTTTATTTGTATAGCACCTATACACAATGTGTTTCAAAGCGCTTCAAGGAGGGAGTATAACAAGAGGAAGAAGGGAAAGGGGAGGGACAAACAAATGACTATCCTGTATGGACCTGTGACGAGCATAGATCTGGAGGGTAAAAGGGGGAGAAGACAAGGAGGGCAGAGGGGGACAGACAAGCTGCTATCAAAAGGTCAAGAGACAAGTGATAGGATTAAGTACCAAATGACTAAAATGACAGAGGGAGGGGGGAAAGAGGGGAAGAGAGAGGAAGGGTGGCTGCGAAAAAGAGGCAACTACGATTACTATGCCTGATGGCAATTGGGGTAGTGCCTGCCGGAAAAGGCAGGAGGGGGGGTGAGGGGTGGAAGGGAAGGGGAAGGTAAGATGCAGAGGGGAAGGAGAAGAGGGGGTGGGACAAGAATATGAAGCCATCAAACATGTCTATGCAAAGGAACATAAGAGGTAGCAGGGCACAGAGAGGGAGTGGGAGGGAAGAGAGAACAATACAAAGGAAAAACAGAGGAAGAGGACGGGGGAGCAAAGGACAAATAACGGGAGGGCATGGGGTAGTGACGGGTGAGGAGGTACAAGGGGAGCAACAGGGGCATCGGAGGGGGGATAAGGGGAGCAGACAACGGGGCATCTGAGGGGGAAGGGGGGACCGAGGGAGCAACAGCAAGGGGACAAAGGGAGCAGCATGGGGCAACTGAGGTGGTGTGGGGGACAAAGGAAGCAACAATGGGGCATCAGAGGGGGTGGGGAGCATCGGGAAACAACACGGGGCATAGGAGGGGGGTGGGGGACAGGGGGGAACATGGGTTATTGAAGGGGGCGTGGGGGGACAGCGGGAACAACACGGGACATCTGAGGTGGATGGGGCAGCATAGGGAAACAACAGGGGGCATAGGGGAGGTGGGGGGACAGCGGGAACAAAACGGGCATTAGCAGGAGGTGGGGGAACAGTGGAAACAGCACGGGGCATTGGAGGGGGGACAGCAGGAACTGCATGGGGCATCAGAGGGGGTGGGGGACAAGGGAGCAAACACGGGGCATCAGAGGGGGGAGGGGTACAAGGGAGCAAAAAAGGGTCATCAGAGGGGATGGAGGAGCATAGGGGAACAACACGGGGCATAGGAGGGGGTGGAGGGACAGCGGGAACAGCACAGGGCATCAGAGGGGGGTGGGGGACAGCAGGTACAGCACGGGGCATCGGAGGGGTGTGGGGGGACTGCGGGAACAGCACAGGGCCTCAGAGGGGTGTGGGGGGACAGCGGGAACAGCACAGGGCATCAGAGGAGGAGTGGGGGGACAGCGGGAACAGCACAGGGCATCAGAGGGTGGTGGGGGGACAGAGGGAACAGCACGGGGCAACAGAAGGGGGTGGGGGGACAGCAGGAACAGCACGGGGCATCAGAGGGGTTGGGGCAGCATAGGGAAACAACACGGGGCATAGGGGAGGTGGGGGGACAGCGGGAACAACACGGGCATTAGCAGGAGGTGGGGGAACAGCGGAAACAGCACGGGGCATTGGAGGGGGGACAGCTGGAACTACATGGGGCATCAGAGGGGGTGGGGGACAAGGGAGCAAACACGGGGCATCAGAGGAGGGAAGGGGGACAAGGGAGCAAAAACGGGTCATCAGAGGGGATGGAGGAGCATAGGGGAACAACACGGGGCATAGGAGGGGGTGGAGGGACAGCGGGAACAGCACAGGGCATCAGAGGGGGGTGGGGGACAGCAGGTACAGCACGGGGCATCGGAGGGGTGTGGGGGGACTGCGGGAACAGCACAGGGCCTCAGAGGGGTGTGGGGGGACAGCGGGAACAGCACAGGGCATCGGAGGAGGAGTGGGGGGACAGCGGGAACAGCACAGGGCATCAGAGGGTGGTGGGGGGACAGAGGGAACAGCACGGGGCAACAGAAGGGGGTGGGGGGACAGCAGGAACAGCACGAGGCATCAGAGGGGTTGGGGGGACAGCAGGAACAGCACGGGGCATCAGAGGGGGTAGGGGGACAGCAGTAATAGCACGGGGCATCCGGGGACAGTGGGAACAGCATGGGGCATTGGAGGGGGCGGGGGACAGCGGGAACAGCACAGGGCATCGGAGGGGGTGGGGGACAGCAGGAACAGCACGGGGCATCAGAGGGGGGACAGTGGGAATAGCACGGGGCATCGGAGGGGGGTGGGGGGACAGCAGGAACAGCACGGGGCATCAGAGGGGGGTCAGCGGGAACAGCACGGGGCATCAGAGGGGAGTGGGGGGACAGCGGGAACAGCACGGGGCATCAGAGGGGGGACAGCCAGAACAGCACGGGGCATCAGAGGGGGTGGGGGACAGAGGGAGCAGACATAAGAGCAGGAATAAATAACAAGGGTGGGACTTACCGAAGAATGAACAGGGAAAACAAACAGGGCCTTAGAAGGCGAGCCTTAGGGAGGAAGGCCGGCATCCACCTGCCGGCATCGGTATTGGGCCATGAGTAGAACCCACAGACAAATCATGCTACAGCAGGTGCTGTGGCTGGTAGGTAACAAAGGGAAGAAGAAACAAGCCGCCATCTTGGAAGGTGGTAAAGCACATGGCACTGGAATGGCTGTGCTATTAACACATTAAACAAAGTCACATTATCCTTGTAGCGCACTCACCGGGCAAGATGCAATGAGCCGGTAACATCACAAAGTGCACAACAATGAAAATTAGCAAGATTATAATGTCATGCGTGCATCAGACTCGACGTGGAACCTGGCATGTTCCAATTTTCCAGCAGCAGTCCCAAATGCTGTGCGCAGCCTCAAGTTGGTAGTCAGGTCGCCAGGGGAGAGGGAGGAGAAGGTCCGGAGAAAGGCAGAGGTGAAATCAAGAAGGATTAAATCATCTGTGTATTTCAGCCACTGCACAACACATATACCAAATTTAGGAGGACTTACATCAGAACAATTTAGTGCTGCATGCATGTCCCCCAAAGGTTGAAGAGGGTGGGAGCTAGGACACAGCCTTGTTTCAGTCCAGTATATTGATATAATCTCTCAGCTTCCCATCCAGAGCATGCCTTACCCTCGCCACGTTGTTATCGTGCCCAGTAATGAGCACCCTCAATAGTCTGAGTGCAATGCCCCATTCATGAAATGTGTTCCACAGTCTATGACAATTTACGCTATCTATGGCGGAACTAAAAGCCACAAATGAGGTATATGTATCACATTAAGCCTAAAAATGACTAAGCGCTAATGCATAGGGTCAGAGGCAATGTATGCTCGTGGTCCAAAGAGGCCCAAATCTGCTAAATCTGGCAACACCCTGTAGGACTATTTTCAGAATTCAGTTGATGCCATTGAGGCCTCAATCGTTCAAGTGGATGAGGCAAATTTGGCTAAAACAGATTTGTGCAAATAGTGTAGGTAGTAACATTTCAACTGCTAATTTGCTCACTAAGGCTGGGAAAAACCATGGTTTCAACAGACAGCTGATGCGAATGCAATGCCCCACAGTGACCGATGTACAGTCTACCTGTACTAATGGCTCTACCCGTACTAATGAGCTATCCAATGCTCACACCCTAGGCCCTAATAGCACCACAGGTGGTTTGGTTTCTAATCTAATAGATGCTGACAAAGGGAAAGCTAATGTCACAACCCCTTCTATGTTAAGTAAATGTAACACTCTGAAGGCCCATGGTAACTCTACTAATACAAGAGTATGCCCTGGCCGTGATGCTGGGGGAGGCTCTGGCCAATGAAACCAACATGACCCACCACTGAAGAGAAATGCAAAGAAAAAAGGGCAGGCAGCTGAATAAAAAGACTGAACAAAACTATCCCTTGTGTGTTAATGATCAAGAGCTGTTCCAGTGTTCAGAAATGTGAATTACACAAGTGCGAGTGGCAACAGAAACTGAGAGTTGTCATGCTAGTTACTATGAAATTCTTTGCTCCACATGCTGTGAAAAAGAAAGCATCACCATGTCCTTGATGAGACCAATGGACAAATTAAGTAATGTAGTCACTAAATTCCTACTCATCATGAAAGAACCCTATCGAGCCTGTTGGAAATGGTTGCGCGAGGGGTCTTAGAAATGCAAACCCTATATTAGTCAAAAATTTCCTACCTAGGGCGAGCCAACCATCAACCCAGCTCAGCCAAGGATAGATGTTACGTAAAGCAAAACTGGGGCTACAAATATTCCATCTTCAAAACCTGAACCTAGTAATAGGTCTCCACTTCCAATTGAACAACAGGGGAGATCTCAGAATCAATCTTCTAAATCTCAATCAGGCTTTCTTCCAGCTACAAAGTCAGCTGAGAATGGGCTTATTGCTGATGTGGAAGATAAGAGTCACCAAAAGACTTTGAGGAGGAGCTTATTATCAAGTGCACGCCTTTCTAAGTGTTCGGAGCAGTCCCCTGATTTACCCCCTGCTGCCTCACCATTTGTATTAATAATGGCAAACGTACCCCATTCTAAGAGATCCAGGAACACTCATTAATCAAGCATCACATTGTCTGAAAACTACTTATTCGATGGCAGACTTCAACCCTCAAATGCTTTCAATTGAGCCAGGAAATCGTTTGAGGGTGATTGTATTATTCTGTTATTTGTCTCTCCTGAAGTGGTATCCTATGTTTTGTCTGTAGCATCATGTCTGTGTAGACCAACTCATTCAGGCTGTTGCCCTTGTTTTTCTTTTACCCACCATCTGTCGATGGAACTGAAAGGTGAGTACAATATGAACTCTGGCAGCGTAACTGGTCAAATTTCTAAGCCCTTAATATCACAGTGGGTAAAAAAAGACAGTACCTCCTACACGACCCCTAACGAGTGATAGATTCCAAGTATTGGAGTCGTTAGAAGATGTTCATTGTCTTAATTCAGTCAAGCGGATGTTTCTTGGTCTTGGACCAGCAGGCCTTCATTTAACCCATACTCAGTCATTAGCTGGCAATAGTCAGCTGTAATTAAGATATCAGCCAGTGTTATTAACAGCCGGGTGGGTTATGACTAGTTGGGATTTTTTTGATCTTCACCACCTGAAATGGTTGCGAGGCCCAATAGTGTACTGCACGTGGTGAACTCAGAGCTTGATGTAGATTTTCTTAATGTTTTGTCTTGGAATGTCGCAGAGGCCTCCATACGTTCTCTGACAATGAGCTGATCCAATTCATTACCAAATATGATGAACTCCTTCTTCAGGTGACCAGGCAATTAGATGATATTACTTTGGGGGGATTTTGCTCTTTTACGTTACCAGCTTTGAAAATTAGGAGCGCCGAAATATAGGTGCTTCAGTAAGCGTTTCTCTATGACTCTGCGAGGAATTCCTGAAATGGTATGTAATGAGGGTGGGACTTTCCAGTGTGTGAATCTGAGTACTGGTGGCCATAATCGTTCAGTTGACTTTGTGAATTTGTATAATGCAAAGAAGAATACTAAAGGAACCTCTTTAAATGCGTTTTATGAACGTATGCAAAATCTGTTGCACTCTATATCTGACACAACCATATTTGGGGGGAGTTTAACGTTTGAATGGGAGAGAGCCTGAGGCACGATTTATATGACACAGAGTGCGACCAGGTTATTGATATTGATAACTCTGTTTTAGTTGACAAAGGTCTAATAGAGTGGGATTACATCTCGGGACATGGTTGATTGAGAATGCACTAAGAACAGTGAACAGCCGTTTACCCTCAGACCAAGCTGGTAAACAGACCCATGAAAGACATTTGATTAAGAGTTTGATTGGTTATGTATGGATTCCAGTGTCATGATGTCCTAGTATAGTAGACTTAAGTGTAAAGGATAGACCAGAGATGGATCACCTTCTTGTCAAATTTAAAGTGAAAAAGGGTAGTATACATTGGGCCTCATTAGGAGTATTGCGGTAAGGCATCAACGGTGCCTGGTAAGATCAGATGTGCAGAGTGGCACCCGCGAGTAGTGCCAGATGGTAGCAATGGCCCGTTATTAACGGGACCGTTGTTACCATCCTCCCCATTCCCATTGAGCCCTATGGGGGCTCAAATGGGAATGGGGACGTACTGGGTCTGGGTCCCGCGAATGGGAATTACTGGGCCCTCCAAGGTTGGAATGGCCCGGTAAGTCCCCTTTTGCGGGACCTGGACCCCAGTTTGGGGGTAGCCATGCCCTTATTAAGGGCATGGCTACCTCCAAACTCATAATGAGGCCCATAGTGTCAGTATTGTGCATGAGACTGCAAAAGGTTAATTGGGTCCATTGGTGCCAATTGCTATACTATTTGTTGCCACCCTGAGAATGCCTCTAGTATTTTAAACTGGGTATTAATAGACAAAATGATTTTTAAAACAATGTTTTAAGTGGTGAATTTAAACAAGCCGTGGTCAACGGGCATTTTATGGGGAGTTGTAAGCCTTTTTATACTCCCTGAATGAACATTTAGAGGCTTTTAGTAAGACTAATAGAGATGTACAAAAAAGGGCTGGTTTGAGTCCCACTGTAGGTTAGCAAGAAAAAGAAGAGACGATCAGCATGCAAGAAAAACATTAAGAATATGAAAAATGAGCTGGTGGATAATTTATGGAACATTCTCCTGGAATCCATACAGGTCAAAGACTATAGGAGATTTGGGGAGTTGGTGAATTTGGGTCATCATCATTTCGGCTGGAATGGACGAGTGTATTTCCTAGAGATGTCTGCGTGGCCCATTGTACTGATCTTTGCTCTCTTAGGCACCTAAATACTCCTAATGCCAGTGAGATAGTAGATTTAGACCGAGAAAATATTACCCTGCTTTCATGCCAGTAGAGGAGTTCAACCGTCAAGTGTTGAGATTTTCTTGAGAGTATGTGCTAAAGTCAACCCAGTCTAAGAGAGCTGGGAAAGCATGGGGTTCTGATAGAGTACTATCAGATATTACTTTTGGTTTTATGTGAATATCATGGATACTTTAGATATAAAAGTAAATACAGCTAAATCAATGGTAGTCAGATTTTTTCCAAATTAGAAATGCCAGAATAGGAATTTTATTTACTCCACGCGCTTCGCCAAAGAAAAATATTTCTTTCCTTACTTAGGTGTTATGTTTGCACAAAATGTAAGGGGTTTTGAACGTCGCTATTACATCTAGAAAGATGACACAAACAGGCCGATTCATGGAATTAATGTGCGCCGAAAAAACGGCGCACGCGTGCGAAAACGTGCGATTCGCAGTGAAATAGCGAAAATCGCAGTGAAAGTGCGATTATTGCACAGAAAACATTGCACATATATTCATGGAAGTCCGTGCATGCGCAAAACGTGGGATGTGCGCTGAAAAAGTGCGCGGCGCACGCTGGCGCACGCTGGCGCACAGGTCATCGAACGCCGTGCGATAAGGCCACAGCGAATTCGCACATAGCGCGGCACACATAACAAAAGTAGGCGTAACACGGGGCGTCACACGCAGAATGGGGAACAACTCGTGAAAATGTGGGCGGCACGGGGGAAGTACAGGAGGCAAGTGCGCAGAACACCCACACGCTCGCCTACAACACGTATTCATGGAATCGAATAGGGAAAAACAGCCAAAGACGCGCACAGGCCCATACATGTCCGCCACATGAAAGCAGACGGTAGCGTCCCTGCGCAGGAAAAAAATGTGCGCCAAAGTTCTACACGCGCGAGAAGGCCCACACGCGATCGGGCCTGGGGGAGCGTATGCGTGTATCTCAGAGGTGCGCGAGAAGTTTCACACGCGATCGGGCCTGGGGGAGCGTGTGCGTGTATTCCAGAGGTGCGCGAGAAGTTTCTCACACGCGATTGGCCTGGGCGCGTGTATTTCAGGGGTGGACAAGAAGTTCCACACGCGATTTTGGCCTGGGCGCGTGTATTTCAGAGGTGCGCGAGAAGTTCCACACGCGATTGGCCTGGGCGCGTGTATTTCAGGGGTGCGCGAGAAGTTCCACACGCGATTGGCCTGGGCGCGTGTATTTCAGAGGTGCGCGAGAAGTTCCACATGCGATTGGCCTGGGCGTGTGTATTTCAGGGGTGCGCGAGAAGTTCCACACGCGATTGGGCCTGGGGGAGCATGTGCGTGTATTACAGAGGTGCGCGTGAAGTTCCATACGCGATTGGCCTGGGCGCATGTATTTCAGAGGTGCGCGAGAAGTACCACATGTGATTGGGCCTGGGGGAGCGTGTGCGTGTATTACAGAGGTGCGCGAGCAGTTCCACACGCGATTGGCCTGGGCGCGTGTATTTCAGGGGTGCGCGAGAAGTTCCACACGCGATTGGCCTGGCCGCGTGTATTTCAGAGGTGCGCGAGAAGTTCCACACGCGATTGGCCTGGCCGCGTGTATTTCAGGGGTGCGGGAGAAGTTCCACACGCGATTGGGCCTGGGGGAGCGTGTGCGTGTATTTCAGAGGTGCGCGTGAAGTTCCACACACGCTTGGCCTGGGCGCGTGTATTTCAGAGGTGCGCGAGAAGTACCACACGCGATTGGGCCTGGGGGAGCATGTGCGTGTATTACAGAGGTGCGCAAGAAGTTCCACACGTGAATGGCCTGGGCGCGTGTATTCCAGGGGTGCGCAAGAAGTTTCTCACACGCGATTGGCCTGGGCGCGTGTATTTCAGGGGCTCGCGGGTGGTTTTACACGCGATCGGGCCTGGGGGAGCGGGGTTGTGTATTTCAGGGGCTTGCGGGTGGTTTTACACGCGATCGGGCCTGGGGGAGCGGGGTACGTGTATTTCAGGGGCTCGCGGTTGGTTTTACACGCGATCGGCCCTGGGGGAGCGGGGTATGTGTATTTCAGGGGCTCGCGGGTGGTTTTACACGCGATCGGGCCTGGGGGAGCAGGGTACCACTCACCGTCTGCCCTGCGTGTAGAAGAACACGTAGCCAACACCCACCCGCTGTGAAGTAATAGCGTGTGAACCCCAACACCTGCAAGACACACGCACCGCACCCCACGAAAAGCAACGCCCGTGCGCGATACGTCACAGACACGCATACGCGCTAAGGGCCTTTGGTCCAATGGGATCGCGTAAGCGTGCTGACGCGCTTACGCGCTAAGGGCCTTTCCTCGATTCACACGCTGACGTGCAGAATTTTCACGTGCCAAATCATCCCGTATCAAGCTGGCCACACGTAGCACACGGAAGACCACGCTCCTGCCCAGAAGGCCGAACTACTGCCCCCCGGAGCCCCGAGCACACTCCCACCTGCCATCTGCTGCTGCCTGACTGCCTGCTGCCCACGTACCCTGCCATTTGCTGCCTGCACATCAGTCAGGGGTGCTGTTGCTGTGACCACCCCTTCTAGAACCGAAGACTTCCGACTGGGATTCCATCGCTCCACAGCCCAGCCCCAGGACCCAGTTGCCCACCCACTCCTGCCTCTGGGGTTATCATGTCGGGCACTGCAACATCTGGCACCACTGACAACCCCCGGCTAGAGAGGCAGAGGGGCACCAGCTTCAGTGCCACTGAAGTTGGTGTCCTGGTGGAACAAGTCCTGGGGCAGTATGATGCCCTCTTCGGAAGTTCCCGCGCCGACAAGGAAGGACGGACTCGGATCTGGACTGACATCGTGACTGCTATCAATGCAGAGGGGGTGGCAGTCCGCGACTTCCAACATGTCAAGAAGAGCTGGGAGGACTTCAGGTCCAGGACCCTGAACAAGGCCCGGCGCCTCTTGAAGGCAGCGGATGCCAAGGGGCGCCGGTGCCACTTGTCAGAAGTTCAGATGAGGGTCCTGGAACGCATATCCCCAGCGCTCCACGTCCAGGTCCTTGAGAGGCAGACCCGCCTGTAGTCGAGCGGTAAGTGTACATGCATCCTGATTGTGAGCTGTGCGTGTGGTGATGTTTCAGTAGTGTGCAGGTTGCACATCTGTTTGTATGGGGTCGAGTATGGGTGGGGGTGTACAGGGCCGTGGGGCTAACACATGCGAGGGCTGTAATGTGTGAGACATGGATGGTGCTTGTGTGTGTAGGCTTGCATGCCAGATGCAGTTGTGTGGGCACAAATGTTTGGATGAATGTGTATGTACGTAGACATGTCCGTGATGTCACGCATGTATGTTGTTTTCAGCTGCATGTATCAGCACTGTGTACATGTGCATTTGTGTGTATTTGACAAGGGTGCAACAGTGATGCAACATGGATGCATGTGACAGCGGGATGTGGAAGCCTGATTGGCAGATGTGACATGGATGCTCATCTGTACACTGCAACACTTGGCAGAGGTGTACACATGCATGCAAGTGTGGTGGTGTGTGTACATGTGTGGTGCACTTCCTGTGTTGCATGTGATGTCTGGCTCAGCTTTGCCTGCTCATGCTGTTGTATGGGTATGGATGGTGCTGGCAGTTGCGATATGGCTGTGGTGTGGCTCATGTGTGCGAGTTGAAATGACATGTGTGTTGGGGATTGTGATGGCATGTCTGAGGTTTGCCAATGCCACTCATGAACAACTGTCATGTGTGTATGTGTCCATTGTACAGTGCCCTGATGCCTGTGTTTTATTTCTCCCTGTCTGCAGCGTCAACTGATGAAGAGGGCGGAGAAGGTGCTGTGGAGCACAGCGGCGGGGATCCCACCGCCTGCCGGAGACGCAAGGCCCGGCTCCCCTCCCATGTTGTCATCTCGTCGGGGAGTGAGGAGTCCGGTGCTGCGTCCCAGGCCACAGCTGCCGGGGGGAGGTCCAAGAGGCGGAGGTTGGAGTTGGACTCCTCGGCAGCAGTAGGGGCAGCTGGGACCCCACAGGGCCCAACGGGGGAAGATGGCACGGAGTCATCCAGGTTGGTGGGGGGTTTGGTGGAGGAGGAGGCCGTGCAAGCAACAGAGACGGGGTCTGGAGGTGGGGATCCCACTGGTGTTAGTGGTGCAGTGCAGGACCAGGGACAGGAGGCAGCACATGCCGCCGCGGAGGTGCCTGTGTGCAATCCTGTCCCTGCATCATCTTGCACCAGCAGGGATGCCTACGTCCAGACCCGTTTTCAGGCAGGGGATGAGCAAACGACAAATGGCCTTCCTCTGCCTGCAGACGTGGCTATCTGGGTCTGGGTTGAGCCTGTCCTGACTGGTGTGGCGTTGCGTCAACGGGCCATGCGAGGTGACCTGCAGTCTTTTCATGAGGAGACTGCACGTCATCTCGAATGGCTCGTTGACCACGTCAGCCTGCTGGGACAGGTCACCCAGGCCGGATTCCTCTGTTTGATGGGGCTTGCTACAACCCCCTCCTCAACTGAACCCCCTACATGCCAGTCGTCCTCCGTGCCATCTTCCCACCCATCAGTCACCTGGGTGCCCTGTGGATCTGCCTCTGACGGTGCAGCCAGGCTGGTGGAGGAGGCATCCCTGCCACAGTCGGGAGTCCGACGTCTAGCAGGGGTGGCCACATCAACGACTGCACACCAGCCGGCGGAGGATGTGCAGGCAGCAGGAGGCAGTGCACGGGCAGAGGCACAGCAGCAGCAGCAACGTGGTGGGAGCCATGAAGGCTCGGGGCCTTCAACATCGGAGGGGCAGGCATCGGCCAGAGGGCAGGAGGACCCAGGACAGAGAGTGTCTTCCGTGTGGCAGCGGTTGGGCCACGCCATAGATGCGGAGCGGCAGCGGGCGGAAGAGGCACGGCTCACAATGGTCAGGGCAGAGAACTCCATGCGGAGGGCCCTGAGGCGGGCCGAGTGCCTCAAGGCAATCTGCAGGGGTTTGGAGGTGGACACGTCGACGGCCCTGCAGACCCTCGGGGCCATGGAGGAGGACCGCCTCCAGGACATTGAGCAGGAGTTTGATGATGCTCTGGGCCGGGACATCCAAAAGTGAGCCGTCAGACTAGCCCGCTGCCCTTGTACATAGTTATGTAGGTAGTGTTAGGTTTCCTTTGTTTTTTGATTTATTTTGGACCTTTTGGACATTGGCCACATTTTTGTATATAGTTTATTTTATTAGTTAGTGTTGTTAGATAGGTTTCATTTATTTGGTTGGGATAATGGACCCTGGCTTGTTCGTCTGTGTATAGTTCACTGTTGGATTTTTTTTTTCTTTCACAATTTACCCATGGAGCAATGGCTTTCAATTATTATTTCCCATTGGATTTGCTTTTGTGGACAGTGACTTTGGACACCATTACTTTGGATTATGATTTTTGGTTTTGCTTTTTTTCACGGCATGCTTCTTTTCATTTTTGTACATTCCCATTTCTGTTTCTTTATTTTTGAATCTATTTATGTTTCCTTTAATACATATTTTTTTTTTCGAACTTCAATGTGTAGTATCATCTCATTGGTTTCATGCATATCATGATATGGGTTTTGAGATTCACTGACACCCATTGGGTGTATGTGAGGGACATGTGTTTGTTTCGAAACTTGCAATTGGGGTTCTGTCATGTAATTGCCATTTCTGAGTGGGTGGATGCAATACTCGGGTGGGTGTTTTGCATTTGGAGGCTGACCATAGGGACCAGGGATCTGGATTGTGATGACATGTTGGCTGGGGAACATGAGTTGGGGCCTGCTGGCAGGTGCCCCACAGTGCTGGGGGGTGGGGGTGGTGGGAGACATGGGCGGGGGCCTGGTGGAGGGTGCCCCTGCACTGCTGGGGGGTGGAGGTGGTGGGAGACATGGGTGGGGGCCTGGTGGAGGGTGCCCCTGCGCTGCTGGGGGGTGGCGGTGGTGGGGAACATGAGTTGGACATGGGTGGGGGCCTGCTCGCAGGTGCCCCACAGTGCTGAGGGGTGGGAGTGGTGGGGAACATGAGTTGGACATGGGTGGGGGCCTGCTGGCAGGTGCCCCACAGTGCTGGGGGGTGGGGATGCAGGGGGACATGAGTGGGGCATGATTGGGGGCCTGCTGGCAGGTGCCCCGCAATCCTGGGGGTGGGGGTGCAGGGGACATGAGTGGGACATGAGTGGGGGCCTGCTGGCAGGTGCCCCGCAATTCTGGGGGTGGGGGTGCAAGGGGACATGAGTTGGTGATCATTAGTGCAAGGAGACATGTGCCTTTGCTGGGGGGCATGCCCATGTTGGGTGGGCTGCCTGCGGGACATGACCAGGGATGCAGGGTAGTCCCCTGTGGTGTGGGCTGCCTGCAGGGGCCGTGGAGGGTGTACAGGGAACACCTGGGAGGACCCACACTGCCAAATCACATGTAGTACTCCCCGGCACCCCTGAAATACACGTACCCTGCTGAAATTGCGTGTAAACTTTCCGCGCACCCCTGGAATACACGCACACGCTCTCCCAGGCCAGATCGCATGTGGAACTTCCCGCGCACACCTGAAATACCCGCACGCACCTCAATCGTGTGTGAAACTTCCCGCGCACCCCTGAAATACACGCGCCAAGGCCAATCGCGTGTGGAACTTCTCGCGCACCTCTGAAATACACGCGCCCAGGCAATCGCATGTGAAACTTCCCGCGCACCTCTGAAATACACGCGCCCAGGCCAATCGCGTGTGGAACTTCTCGCGCACCTCTGAAATACACGCGCACAGGCCAATCGTGTGTGGAACTTCTCGCGCACCCCTGAGATACACGCGCCCAGGCCAATCGCGTGTGAAACTTCTCGCTCACCTCTGATATACACGCACACACTCCCCCAGGCCAGATCGCGTGTGGAACTTCTCGCGCACCTCTGAAATACACGCACACGCTCCCCCAGGCCAATCGCGTGTGGAACTTCTCGCGCACCTCTGAATTACACGCGCCCAGGCCAATCACGTGTGGAACTTCTCGCGCACTCCTGAAATACACGCGCACAGGCCAATTGCGTGTGGAACTTCTCGCGCACCTCTGAAATACACGCGCACAGGCCAATCGCCTGTGAAACTTCTCGCTCACCTCTGATATACACGCACACGCTCCCCCAGGCCAGATCGCGTGTGGAACTTCTCACGCACCTCTGAAATACACGCACATGCTCCCCCAGGCCAATCGCGTGTGGAACTTCTCGTGCACCTCGGACTTACACGCGCCCAGGCCAATCGCGTGTGGATCTTCTCGCGCACCCCTGAGATACATGCGCCCAGGCCAATCACGTGTGGAACTTCTCGCGCACCTCTGAATTACACGCGCTGAGGCCAATCGCGTGTGGAACTTCTCGCGCACCACTGAAATACATGCGTCCAGGCCAATCGCGTGTGGAACTTCTCGCGCACCTCTGGAATACACGCGCCCAGGGCAATCGCGTGTGGAACTTCTCGCGCACCTCTGAATTACACGTGCCCAGGCCAATCGCGTGTGGAACTTCTCGCGCACCCCTGAAATACATGCGCACAGGCCAATCGCGTGTGGAACTTCTCGCGCACCTCTGAAATACACGTGCCCAGGCCAATCGCGTGTGGAACTTCTCGCGCACCCCTGAAATACACGCGCCCAGGCCATTCACGTCTAATACTTCTCGCGCACCCCTGAAATACACGCACACGCTCCCCCAGGCCAGATCGCATGTGAAACTTCTTGCGCACGCGTGTTCCCGACACCCGTAATAGGCGTTCCCCGCTTTGCGTTTGCTGTTTGCCAGTCCGGTAAACTGGTACAGGGTTGGCGCAGCCCTTTGCGATGGTTTTGCGATCTTGATGGCTTTTCCTTGCGCGAGGGCGTTCTTGGGGGCGTAACTGGCGCTGCTGCAGGGTCGGTGCGCCACTCTGCGCCACGTCTGCTTTTGGAGGTGAGAATCCATGAATACGCTGTGCGCGGAAATTGATTTTATCGCAAGCGGCTGGCGCAGACATTCGCACGGGCACGCTGTGCGCCAGACGCGTGCGACACTTTTGAGAGGAATTACATGAATCGGCCTGAAAGTATTGGGGCCATTCATAAATTTGGCTCCGTTTACAGATGCCAGTCAGTGTTGAATATTATGGCTATTTACACTGCATTTGGTGCTGTGGTATGGCACATCCGAGGAACCACGCAAGATCGAGATAGTAGAAAATCAATGTTGCCGTAAGATGTTAGGTCTGTCTGTATTCTCCCCTGGTTATAAATTATGCATTAAACTTGGCATTTGTCCTAAATCTCAGACCTATGGCTATCCATGCGGTCAAATACCAGGGCTGTTCTAACATCATTGAGCATATTATACATGGTAATAAAAGTGTGTGCTGCAATCATGTTTTAAAATGCCTAACAGCTATGAGTGTGCATAACTTGTAGTCCTCCAGTTTTACTTTGACCAAAGTAGAAAAAAACGATGTGGCTAGGTCCAACTAGAAGGGACAATTTTGCAGATGGTGCTTTCATAGAGGAAAACATTTTGGAGTGTCAATGTATTTGCATGAAGGTTGGGTTGTCACTAGGTTTCTATTTGACCTATTGCCATTACATTCTTGGTTCACACTATGAAATAATCAAGCTGGAGCATTAAGTGATTGCTGTCCCTTCTGTCTTGCTGTGCCAAAAGCATGCTACTTTACATGTACAATACTTGATTCCCTTATTGAAACATATTAACATAAAGAAATGCTCATTGGCTTTCAACTATTTGATTTTATGTAAAGAACTGTTGGTGTCATCACTGTTGAATATTTATTTAAGGAAAATCATTGGTCTTTTATATATTACATTAGATGCCCTGACATAATGACTATAAGGTAACCGGATTGTGTTTTTATGTGTTCCTCCTTTTTCTGTCAACTGCTGTATTAATTAATTAATTAATATGTTATGGTACCTGTATGAATTGTAATGTTAAATTTGAATAAAGATATAACAAACTAAATGCTAGGGCCCCACCTTTGTCAGCTCGAAGTTTGCCATTCCTTTGTTGGACCCTACCAATCTCGACTCACTATTCTAATGTTTGTAGATGCATGGGACATTTTGATCACTCTTCATTCTGGCACAAATTGCAAAATTCCTATAAGAGGGCCATTCTTCCACGGGCAACAAAATATAATTGATAACAGACCTCACCCCATGAGCATCATAAGTAGAAAAGTTAGTGGACTCTGAAATAAATTAATATTGAGGTGAAATTAGATAAATATTACAGAAATCAGCTGGCTCTTGGCATCAATATGTGGATGACTATGATTTGGTATTCCATAGGCATAATAAATGGCATCATGAATCCCCCCGGCCCCCAACCCCATGCATCTTTGCATTCCAATTTGCCAGCAAGCGAAGAACTGTTTGCCTCAAAAATGTCAGTTAAAAGGAGTGAAAGTTCAGACGTTTTGCAATGTTAGCATATACTTTCATAATTATAAGGGACTTCACAATTAGAAAAACAATGGGTCTCATTACAATTCTGGCTGTGAGTATGGCGGTAAAGCTGCTAGACAGAATGACCATTACCGCTGTGGTGTCCGGAAGAATTACTGCCATGTTACAGATTGACTGGAGGGCGCACAGTGGAATTACCTCCAAAAATCAACTTTGACTCAGGGTGATGATGTGGGCCATCCAAATCCCAGGGCTCATCCACCACAGAACGCACCTCTACCTCCACTCTTGCTCTGCTCAGCCTTGGCAAAAGCTGGAGGATGAGCAACACACCTGTCACAGGGTAGAGCAGCAGCATGGAAGCTATGGCAAGCAGACATGCTGCAACACTTCCCACAAATGTGGCAACTGGTCCCTCCATCAGCAGTGCACACCACCTGATGGCAGTGCAGACAACACAGCTGTAGGTGCTGCACCCCCACCTTCTGAAGCAGCCACTCCACAGCGGGTCCCTGTGGAGATAGGTGAGGAGCCACAGGCCACCACCGACACCCCTGTGTCAACACATGTACTCATCCATCTGCTCGCTTACTCCCCCCTCCTCAACTGAGTCACTGATCCAATGCCATCAGCAGCATGACGCAGACACAGGGACCAATGATAATGACATTAGATGAGTAGATGCAGGTGATAGAGGGATCATGTCCTGCTGCTTTAGCCTCATCCCTGTCCATAGCACTCAGTGTGTTCCACAGCATTCCCATGATGGATGTACTGGAACAGCAGAAAGTGACAATTGAGGATATTGCAGCAAGGCAATTACAGCATCTGCAGGCAGTTCATGACTTTATCCAGGGGTCATCCTGCAGCATTACCAGGACCATGGACCGGCAGTGCTGGGAATTGTCAGTTGCAAATGCTGCCATTACTGTGGTGGGCCAGAGGGCATTGGTGCGCACCAAGGGCATATCTGCATTTGCAGAAATCAGGGCATATCTGCATTTGCAGAAATCATGCACAGCACCATGCTCCTGTCCCTCCAGCAGATTCAAGGGAAGGAACCAGAACCATCCACCTCTGTCAGCCCCACAGAGGGCTCAATGGCTGGGTGACCATATTGTCTCTAACTGGGGAATGTAGCCTGTTCACAGCCGGAATAGCATGCAATGCCCAAGAGGGCATGGAAATTACACTATTTGTGATTTTACCATTTCAAAGGGAACAAGGGAGGTGGGAGGGCATGGGTGTTGGTGCTTTATGGAAGTGGGATGGCATGAGTTTTGGGGTTGAACGGAAATGGAAGGGCATTGGTGTTGGAGTTTGAGGGTGGGCAAAAGGGCATGGGTATTTTGCACAATTATTAATGAATCACGTGTAAACTTGAACAGATGCAGGGCTATTTGAGCGTGACTGGACTATTTACTAGGTGGCTATGTACAAATGAGTGAAGCAGGGGCTAAGAATTGTCTCTAAATGTAATTGAGTTCTTGCCACACCAGACGGCCATCCATTCCTTCCTCACGCTCACTGCGTGGCAGGACTTCATCTGCAGTAAGTGCGTCGTTGTCATCTAGGGAAAGCATTTCATCATCAGGGGGGAGAGGCACGTGTCAGCTGATGTGCATGTTGTGCAGTATGGCACAGAGTAGACGACAAAGATTATCCCACCCTTGTCTGCACTGTGCATCAGGTCAGATGGAGAAATCAGAAATGTCCCTTCAGTACTCATTCCCGCACCCCACCACCAAAAAATTCCAGTATTACCAGAACTGGTATTACTGGTGCCGGTAATACCTGCAATTCCCCAATGGAGTCCTTTGGAATTACTGCCGTTGCCAGCACTTGGAATATGCCAGTAATTCTGGCAGTTTGTTAACGGTATTGCACTGAGAATACATGATCATTTTAGTTGGTAAAGGAGAAGGCCAAACCACAAGAGGACCCCATATGCATTGGGTAGGTGCCGGAGAAGCACTGACAATTCCACATTCCTGTAGTGGGTGGAGGGGATCTACATGATTACATCAAATCTATTTTGTCAAATTCAATTTAATCGAATTGTTTTTTCATTTTTCAATGCAATGAATGCGAGGGTAGACCCCTGCAAGCTTCCCCCACATCCTCCCACATTAATGTATATCCTAACCCAACCCCCGCATCTACATTGCAGTGAAAATTACAACAACAACATTCAATTGAATCAAATTCAGCAACATTTTATTCATTATAATGGTATGATACCGGTGGAGGAGAAAGGAAAAGTATTGAGAAGCCCACGTACATTTATTACCAGAGAAGGCAAAAGCACTGAGAACCCCAACTGCATTTAGGAGGTGAAGGTGAAGCCCAAAGTTCATGCCGTAAGATGTTAGGTCTGCCTTTAGTGGCTGGAGGAGAGGGCCAAAGCACACAGAACACCACATGTATTTAGTAGGCATAGGATACGTTCAAAGTACTGAGAACCCCACATGCATTCAGTAGGCAGAGAAAGACAAATACATGATAATACCATGTTCATTTAGTTGGTAAAGTAGAAGGCCAAAGCACTAAGAACCTCCACTTTATTTAAATAGGCAGAGGAGAAGGGCAAAACACTGAGAACACAAGTATATTTAACAGGCAGAAAAGGCCTCCACACTCAGAACCCCACATTCATTGAGTAAGCAGACGAAGGGCAGCACAATGAGCACACCACATGCATTTTTTAGGCAGTGGAGTAATTAAAAGCACTAACAACCCCACATTAATTTAATTGTGGAGGACATGGCCAACATAAGATGGACCATTGCTCAATACAAAAAATGTTATGGACATCACAGGGTACTGGGTCAGCTCCCACATACTTCTCATCAGCAAAGCCCTGAGAGGCAGCCACCATATGTCATTCATCAGCAGTCCATCTTGTCTATGGAAGTGTTTCACAGAAGATCCCACAGGGGACTTCATCACAGGGAGAAAGTAAAGCATCTTTTGGAACAATAGCTCACTCTTAATGGTTTAAAAGGAGCCCTTGTGGCAGCTGACAATGGATCTAATGTTGTATCTGCCCAGAGGATAGGCAAAAACCATGCATGTGCCCTGCTTTGCACATGTCCTCCATCTTGTGCTGACTTACTTCATAGGCCAGTACATGCCAATAGATGAGATGAAAAGTGTGTCCCGCTTTAGAGGATCCAATAGTGCTCAAAAGAAATTAAGAAAGTGAACAACATGCCAATCTCTCCCTTACAACCATCGGAAAACCACAATGCCAACTTTGTGGAATTGAGCCCTTCATACCTGAAGCATGTGTAGGAAGAGTGCAGTGCAGTTGACTGACTACACCAACTGGGTGGTGCCTTTTGATAAGGCAACCCAGCGGGTTAGCCTGTTTGCTACATCATTCAGTGAGGAGCTGCTACAGGTGTATCTGTCAGAATGATAACTATTTAACATAGTACACAAACATGAACTGTCTGGCAATGCAGATGCGGGGCAAATGCCCCTGAATCAGCACTCAACATTTTAATAGAATGCACACATTTGTGAGATGAATGTAAATTTGGAGTATTTCTTAGCATATTTTCTTTACCAGCGGTTTTAAAATCAAGGTGGCAACATTTAAACACAATAGGCATGAGGATGAGTAGCCATATGTTGTTGTCATTTACAAGGGGATAAGCTAGCTGAGTAAGGATTTACTAACTAGATGTTTAAAACCCAAGATTGACCAAGAATAGTGAGTCAAAGGTAATAGATCAAAAATCAAGAGTGAGACTACACCAGTGCAGATAAGTGTATCACACAGTGTACACTCTTTCCCCATAACCTCTCACACTAGTTCAGGCAGCAGCAAGGTGAGACTTTAGAGAGTTAAAACATGTAAGAGGTTGTGCATCAAGGTACCCATAAGAATTGAGTGGGTCCAATGTAGACCAGATTGTTGATGCTCATGTTCTCCACACATCCTGCAGAATACTAAGCTGCTCACCAGTTAGGTTGTACTGTTAACTCGTTTTAAGCACTGCTGGGGTTATTGTGTCAGACCACAGGAGATGACACAATTGGACACAAGGGAGAGAGCTTGCTTTCATAGAAATGTAATGAGCATCAGAACGCTGTGGTGGGAGGAAGCATCAGGCCCAGTTTTCAGAAGACCACTTAACAGATTTACAGTCATGCAGATGGAATGGCATGCAGAAAGCTGGTTGTGACTTTGACTCTAACAACCTAGTATCTTTTTCAATTTTTTTTATTTATTGTGCTTTACCCGTTCAACAACGTTTTATATATACAAAACAAGAATATAAAAACACCTATTCACATAAGAAATTACTTCCATAAAATAAATTAACAACCAATCCCTTATTTTGAGCCAGTCTTCACATAGGAATAATTTGTTACCACATATGATGTTAGCTATATATCAGAATACATGTCTGCAGCACCTGAATGATGTGTATAGTCAATGATGCCTCATGGCCTGCTATTAGCCTGGCCCAAAACATATCTAATGACAGTCTATCTTCACACTTTACACATTGTAAGAGGTACTTCACTATCACCTCCCAGTTACCCCTGCAGTCCATCAGTATATGTTCAAGGGACTGAATGCTGGCAACCTCGCATATTGAGCAGTATTGTATTGCTTCACCCCTCCGGCACCAACAAGACAATACCTCCCCAGTAATCTCAGGAGGATAGCTCAGTGTCAACGTGCTCGCCTTGGAAACATGCCGACACAGAGCACCACAGGTTTGATCCCTGGGTCTACGCTTAGAAACCTCTGGGTATTACGCGCGTATTAAATAACCTAGCATATCATATCAGTACCGATCGGATTTAATCAAACCCTTAGGAAAGCCTGCCTCACTTTCCATTTAGGGGGATGTCTCAGGTATCTGGGTAGGAAGCCAATCTTTTTATCAAATGGCAAAAGTGATTTAGCTAAAGAAAGCTTATGCATGCCATTAATTGTGTGGATCCAGTCAGTTCACTCCAATGCTTTCTTTACCTTCATTGGATTACACAGAATGGTATCAACGTCGCTATCACATTCTAGAAATATTGCAAGCACAAGATGTTTTAGGTTAGACAGGAACATTGATGAAGAGTTTTCTAAATACACGTTAATATCTTCATAAAGCGAATTAATTTGTGGAGCCACAATCAATCGACATAAAGAAACTAACCTCCATTTTGCATGTAATCTAAGTGATTTTAGGCCTAACTCATATCTTAAACTGGCCATTGGAAGTCTCTGAGAGAGGCCAAAACACTTCCATATTCGTCCCTCTAATCTCAGCCAGTTCATTTCCCCGGCCAAGGGTTTAGCCTCTAGGCCATATAAGATAACCGGGATCACTTTACCAGTATAGAATTTGATCACAGGAGTTATAGAAAATGTGAAATATGTCACCAGAAGTTTTCTTATTTGGGATGTCAGGTGGGACATTTTTCCCCGAAGAAGTTGAGGTTAATTTGGCCCACCTTGGAAGAAGCATATAATGTAAAACCCAGTCAGACAACTTCCGTTACTACTGGGATCATTTGATCTCCCAGAATCCACCTATATTTGGCTACCCATCTACCTGGACTCTTAAAGATCAATATTTTTGACTTCCCTGGGTTGATCTGTAAGTCATTCCCCCTTGCATAAGTCCCAAAATGAGTTCAAGTGACGCTGGATGCCAACCGCTTTATTGTCAAGGAGGACGATACAATCAATGTAGGCCAGCCCTCTGATTGGACAGGAGTCGATTTTAGGACTAGCCAACACTGAAGCGGTCAATGCCTTCCTTAGGTCTGCTAGGTTAAAGGAGGGGGCCACCATACACCCCTGTCTCACTCCCCTCTCCACCTTCACAGGATCTCAAAAGTGACCCGTGCCATTCAACCTGACTCTCGCAGTGGTATCCTTGTGAATGCTGGCTAACATCGCCAGCAGAGGCTTTGGTTTCCCCCACCTCTCTAGCTTCTCCCAAAGGTGTTCCCTATTGACCAGGTCAAAGGCCCTCCAGAGGTCTATCTATAAAGCACCGGACCCCCTTTGACCCAAGATTTTTCACAGACAATCCCCAATATTGTCCCATTCAATTCTGTGGAATGACCCTTGTGGAACCCTGTTTGAAACTTTGATAAGATGTTTCTTTGTCTGGCCCATTGGTCCGACTCTCTCAATAATAATCACACAAATATCGTACTTTCTACATCAAGGAGGGCAATAGGATAGTAATTAGCCAGATCAGTCTGATCACCCCCCTTGAAGATGGGGATAATGATAGAGGACACAGACAGGGGAAATTATCTCTTCTCCAAAACCTCTCAAAAGAGCAGGGCCAACAACCCAGACTATAGGCTTACATTTCCCTTGAGTACCAGATAGGTCAAGCCATTCGGTCTTGCTGCCCTAGAGGAAGATGATTTGTGAATCAACTCAGATATGACATTTTCTGAATGATCTCACTCCCAAGATTTATTAGGGATATTAATGCAGGATTTTAGGGGTGCCTTTTTATACTGGGAGCTAAGATAATTACTCCACTTTATTTCTGTTACTGTATTATTTTGAGCGTTCATTTACTGCGCCTCGAGGAGGTTCATTAGTGCCTAAATGTTGCGAGAATTATTGTTACACAATACTCTGAGCATCAACTCTCCATCTTTTTGAAGGCGGAGTGTTTGACGGTCCCAAGACCAATTTTTATACTCCTTCTTGAGGTTATTTGCTCTTATTTTGTACTCTTCCGGTTCAGAGATTATACGCCCCAAATCCCTCAACACTTTGCGCAATTCTCTCTTCTTTGACCAAGTCTCCTCATTAAATACGTGTTGATATGAACACCGGTTATGATTTTTCGTCCAAGGGGGACCACAAGAATTCTTGAAAGTTCAGCGGCCTACATCAATTCTTCAGAGCGTGATCAGGCATCTATGTAAACACGTTTGCAACTTGTCATTTAAATGTGCACCATCCCTTCTATTCTTCACCAACCTATTGTTACCGTTACTAACGGATAGTGGTTTGTATTGATGGTCCACATTCCTAGAAAAATCCCAGGACATTACAGCCTCGATCACTAGGACCCCCATCTTTGACCCAAAAGCTAGTACAGATTTCGAGTAGCCGAGGGGAGAGGAACGCATAGTCAATTGTAGAGGTCGAACTGCCCCGTCCCCAGGTCACAGGGGGAACATCTCCTGCAATTGTGCCGTTAGCCATTGTCAGGTTCCACTCTGAAAGAAACGCTACCCACCTCTTACCCAAGGCAGTGACTCTTTCAGCAGTCAACTTACCTTCACTGGTCAGGGTGGCGATACATTGTGTGTTGAAGTCCTCTGCTAGGAGGACATATATCCCAGGGTAATATAAAGTTACTCTTGCAAGAAGATATGCCAAGGATTCTAAGAAAACTGTGAGATCGATACAGGCGGAGTTCCAATATATATTTATGGCTATGAACATTTGCAACAGTCCCTAGTTCGTATCGGCAATTTTACTGTTAATATTCCTTTTGTTGTAGTGGGTATAACTTCGACTCTGCTAATATGATATTGTGGGTGGCAACGGTAAGGCCACCCGAGTGTCTCTCCCCCCCGTAGTGATGCTGGCAGATGTAATATTGAGAAACCCTCTAACTGAAAGGAATATAATAGCCACGTTTCTTGAAAGAATATCAAGTCATTATTTCCCAAAATGATCTCCTTCATGTTTGTAGTGTTAAAGGAATTGGAACCCTGCATATTCCAACTCACAAATCACCACTCTTGCGACTAAAGATGCTTCCTCCCTACCCCAAACGTCTGAAATACTTGACTCAGAATTTCAGGGAGCATAGACCAGACTTTCTTTTGAGAGTCACCCTGCTGGTCAAGACTTACATTTACAGTTTCCGGGTCAGGGATCCCAACGTTATTGGTTTGCCTACTCAATTTAACCCCCCTCCTTGTTAATGGTAATGTTAATGTTAATGTTAAAGGAAATTTGTACCGCGCGCTATCACCACCGATTGGTTGCCTGGTGCTCTGGCGGCTCTGAAAGAGGAAGGGAGGGGGGATAGTGGGAGGAAGCTGGAAAAGTGCAAGAGAGCAGTGATGTGATGTTGGCGGCCTCAGCCCGGTGGGTCCGTTGGCTGGGCCTTGGGTGTTTGCGGCCGCTAGTCATCGTATACTGTTGTGCAAGTCTATGTGTGTTTATGTTTTGTAGTTGTAATGTAGTGAAGTTTCTGCGGTTTGTTGTGCGGTAGGTTTGTGGTTGTGTTTGGTTTGTAGTTTGAGAGAGGATGCGGAGGTGGAAATTGTTAGTGCAACTTGGTTAGTTGGCATCTCTATCCTGACTTGAGGCGGTGGGCTTCTAACTCTGTAATCTCCCCAGCTGGGTTTCGGGAACACCCCTCTGCCTCTGTCCTGATCTGGGTCTGTCTGGCCTTTGATGTGCCTTTCACATTTGGCCCCCACAAACAACCCCCCGCCTTCCTCGCAGCCCTCCCTGTCTTCCCTTCTCCCTCATACAGCCAGTGCACCTGCCAATGTCCACAGTTCAGTTATTGTGGTGTTTGATAATATCCCGACAATTTCACAACACTGTCGTAACTGGTGGCAGCTAAAGGGTGAGTGAGGGTGTTGTGTGGGGCTAGTTTGGGGTTGTTGACTCCGTCTCATTGGGTGTCGCCTGAGTTCCACTCTATGCTCGGCGTCACTTGTTAGGGTGCCGTGGGAGCTTCCTAGTCAGATTCTGGGAATTGTCCGTGTCCACTCTAGTTTAGTCATCCCTTCTCTGGTGTTGAAGAGCCAGGTTTTTAGTAATTTCCTGAGGTATGGTTTTGGTTCCAGGCGGATTTCGTTGCTTGACCTAAGGCGTCTTGTTGGCTTGTAGATTGTTATTTTCTTTTGTAGGAATTCTGCTCCTTGTCCGCTGATTGCCCTGTGCGTTATGCACATTGTTTTGAAGGTGATGCAATGTTTTACTGGGAGCCAGTGTAGTGTTTTTAGAGCAGGAGTGATGTGTTCTCTTCTTGAAAGTTTGAGGAGTAGTCTGGCTGCTGCATTTTGGATCCGTTGTAGTTTCTTCAAGAGGTATTCTGGTATTCCGAGGTAGAGGCTATTTGCATAGTCGATTCTTGACATGATGAGGGCGACGATAGTGAGTGTGTTGTGCGTGAAGGAGAGGAAAGGTAGGATTCTTCTTGCCGTGTGGAGGAGAAAAAAGCATTTCTTGACTGTTGCATTTATTTGTGGTTCTAAGGTTAGAGTGTTGTCCATCAGGACTCCCAGATTTGTTACTACCTTAGATGGTGCTGGTGTGGTTCCCATTTCCATTGGCCATGGGATGGCGGTTTCGTTCTTTTAGTCTTTGAATATGATCATGATTTCTGTCTTTCCTGGGTTGATTTTCAGGTTGTTGGCAGTCATCCAGTTGAAGACTTCTTTTAGACACTCGATTAGGGTTGAATGATCGTCTTGGTTGTCTTTGATTTTGTAGATGATTGTGCTTGACCCCCCACATTTACCCCCAGCTCCCTATCGGGCAGAGCCTTGTAGACATCTAAGCCATGTTTCTGGAGGTCCTTAGTTGCTGCCAAGATAGCCCCTGTGGCCTCCTTAGATTTTAGCCCCATCTCTGCCAACAAAACAGTATGCACAACAGGGAATAGAATAAACTCTATATCCTCAGAGGAAAACAAATATAAATCCAGGATTTTCTTGAAGAAGGCCAGAATGGTGCCACAATTCAGAGATTTGCATTTCATGGCCTTTGTTAAACTCTTGAGCCAGAGTCATGGGATAGCGAAAGGAGCTATCTCCTCATCCTGAGATATTTCCTCCTGATTTATGGCCAACTCCTCCTCCTCTCGCCTCCCCTAAGGCAAAACACTGTTCTCCTTCACATTCACTGAAGCGTTTGATACAATAAGAGGGGTTATATCTGGCACGATAGTCCTTCCACTTTCCCGGACCCCCATCAGTGGGCTGCCAGGGGGGACACTAGAGTGCTCCCGGGCCCACCTGTTGATGAAGTGTCTTTCCTTGCAAAAAAATGGGAGCACATTTTATCAATTTGGGTTTAGGTATTGCAATTTCAGCACTCTGATTGCCTAATTGCTGTGGTATCTGTTTTTTCCCCTATAGAAAAATGGGAGCCGATTTTGTTGGCTATAGTGCAATGTTATTAAGGGCAACTCCAGAATGATCAAGGGACTGTTGATTGTCAGTCCTTTTGTCCACACCTTTTGCACTCTGGAGACAATTGGTAGATGCATTCATGATGTTGTTATTCCTTTTCTATGTCTGTATGCCTATACTGGCCCTGATCACCTGTATCCAAGGAGCATTCTGGAACTTGCACTTCCTTACTGAGCGCTTATCTCGAGTGACCGGATTCTGATCCTCAGTCACAATGGAATCATTCTCCTGGACTTTCGACCCTACCGGGTCAGTGGACTCCAGGAATTTCTCAGGTTCATTTGAATCTGCTGGACATGGATCTGTTAAGGCCTTGAAAAAACTAGCAGTGCCTGTGTGCCTCAATTTCCTAGATTTTTGGTTCCTGGGGGGGGGTAGATTGCAGTCTCCCGTTTTTGATCTCACTTCTTTTAGCTTTTCTCCTCCTATAATAATTCTGGTGTGCACTCTCTATCCAATCTCTTTTGGTAGATTCCTCCACCAGGACAGGTTTAAGGTACATGTCTGTGTGGGTTTGACGGATTGGCAAATTCACCCTTGGCTACCTGTGCCATTCTTCTAAACTCCTCCAAGGTTTATTCTGAGAGGGGAGTAACATCAGAAATAAAACCCAGCCTGCCTTCCAAGGGTGTGATCTCCTCCACTATTGCTGGTTTAATACATTTGCTGGTGTGATTTAGTAATTCGATAACCATACCCTGGAGCACCTTCTTTTCAATCTTTGCTTCCTGTAGAGCCCCATGGATCAGGCTTGTGTCGATGCCCTGCCTTGTGGCCTCCTCCATCAGGCCCTTTAACAATGGTATTACTGACGTATTACAGCACTGCTTAAACCCACTATTGAGGACTCATACAGACCTACTTCTATAGTGAGTTCCAACAAAATTCCTGAATGAGCCTGTACTTTGCCCTTCCACAATTTGAACATGTTCACTAACGAACGCAATACAAAGTTCAAGGCTGATAAGGTAGCATCATTCGTTCTTGGATCATTCAAGACCTCTCTTGGGTTTTGCCGTCCTGCTACATCCTAGATTTCCTGCCCTAATCGAGGTATACATAGGGGGGATTGCTCCGTAATTAAGCTTCCTGTAGAGGGCCTATTCAGTGTATTTGTCCTTTCTTGGAGACAGGCTGCCCTTGTGGGAGAGACCTTCCCCCAAAATAGGACCAAGGTCTGGTTCTACATCCAAAAATCAGGAGGGGTTAGCACCCATAGACAACATTATTGAGTCTAGATGTCCAAAACTTTTATGCCTTCTCTTTTGAAAACAGTCCCTGTTTCCTTTTTCACATTAGTCATTGTAAGGGAGTATTCTAATCCAAAGTCAAGTAATTGTTCAGAGTCCATAGTACCAGCTAGATTCCTTCCACAATCTTGGAGTTCCCGGTTATGTTCGCAGGCATGGATTTGGGTGCTCACTGTTACTTCCTGCCCAATAAGTAGAGGTTGATCCACCTGCGGAATCTGAGGGCATCCTGTGATGTTGACTTTCACTTCCGTAAATGAGCTATCCCACTCTGGTGCTCTCGGGTCATCCGCTAGGGCTCCACTCTGCAAAAGTATTTTGTCGGCATAATTGGCCGTAGCCTCACCCCTTTATATTAGTCACACTTCAGTAACAGTGACCCATGGTGAGATAAGGTCTAAAGGTACTCTTTAATTTGAAGAAGTCAATCAAGTAGTTAGAGTTATGGTTATAGATGGTAGAATGGAAGCTACAGTTTGTAATTAGCTCATGCCGAGTAAAATAATTTTTCAGCAAAACTATGCCGTCAATATCAGTTTTCTGAATCGTCTTTCAGGTGCCAGCTTAGTTAGCACTCACCGACTAATAAAACAAATGTTGGTGTAGGCAACCACTAACCTTGGAGTGACTGCTTTGGAGAGGTAACCCATGGAAAGTCAAGAAACACCAATGGAAAAGGTTCAGTAGTCAGCCCGCAGCACCGCAGTCCAGTCGACCAGCGAACATGAATACACAGCATGCACACCGCACGTGCTCCATGCAGACAATGAGTTTATATGGGCTTGTACTGGCTCTGGTAGTTGGTAGCTCCTCATCCACAACTGCTGCCAGAAAAAAAGACTATAGCTGCACTACTCTTCTCCACAGGTAACACACACAGCTCACACACCTAGTATCACTCACTCATCTAGCATCCAAATATAGGCAATAGCTCCAGATTAAGAGGCTACAAATGGCACATCAGAAACTACAATGATCAGGCGCTCAGACACCATCCATACCCTTCCATCCTCTCCCCTCACTGAACTATTGAAGAGACTCAATGACTTTTACCTTCTACCCCCTTAACTGCAATTCCAGCTTGCACCAATCACCTCCCCTCACTTTCTCACAACCTTTTTTGACCTAGACCCAACCCTTGCATTATGGTTCAAATCCTAAACCTCTCATTCATGCCTAACACTCAACTTCATTCATCCCGTATCCCATTAACCTTCACTGCACATCTAACACACACATACCCTTCACCAAACCGACTCACACTAACTCCATAAAATAAGTTCCTTCCGTATCAACTCCATCCAACACATCTTGCCCCACCCATCAATCTTGCCCATCTATTCCTAACAACTTTATCACACAGTATTAAGGGACTCAGTACCCACTCACTCTGCTGGTAGCAGTTTGCATACAATCTTTTGGATTCACTGACTACCTCACTATCTTCCCAACATGTCCGCTCATATGGTCAGACCATTCTGCCATCTTCAACCTCTCCTAATGTGGCTCCCCCACCCCGTTGTGGTCACTTGGCCACAAACTCAATGCTTCAACTGGAAAGAAACTAATGTGATTGCTGACCTTGCAGAGATTCTACTAGACTTACATTTTCTCTTTCCCCCACTCAGGCAGCTATCTCTAACTTTGAGAACCGGCTCTCCAAAGCTTTGATTTGATTTGATTTGATATGATTGTATTTATAAAGCGCAAAAAAATAGGCCCAGGGGCAACCGGGCGCATGCTCTTAAACATGTTACAAAAAGCAGTAGTTACAGAAGTTACAAAAATATACAGCATATATACATGTACATACTCTTAAACATGTTACAAAAAGCAGTAGTTACAGTGAGTTACAAAAATATACAGCATATATACATGTACCGAAGGGTACCATTAACAGCGTATAATACAGGGACAGAGCAGAGAGAAAATGTATATTCAGTCCTGTACCCCACATGGAGTCTGGACTGTGTCAAGGTCTCATGAGTCTTGGGAGAGCAGCCATGTTTTAGCATTGTTCTTGAAGGAGTGGAATGATAGTTCAATTCTGATAGGTGTGGGCAAGGTGTTCCAGAGTTTGGAGGCCAGGACGGGGAACCTCACCCCACCAGCTTTTTGGAGTTTGCATCTAGGCATGATGAGGTTGTGAGTTTGGGCTGCTCTGGTAGGTCGAGTGGAGGTGTGACGTGAGAAGCGAGCGGACAGGTAAGGTGGGGCTTTGTTGCTCAGACATTTGTGAGTCAGAGCTAGGGTTTCCAGGGCAATTCTCTGTTTTATCGGGAGCCAGCGTAAGTCCAATCTGACGGAGGAGATATGAGAGCGTCTCGGGATGTTTAAGGCTGCCCTTGAGGCATTATTTTGTACAGTTTGCAATTTACTGAGGTTAGACTGATTGGTCCCTAGGTAGAGAGCACTACAGTAGTTGATTTTGGCCAAAGCAAGAGTTCTGGCGAGTGTGATACAGTTGGTGGAATTTAGGAAGGGTCTACAGGCAGTGATAAGTTTGCAGGTATAGGCTGAGGCTGACCTAACTGCATTTATTTGTCTGTTCAGAGAAAGCGAGGAGTCAAGATTGACCCCTAGCGTCTTAGTATCTTTGGAGACTTTAATGTCATTGCCGTCAATAATGAAGGACTTGTAGGTTTGGCCTAGTTTGTTGAGCCGATGATTTGATCCTAAAAGTAAGAGCTCAGTCTTATCATCTTTAAGGCAAAGTTCGTGCTGTGCCATCCAGTCCTGGATGACCGAGTAAACATTGTTAAGGGCTTTGGTGTCAGCTGTGTAGTCTCCTGTGATAGGGATGAGTATCTGGGTGTCGTCCGCGTAGTTAGTGTAGGAGACACCCAGATAGTCAAGCACATCGAAGAGGGGCTTGGTGAATACATTATACAAGGTAGGGGATACACACGAGCCTTGAGGAACACCATAGTGAATAGGGAGGGATCCGCTGATGCCAGCGGTGAGAAGACCCTCATGGATCTATTGCTCAGGAATGAGTGGATCCAGGCATTGGCAGAGTCGGAGAAGTGGGCTGCGGATTTTAGATGCTGGTAGAGTATTTGGTGGTTGACCAGATCAAAAGCTGCGGAGAGATCGAGGAGAAGGAGAAAAGCTAGCTTCCCATTGTCCTTCAGTGACTCCATCTGAGTTTTCAAGTCGATCAGAGCTGACTCCGTGCCATGTTTAGGGCGGAACCCTGATTGTCTTAAGCCCAGGAGATTGTTTAGTTCGAGGTAATCCTGAATCTGCAGGTCGGCTGCACGGTCAAGGATCTTGAGCAGGAATGGGATTGTAGTAATAGGTCTGAAGTTAGTTGGGATATTAGGGTCAAGGGAGGGTTTTTTGAGGAGTGGGATAACCCATGCATCCTTTAGGTTGTCGGGGACAATACCCGTCTTGAAAGAAGCATTTATGAATGCTGTAATGAATGGGTCTAGCTCATGAGATGCTTCCTTGATAATAGGTGCTGGGCAGGGGTCGCCTTGGCAATTGGAAGGTTTTAAATTATTTATGATGTTTTCTACTTCGAGAGTAGTGAGTAGGGAGAAGGAGGATAGGTTAAATGTGTATTAAGTGTAGGTGTGGTCGGTTCCCTTTCACCCCAGATGGTTCTCTCCACTTCTCAAAAAAATGTAAACCGTAAGCCATATTCTTGAGCATAGTTGCTGTTCAGACCAATTTGCACACAGCAGACTTGACTACACCTCTCAGCTCAAGCACTATTGTGCAGAAATCCGCAAAGCTAAAATATCCTATTTCTGGGACAGAATCCTCGAAGCTGCCCACCCAAATAGAGAACTCTAGCTTATCTATGAATTGAGCACCCCCACTTCCTTCACTAACTTCATACACAATCCCTTGTTGGCTCTCTCTGAGCACTCCCTTAACAAAGAACTAGAGGGACACACTTCTATCCTGTCTTAAAATCTCAACCTTCTCCTGCCTACTAATGCTATCTCTTCACACCTAACAGAACATGCTGAAACCCTTTTTCTTTTCTGTTCCTTTTCCACCCTGCTAAAAGAAATTGTGTTCTCTATTTGTGTTGGTAATCTTGCACTATCCATCATCAACAAGTAGCTTACTTCTGGCATCTTCCCAGAAGACTTTAAAACATCCTACATGAAACCTCTACTTAAAAGGCTTCCCTTGACCCTCCTGATGTGTCCAATTACATACTAATCTCAAATAACCACTACAAAGCCAAACTTGCTGAAATTCACAACTATGCACAGCTTCACAAGTATGCATTTTTTCTGAATTTAACAAGGCCCTAGATCCTGATAATTAAGGTTTCAGACCCCATTCATACTATCATGCCTAGACCATACTTGGGAGCCCCCGCCACTCAGCTGATCACTCTTCAACAAGTCCAAAACACCACTGCAAGACCATTCCTAGACTTAGGACCTACAAAGGACATCGCTCCCGCCCTCCAGGTTCTCTAATTGGCTTTGGGTTGGTTGTTGTGGTATCTTCAAAGTGATTTGTATCACTCATAGCATTCTAATATAAAGGACCAGAATACCTGCAGAAAATGTTTTTTTGCTACAGGTCAAACTGTAATCTCAGGTCTGAATCAGCACTCCTATTCATAATTCCCATCACCAACCCAACTTGTATGGATGGCTCCTCCTTCTCAGTACAAGAGCCCAAAATGTGGAACTCACTCCCAGTAAACAACTGCCGAATGGAGGACCACTTCCTCTTCAGGAAATCCCTCAAAACATGGCTCCTCTCTTCCCATTGCAGTCTTCATCTCATCCCCATTCCCCCGCTAGATAACCAACCCCTCTCACACACTGCACACCACCTACCTAATCCATGGCTATTTCTCTGCTTCTAAGCCAATCCGCTATTCCTACCCAAAACCAATCGAATCCATCCAACAGCCTGCTTATATAATTCATTTGATTTACTCTGTTGTGACAGGAGCCAGCAGATGACAATTGAATGAAATTAGGCTCTCCTAACATCAGTTATTTTAGCACGTCCGAGGGCCCACCTGATGCTGAAGCCTTCCCCCACTTGTCACTCTGAACTCCCCGTCTTTAGAAGTTCTGTGTCCCCCTCAGAGCCCCCTGCAATGCCATGCACAAGCCTTTCAGGACATACCATTCTATAGAGCTCCTCGAACAGAGATAAAGGTTGGCCCAATTCTGATCCATGTTTTTAACCATGCTCTTTTATCGGATCCTATACAGCCCTCATGTACCCCTAGTAACAGACATGTCATGTGGCAGCACACAGTAGGTCCTCATGGTATACTCGATCCAATACAGAAGCCCTGCGACATCCTGTCACTCCAAGGGCTACTCACCGAGGATAAGAACTCTGGATAAGTCACCCCAGATAATACCCTTCATTGGATCTTAAACAGTTTCATACAAATCTCCCAACTAAAGACAGGTATTGGAGGACCATTCAGTAATTTTCTCCTGGCACACTACCACAATTCAAATGTTCACACTTCTTACTATAAAAATGGGAACTCCCTCCCTCCACTGGCAGGCCACACTAATTTAACAGAGCCAGCTCACAATTCTTAGCTGTGGTCTGAAGGTACATCACATTCAGGGCTGATACTTGCTACAAGAGTGACAGTTCTGAGGAGACACTCTGATTTAGGACAGTGAAATCCTACCCGCAGCCATAGTACACCTAAGCTACAATGAGATCCCTCTCAGATATGACACTAATGGATCTTCTGAACTCACAAGGAGACTAGCCCAAGGGAGGCCCTAGCCTGCAGTTACACTACAATCATCTTCTCCATTGCCATCTCAACGGATTCTGCTGAGGACTGACAATGTGAGACAAAATATTACAGACCCACAAGGTAGGAATATGTCTATTATTCCCTCCTCTGTAATGGCTCATTGTTATAAGCAGTGTGTTTGTCTCCTCTCCTTTCAGGAGATTGCATATCTTAGATTAACCATCAGAATGTGCTCTACTGTTACAACATAATATGCAGATGCTAATTTTGTATGGGTCCTCAAAGGTAGCTATGCACAGAGAAAACAAAGGTATAACTTATGTATTCATAGATAAGAACTCTTTCTATGTATAATGTGCACAATTGGATAGATTTGTTCTATATTATTTGTATTAATAAGCCTACACTTTTGCACTTGCTTGTGTTTCCCCAGTGCTGTGGCATTGTGAAGACTGTTACACATCAAAAACTCTGATAAGTCAAGGAATTCAATATTTGTGTCTTATAAAATATCATCTGTTTATGTATCATAAAATCCAATCGTGTATGTGACACTAGTGTTGCTTAATTAGTTCCTCGTTATGATTGATCCATTAAGGTAGAGAAGAGTATGTAGTAGCAGTGGATTGGCCCCTCTCATTATAAGTTATGGGAATCTCATGTAACTACTTGACGATGGCTGGATAGCCTTGAATATGTGTAGAAAATCGTGGGAACATTAGTTCAATGTTTGTGGCATTCCACGTGGTAAGATTCAGATGGAATGCATATCTAAGAAATGTCAAGCTTCCTGTTGCAACATACTGTACGATTCTCTTAGGTCGCTAGCCCATACTTGTGACCCTATGACACAGCCTCACTCTTGCATGATTGTTCTCGTGGTGCACCTTCAGTCTTCATGAGGCACAGGGTTTTGTTGCCACCAGGCCAGAATACGATTTATTTATTTCCATTTTTAAAGCGATCAGATCACACAGCCCGAGGCACTGTTACAAGAATTGTTTGTTTTTTATTTGCGTAATTGTATTTTTTTTTCTTAGTTGCGTATTTATAATGCGCTTAAATACCCAGAGGTTTCTAAGCATGGACCGGGGATCGAACCTGTGTTGCTTTGTGTTGTCTTGCTTCCAAGGTGAACACGTTGCTGCTGAGCTATCCTCCTGGGACGTTTGATTTCTATTCACCAAGATCTGCTTATGAGTTCCTAACTTTCCTGCCCTTCATGAGCAATCTAGGAAAGGTCATCACTCGCTTACCTGGGGGATTGGGAGAGTCCATTAGAAACAGCATGCCTCTCCTTGGGATCAGTACTTCATGACTGCGATTTGATTCCACACAGAGCCTGGCACAGAAGGTGCACACATCCTGATCAGCCTCACAAGCTATGCTGTAACAACACACACTTAAGACCAACAGGATACCTTGTGTGATTAAACTCTCCCAGCGACTGGAATTGCTCTGTAAACAGTGGGCCTCATTACGAGGCTGGCGGTAGCCGTGCCCTTATTAAGGGCACGGCTGCCGCCGGTAATGACATTTTACCGGGTGCATTGAATGGGCAATTACAGGGTCATGCCGACCTTGGCGGAGCCGATAATTGCCCATTCCATGGACCTGGTAAAAATTAATCCCCATTCCCATTGAGCCCCATAGGGCTCAATGGGAATGGGGAGGGAGCTAACAACAGGCCCGTTAATAACTGGCCCGTTGTTAGCTCCCTGGTCCCCTTGCGGGACCCGGAAAGGACGTCTGGTTTTACCAGACGTCCTTTCCGCGTCCCGCGAGGGAACCTCGTAATAGGGCGGAGTGGGTTTAACGGCACCGGCACCATTACCGGTGCCGTTAAACCCATTCCGCCAGCCTCGTAATGAGGCCCAGTGACTCTATAATCTTTTACATCTAATTTCCAGAACCTTCTCACTTAGGTTAATCATGGTCAGTGTTGAAGGCACAAAAGTACCTTTCTGAGACCAGAGGCAGAGGCACTGCATACATCCCATTAGACCTGTTTATTCCATAAGCGAGTAGTGCAGACAACAGCTTTCTAGCCTTTAATACGGTATAGCTAAGGACTCACCCAATAAGCTGACAGTTAATACACTCTTCTGTTCCATTCATTTACTTGACAATGGTACACATGTTTTCGACATATAATGTACAGCAGAGCCCAGAACTGTGGACAGTTGCTCTGAGATGGATCCATTGATTTCTATGAGCTCCCTTTTCACCTTGCGCTGTGCCCCTTAGAATATGACTAAGATATGAGTGCCACAAAAGATTTGGTCCAGCTGTCACATAGTCACAGAAATCCTCATCTGTAATCCTAAATGCACCTCAGCTGATCTGTATATCTGTATGTTGTTGCACTAGTCATCTCTTTTGGTAATTGAACTATTGCATACATTAGATTGTCTACCTGCATGCAATGCAAAGCTCCACTGTTTCATGTCTGTTCGGACCACGGACTATCCTTGGTCCATTGAACTTGCAGCGCTTCAAAGCCATTACACATGACAGCAGGTGCTATACAAACAACATATAACATAACATAACAATAGTGGATTCCAAAAGTAAAACTTTAATTTTTCCTTCATCCAAAATGTATTTGTGTCTACAAACCAGAAAAGCCACTATCTGAGTCACAGTGCCGTACTCACAATCTGGATGTTCTGTGTTATTTTATTTGGCTCTACCAACCAGAAGGTCCCCTCTCTAAGTCCTAATGTCACACTCGTAATCTGGAGCCATTCTTGAAGCCCTATTTATTTATTTATTGGAATTGTTGTTCAGCACTGGCCCTACCCAGAGGATCTCGGAGTGCATTTCAATGGTTGAAAAGGTGGGAAGTGAAACAGAAGTTACAAAATATTTTCAGGCTAGGATAGGAAGATTAGGATGAAGGGTGCAGTGCGGATGTGAAGAGGTAGGATGTTCCAGGCTCTGGATGCCCACTGGTTAAAAGTTTCTTTTTGTGTGTATGTTAGTTTGCAGAGTGGTATGTGTAGGACATGCTGGCTTGCTTGTCTGGTGTTTGTGCAGATGATGGATTTGAGTTTGCTGTAAATGTTAGATGGGGTTTCTGGTGTATGACTATGAAAACAATGCAGAGTCCTTTGAAGGCAGTAGTAGTAGTAGTAGTAGTATAACTTTATTCGGCGGGAAAGCCACCATACAAAAGATAAAAAACACAATATTACATTAATTCCTGCACTGATCTCTTTAAATAAGAACATTGTGATTAAAATTAACATACAATGATAAGACCAGTAAACCCTTGTGAGAACCACAAAGTACAGACATCCTCCCCCCTTCACCCCCTGTCTACTGCTTTCCCATTTTTTCGCTCGTAGTACACCCAACAGTCTCTTCTTGAGTGCAGCTCTTGAGAATTTTGAGACCAGTAACACATGTTCAGGGAGGGTGCAGCATTTCAGGGCTTGTACGGCTAAGGTGGTTGGAAAGTGTTCTAGATGATTCCAAACCGGGGCAAGCCAATGCCTAATTGCCAAAGCGTGGTCTTTACATAAAAAGAAGAGATGCGCCTCATCCTCACGCCCTCCTTCGCATAGCGGACATGAGGGTGAGGAAGAAGGCCCACTCTTCCACTTAGAGGACTCATGGGCCAGCGGAAGCATGCCTAATCGAAACTTGGCAAACCCAGATTTTAATTTTGCTGACATCCTGAGATCCGGATATACCTCCAAACCCCAGGCATCCTTAAGCGACTAGTAATCCCTCGCTTTTTTCCCCTTTAGGCAGTTATCAAGCATTTTACGCCAATCCCATTCGCTAAAATTATTCTTAAGTGCCACCTTGTGGACACAGCCCAGTTTTGTAGGGTCACTCCAAAGATCCTGCATCCAATATTAGAGAGCATAGTTCATACGTGATTGAACCAGGGGAGAGTCCCACCGCCTGACGCCACGAGAACCTCCTCTAAAGACTCCCTAAATAAAGCCAGAGCTTCATTATTCCAGATGCACAGCCAGTAAAACACTGACTGCATCATAATGGCCAATTGGATCTCAATAAGTCCAAATTTGCATACCACTGGGGTGGATGGTGCATTGCAGGGTAGGCCCCTCAATGCCTTCAAAAATATGTTTTCTGCTGTCTGAATCGTGCTACAATAATTTGCTCCACATATGTCAGCGCCATATATTATCCCTGGGATGGTCTGGGCCTGGTAAATCTTTAGGAGCACCGAAAGAGCCTCGCCCTCCAGTCTTAACACCAGGTTTCTAATAAGGCCACACTGACGCAAATGCGAAAGTGAAGACCTTGTTTTCTGGTCATGCCATTTCAAGTTGTTCTAGAAGATCAGCCCCAGGTATGTGTATGAGTCAGCGGACTCCAGGGGCTGGCCGTTCACCGTGCTCTGGCCTTTTTCCCAACCCCACCCACCTGCATGGTTTTGGTTTTGGAAAAATTGTTTCTTAGGCCCTTTCCGGAGCAAAGTTTATGAAAAACATCCAATTGGTTTTGCAGGCCAACCAGAGTTTTTGAGAGCAATACTGCATCATCTGCAAGCAACAGCAGGCTCCATTTTCTATTGGCGACCATTGGGGCGTCTCTCATGGCTTCTAAAAAGCTAGGGACCAGACTATTAATGTATAATGGAAATAGCAGAGGCACCAGAATGCAGCCCTGCCTAATCCCTACCTCTATGGATACTGGATTGGTTAGCTCACCAGACCCCCGGCTTATCCGTGCCATGTTCCCAGAATACAGTGTCTTGATAGCATTACCGAGGGAAGGTGGAATACCCAGTCCCTCTAGCACAGCCCAAAGATATTCCCTGGGGACTGTGTCAAAGGCCGCCTTAGGTCCACAAATGCCAGGTGGAGACATTGGGAATTGAGAAGCACGTATTTCCGACATAGGAGGTCCAACCTCATAGCCTGATCTACCGTGGAAATTCCGGCTCTAAAACCAGCTTGCACTTCGGAAAGGATACCTTCAGTTGCAACCCAATTCTCCAGACCATGCAAAAGCACCCTGGAGTAAAGTTTTGCCACTGAGTCAATCAACGAAATCAGCCTTAGTTGCTCAGGGCATCCTGGTCGCCCTTCTTGTGCATTGGGATAATAATTGTCTCCCTCCAGCTATTCGGTAGGCAATTACTAACAAAGATTTCATTAAAACATTTTGTTTAAAAAGGTGCCGAAATCATGGGTTCACCTTTAAAAAGATCAATAGGAATATAATTCGGACCAGGGGCCTTGTCTTTTTTCACCTTGGTCAAAGCTGCGAGGCCTGAGCAGTTGAAAACTGAACCGTCCTGTTTTCCTTGTTGGAAAAAAGGGATGGCCGAACCCGCCCAGTCAGCTCCCTGCAGCTCTGGCCAGACCGGCCCACAGTATATAGAACAGTAAAGTGGTCATGCCAAGCCTCCAGAGTGATATTGTTTATTGGACCCGATTGGTCCATTTTAAGTTTTTTTTCACCAGGAGCCAAAATCCTTTAGAGTCAATTGACCCTGCAGCCATAAGCAAAGTTTTATAGTCGTTCCTGAGTTTTTTTATCACCCCCGGAGGAGTAACTACCCCGGTCTTAAGTGCCTTAATCAAGGCAGACTTGGCCTCTCAGCAATCATGGTCATACCAACCCACAGATTTATGGGTAACCAAGGAATGGGGGTGTCTAGTCTTCGTAACGAAGGGAGTGAGTCTTGCCATCAGTAATCTATATAAAACAGGCGCTGATAGAGGAGGATGTGTCTCCACATATGCCACCCACACTGGTAGCAGCACTTTGTAGATTCTACCCAGGAATACAGCAGTTGGTACTCCCGGCCACCGACGATACGTTCGGGCCAGGGAATCAGTGCTAGTTCCTGGGTTGACAAAGCCCCTTTGGACACCCGAGCTAGAAAAGGCAAGAAAGGACATTGCCAGAGGACCATGATCGCTCTCAGCTCTCTCTATAACTTTAAAAGAAACCAGTCCATCCCACTGGGAGGCAAGGGCGAGAATATAATCAATTTGGCTCCCCTTAGTATGTGTACGGAAAGTTATATGTGCCAGCGAATCTTCCGGCAATAGCCAGGGGAGGTAAGCGATTGGGGATGTGTGAATGTTTGGATAGGTGGAGCATAAGTCTGGCTGCTGAATTTTTTATGGCTTGTAGGGGGGAAGTGTACTGTAGGGCAGTCCAGTGAGAACAGCGTTGCCATACTCCAGCTTGGAGAGAACCAGTGCTTAGACTGCAGTTCGGATGTCATCAGGAGGAAGGATGTGCCGGATCTTTCATAGGAGGTGTAACTGGGTTGTATGTTTTGGTGACAACTGCTATGTGGTGTGTGAATGAAAGGTGGGGGCAGAAGCAGAAGGCAAGGAATGTGATAAGATTGGAGAGAGATGTGTGGGTTCTCTGTGGCACATTCATTGGTCCAGGGGGTGAGTTTGGGTTTGTGATTAGAGGGGCAGATAAGGAGGCATTCTGTTTTGTAAGGATTGAGCCTCAGAATGTGGATGGCCATGCAGGTGGTGATGATGCAGCGGGTGGAGTTGTGAGGGGGATGAGATTTGCACATACATTTGTTTGGCATCTGTGTATTGGTGGAAAGGGACGTTGTGTTTGCCTGTGTCTTTTGAAGGGATTCAACATATATGTTGAAGAGGAGTGAAGATAGGGAGAAGCCTTGTGGGAAATTGTACTTTACCACGTGGGGTCAGAACAAAAGGGGGGCATTGAGACAAAGTGTGTCCTGTCAGTAAGGAAGGAGGTGAATCAGTCGTCGACGAATTACCACACTTACAAACTGGAGGTTCTCCCTCAATTTATTTGGATCTACCAACCAGCAGAGTCACTAATGCATTTTCTGCACTCTTCCAGTGCACAAGTTCCCCCATTTTGCTTGCCTCTTTCCCAGTGAAAGACGTGTTCAAAGGACTTAAATTGCACTCATCACATTTTCAACCATTTTTTAATTGTTTTGTGATATTGCCACTCTGTTTAGGAAGAACCCTGTTACACAGAAATGTGATATCAATAGTAGCTTGAGTAGTGGTGTCACGGCAAATGCCACGTTAATGTCGGGTACGACGCTGTCCACATTTAGTTTGATTCGTTCACTGAGTGTCTCAATATCAAATGGGTATATACAGTGTGTATGTATTGACCTTTCGCTTCCATGTATCTGAGTCAGGCCCTTGGCACTGGCATTGTCTCCACTTCCACCTTTTGTAATTACACATGTGCGGATGATGCCAACGAATGTGTATAAAACAGGATTCATCCCCCACTTTCTACCAAGTGTATATTGTTTAACATGCCCCTGAAAGCTCCGCTCCACCTTCCTTGTCCCACCTGAAACTATCCCTTCATAAGCAAACACGAGCACGCAGGAATACACAGATCAAAGGCATATGGCTTCACCCCGCCCCCTTCCCCCACGCCCAACCCCATGTGTCTTACATTCTCTTAATCCCATAACGTAATACATAAATAAACAAAATGAACCTCTTATTTTGAATCACATAATTTCATTAGTACATGCTGTTTTCTTTTTTTTTGTTTACATTAAGAAACTTCCACGAGAGATATCACATCGGTGATTCTTATTGCTTCCAAATCACACTTGTTTAAAATGTCTAAAATCTGCCATCGCTTTTAATATCTACTCCACCACTGACACGCCTTTGGAAATTTAGAACCCCTCTTTTCAGGTGCAGATGGTAAGAGTGACAGACAGACTGTATTGCGAAAATCAGATTTAATCTAAAATGTAATTTCATTTGACAGAAGCATGTAGTGGCCAGATGGTTACGATTCATGCACATGCATTTTCTTTCTGTATCTGCATGTATATGTCAGGGAAACACAACCTTTGGCAACTGTTGAATGTAAGAGAGTCGCCGAACGCGCACATTCTACCATGTTATAAGTGCACGCGCAGGAAACATCCAACTGACCACTCTTCAAAGCCTCGGTGTGTCCAGACCCTTTTGACAGGGGTGTCCCAAGTGGTGCACTGACTCATGCAGCGGTGGCATGAAGTACGAGCAAAAACGCGCGTTATGATCATAGTTTAGGATAATGGGGTGGCCAATCAGATTCCAGGGGTAGCACATGCCACCCCAGGCCACTCCCTGGACACGTCACTACTTCAAAGATCAGTCAAGTGCCTTTATCACTTTATCAGTCTATTTATTTACATAATCATGTCTGTCTTAGAAAGTCTCAATAATGACATGTTTTTCAAGGAAATTCAGAAAAGATATATGTACTCCCCCATCGATACTTCACAATCCTGTGAATGCAGTGTGATTTCCTTGCACCCTTTCGCAATCCACTGAACCCATGCCACATAGAACATTTGCACCAAGGCTATCTTTTGTTCCTTGTATCGACCTCCAATGAAGCTGCGGAACTGGGTTGATCTAATAGTGGAGGTCTGCTGCTTACATAGGAAAGGAGGCAAAGGTCCCCAAGATGACCGCAGGCACACCTTTAGTTGCTGTGAAATATCAACTAACACTACCAAGCTTGGGAAGTGGAATAAGGCAATATTAGTTCAATGTGTTAGGGACAGCTCCCATTTTGTAGCATTGTGGAACAATTGGCACTGACACAACTCCATCTATGGACTGCTAGGTAATTTAACAAGAGAGGCCATTTTACGCCACCACATAAGGATCACATGCTATAGTGACATTGCAAAGTTGTAGGCATTAGTGGATGGCCAATTTTTTAAAAAGGTGTGGTCAAAAGAGCAGCCCTGAATTGGAGTGAACTATTGAACAAAACCAGAGAGCCTGACCCCTCCCATTCGATTATGCTGGATTTCCCACACCAAGTTAATGTTGTTGTTTTCCATCCTCATCTGTTCGCAGCCTCCAAAGAACAAAATAACATGCGCTGTTAACCTTGGATAGATGTTGACTGGTGATTGCAAGTTCGTATGGGATTTATAAAGCACAAACCTAGCTGGAAGCAACAGGGCACTGTGTGTAAGCGAGGGATCCCCGAATTACATAGCAGGTGCAGGGCGGCAATTAATGGGAGGACAGGGAGAGCACACTAAGAGGTGCAATTAGTCATAGGACAAAAATAACTTGCCATCCTAATGTTATGAAGGCAACCCTATAGTACTCGCAGGGCACGATGCAGCTCCAGAACCCCAAAAAAGCATTCTCCTTGTCCAAGGTCTAGAAATCATTCCAGGAACTCTGACAAGTCATCATCAGACAGGTCAAGAAGGTCTTCCTCTTCAAAGTCCTCCTCTGCAAATCACAGCATAGCTGAATGTTCCAAGCGCAGAACAAAAAAGGAGAAGAAAGCAAAGTCCAAAGAAACACAACCATCTCTTCAAACTGCCGGGGAGGATGATTTAAAGGAGACTTCTTTGTCTGGACGTGGTGAACCAAACTCTAAAGCCAAAACCTCTTAAGAATGGCATGATATTTCCTACGACACAAGCCCAATTGCCCAACATAGTCCTGACCAAGCCCCTACCTTAAACAGTTCTGTGCAATCTCTGCTAGTGAGGCGCTCTCCATTCCCAGCTGCCTTGCAGAAAAGCCCCTTTTTAACCCCAGAGCACAGCTTTACCAAGTGGCTCTTCATTTCGGGCCATGACACGCCAGAGTCCATTTGACCACAATGCATCTGGTATGAGCCATCCAAAGAAGCGCCTACTCAACAAAACCTCACCAACAATAAGTGCATGTTATGGTAACCAGAAGGATGAGGGGAGGACTGGCAATGCAGGCCCATGTTCCAAAAGGTATGTTATGTATTTTGTTAATGCATCATTGTGTGAGTTTGTAAAATGTTGCTGTTTTCTTTGTGAATGGACCCTTTGGATCTTGTTTTATTCCCTGTGTAAAGAAATACATGATTCCCCAAAAGGGTTGCCTAAAGATCTGTAAAATAGTATGTGGAGATGGAGAACCTTTGAGACGTGAGAACGACCATTACTGAGATCCCTTTTTTGCCAACCCCAAACGTTTTCTTAACTTAAAGTTAATCACATGGCTGCTTTTGTACTTATAGAATACTAGATAATTCACTTATAAAACAAAAAGCAGGACACATGCTGCTATACTAACACCAAATTTAGAAAGGCCCTAAAAACCTGTCTCTTTCCACCACCAACCTGAACTCACCCCCTCTCTAAACTACACTGCAAACCCAACATCCCTACACACCAGTCAAAGAATTGATGTCGGCAGCATTCGCAGTGGCTCACCTGACAAATTATCGCCCCATGCGCAATACCCCTACCGGTCAAATACGACAGGGAAGCCAGCAGCATTCGCTGTGGCACACTGAAATAACCTCACCCGCCCTTGCCGCTCAGACATTCGCACCAGAGAGACCACAAATAATGAGACTGTGCCGTCCACATTGTACAAAGGACGCTGCAGCCGAACTACATCAAAGCATATGGTAGGTATACGTGTTGAGCATGTCTGTCGACCCAAGCTGCAGGCAGGACGAAACATCCATGCACCATAGAATGCAGCTATGGCTATGCCCATCCGGTCTCTCAGCGCACATAGATGTCCACACTAACACCTGACGTACCTCAACACCTCTACAACTAGCATACAGTGACTACCAACAAAAAGAAAATTTGGTATAGCTGATCACATCGAATCTTCAACAATAGAAGTCTATCGTATCCTATCAACAGCGCCCACCCACATGCCTGACCTTGGTTTGCTTAGTGGAGCCTAGCCAGCCACCTAAACTGGCGAAAATTAACACAAGCATTTCTTAACCTAAAACTCTTAGAACCTCCACCACATTGACTACGGTCACTGAGGGCATTCCAACCAGAAAGCGCATTGAGGCCACACAAATGGGGAAAGAGTGCTATATAAATAACCAAATACAATACACGGTTACATTACTGCCATTTCAAGGGCCCTGGCAACCCTTTTATGAACAAGAGCTTTAAGAGCATAGTGTGTTAAAAGTCACAATATATCTTGTCTTCACAACCCATTATCATATCTATGGGCTTCCTCAGAGGGGCCATTTGCTAATGATGATTATCCGAGCCCACATATTGATATTGATATTGATATTTTATTTCTATCGCGCTCGTACACAAGTGATCCGGAGCGCGACAAGGCAAGGGAGGGGAACAAGGGAGAAAAAAACAGCGATCTTACTAGGCCCAGTGACATTGAGAACGTGCAAGTGCTTGGGAGAGGGGCAGGGGAAAAGTGCATGGAGGGGGGGAGAAGTGGAAAGTGCGAAGCAGAGGAGAAACAGATAAATAACAATAAATACATAATAAATGCAACAAACAGTGGTCGTGCGGCCAGCAATTCGCAAGTGCTAGGTTTAAGGCAGCAGACAGGGTAGGTCTGATAAGTGCAGGAAGAAAAAAGTGGGGGTGCTGTATGGGTACAGATACAGACCCCAGTGCAAGGGGTGGCCCGGAGGCAGTGCGGGAGGGTGGTAGGGTGAGCAGGTACCTGGGCCCGGAGGACAGAGGGTGGCCAGGTGCATGGTGCCAAGAGAGAACAGATCATCAGTGGAGAGAGGGAGCGAAGGCAAAAGAAAAGAGGAAGGTCTTGAGGTGCTTCCGGAACCGGAGATGGTTCTCCTCAAGTTTTAGAGTGGCAGGGAGGCTGTTCCAGAGGGAGGCCCCAGCCGAAGACAGATATCTACCCCCAGCTCATTTCTTTGAAAAACAACTGACCCTGAGGGAGTTGGAGGTTGAGGAGCAAAGAGCTCGAGAGGGGAGGTATTTGCGGAGGGATAGCTGAAGGTATTTTGGACCCAGGCCCCAGAAAGCCTTTTGAACAATACAGAGGCTTTTGAATTGAATACTTGCATCCACTGGGAGCCAATGGAGAGATTCCAGAGCTGGAGAGATATGATCCCAGGGCTTGAGGCCAAGGACAAGTCTCCTGTTCTGGATTAGGTGCAGAGGGCGGAGAGTAAAGGCAGGTAGATTTAGAAAGAGGCTGTTACAATAGTCCAAGCTAGAGAGAACCAGAGCTTGGGATACCATGAGCTTCTGGGGGAAGGAGAGGAAAGGCAGAGTACCTCTGAGGAGGTGCAGTAGAAATTTGACTTTTTAGAGACCTCAGAGATGTGGGCGGAGAAGGAAAGGGTGGAGTCAAAGATGACCCTGAGGTTCTGAGCCTCGCAGGTGGGGGTAGGAGGATGGCCAAGGGAGGCCAGCCAGAGAGTGAGTGGAAAGGATGGTGAAGGTGTGGCGATGAGGAGGATCTCCGTCTTGCTGACATTCAGATAAAGATCATTGGCGGCACACCTATCTTGAATGGCAGTTAGGCAATCAGAGACGAGAGACGGAGAGGAGGTGGCAGAGGGTAGCCTGAAAATGAGTTGAGTGTTGTCAGTGTAGCACTGGAAATCTGAGCAGAAAGTGGCAATGCAGTGGGCGAGAGTTGCCAGGTATTGGTTGAAAAGCCAGGGCGAGAGGTTAGAACCCTGGGGAACACCACAGGTAGAGAGGAAGATAGATGAAAGGAAGGACCCAAGTTGGACCTGGGAGGGTCGATCTGAGAGGAAAGAGGTCAGCCAGGCCAGAGCCTGATCAGTGATACCCAGGTTTTCGCAGAGACGGTTGAGCAGGATGGTATGGTTGACCATGTCGAAGGCAGAAGAGAGATTGGGGAGGATGAGGACAGAGGGAATGTTAGAGTCAAGGTTGAAGAGCAGATCTTTACGGATGTTCAGGAGAGCAGTTTCTGTGCTTCTGGCAGCTCTGAAGCCAGACTGCTGGTCATGGAGTCAGCCAACAGAATTGGAATGAAGGTTAAGCTGAGAATTGGCCAACTTTTCCAGCAGTTTGCCCAGAAAGGGAGTAATGGAAATTGGGTGATAGTTAGCTGGACAAGAAGGATCAGTAGTGGGTTTCTTGAGAAGAAGATGCACAAAGGAGTGCTTCAGAGGGGAGGGGAAGGATCCCAAGGCAAAGGAGTGGTTGCAAAAATCAGCAAGGGCTGGAGCGAGGGTGTTAATGTGGTCCTTGATGGTATTAGAGGAACAGGGATAAACCTGTTTTGACGAGGCTTTCATAGATCGGACTTGTCTAGCGAACTCATCAGGGGAGAAAAGAGGAAAGGACGAGAGGGATGGTGGGGGTGGCTAAAGGAGGGTCAGAAAGAACAGATGGAGAGGGGAGAGGGGGTGTGTGGGTGGAGAGGGTGGACAGGATTTCCTGGGATTTTTAAATGAAGTGAGACGCAAGTGTATTTCAAAGAGCCTAGGAGGCAACAGGATGGGTAGAGACTGCAGCAGGGTTGGCCAGCTCCTTGCAGATTTTAAAGAGTTCGGCCGAGTTGTTAGATGCCGCAGAGACACGAGCTTGAATGCGGACTCTCTTCTTGGTGAGGACGGAGAGTCGGTATTGCCTTGGTAACAGACGACAGGCCAGTTTGTCAAAGGTTGAACAGGAAGTCCTCCATTTCCTCTCAGCCGACCTACACTTACGTTTAAGGCTACCTAGGTCAGAGTCATACCAGGAATTGAACTTGGCTTTGGACTTCAAACAGATCCTCATGACTGGGGCAAGAGCATCAAGGGTATTAGAAATTGAAGAGTAGAGTAGAGACAGGACTGTGTCAGGATGTGAGACAGCCAAAGGTGGAGGGGGGGAGAGAAAGTGGCGGCAAGAGCCTCGACTGACACACGCTTCATGGGCTGGATGTCCGAGAAGGTAGGTGGCAGTGTTGGGGTAGGCTTGGCTTGGGGGGAAGAGAGGAAGAGATGAGAGGAGAGGAGGTAGTGATCACTCCAGGAGAGGGGGGAGGTCAGAGGAGATCAAGACATCAAGTGTGTGCCTTGCAGAGTGAGTCGGGCCAGAGGGGAGGATGGACAGGATGAGGGAGTCGCAGAGGTCCTGGAAGATTACAGAGGAGGAGCAAGGAGAGTCTAAATGTATATTGAGGTCACCGAGGAGGCGAAGGAGTTGAGTGGTAGAGGTCAGGAGGGAGGAGGAGAGGTCTGCCCACTCAGAGAGAAATGAGGTGATTTGACCAGGAGGCCGGTAGATCGTAACCACAGTAAGAGAATGGGTAGGCGAGAGAGACAGCCTACAGACAAGGCATTCAAAAGAGGAGTAGGTCTGAGTGGGAATGATAGAGGCAGGAATCCACTCGGTAAAGATCAGGGCTGCCCCCCGTCTGAACCGGGAGGATCTGGGTGCTGAGAGGATCTTGTAGCCATCAGGGAGGAGAGTGTCAAAGCTCGCGACAGAGCTGGCCGTGAACAATGTCTCAGTAAGACCAAGGTCATCAAGGTCTAGTTCTTCAAGGAGGTGGCAGATGTCAGAGGAGTGTTTGACAGCAGAGCGAGAGTTGAGAGTGGCAATATGAAGAAGGTTGCCAGCCTTAAAGACCTTCCGGGGAGGGGTACAGATCAGAGGTACACCCTGCGGAGGAGAAAGAGCCCTAGGAGGGGCAGAAGAGGAGGAGGAGAGAGAGGGCAAGGTAGCCAAGGGGGGAAAGGAGGGGACAGCAGGAGATGAGAGGAAATTGATGAGGTGAGGGAAACGCCTATCAAAGAGGAGGAGATTGGCCTGAGGTCCTTAGACCATGACAGTGTCATTTAGGTAGACATTAATGATGACTTTAGAGGAGTCTAAGGAAGCCATGAGAACTTTCCAGCGAGTGCCACCATTAATGGGAGAGGAGGAGATAGGGCAGTGCACACAGACCATATGAGGAGTCCATAGATCTGGTAATGGAACGACAAAGAGGATGTTGGTGAGGGTCTGTCTGGTGGAAGCATTGGAGTAAGTGTCAGCGATAGGAAGACCAGGGTTAGAGGCCAAGATATCCTTTTTGAACTTCTTCCTACCAGACTTAGTGAGAAGGGAAGGATTGTCAATGGAGAAGCAGTTGGAAAAGATAGGAGAAACACACCATTGAGGTGGTAGTGAGGAGAGGATGGAGATACTGGGCAGGGCTAAGGCAGGTAGAGGAGGGACAAAAGAGAGTGATGAGGTCACTGGGCTGGCAGGTTACAGAGAAGAAACAGTATACAAGCAAAATACAGAGAATTTTGCAATGGGCAGCAAGATTTGACTTTTTAGCACAAAGCAAAAACAGCAAGATTTGACTTTTCAATCTTGGAATCGGATGTTAACAAAGGGTTTTAGGAAGCACTGCGCATCAGGATGACAACATGGGAGTAACAAGCAGAAAGAACAGTGATAGTAAAAGGTGGTAGGAGTGAGTCCATGAGGAGGGAACTAACCCATAGTTCTGGAGGAGGCAAAGTCAAGGCAGTCCGGATTTCTTAGAGGAGTGAGGTGGCAGCATCATTGTGGTTAAGGTACAGGGAGGACCCCAATTAGCGTTCCGGAAGCGGACAGGGAGCAGACACGGGCCTTAGAAGTGGGCCTTTGCTGAGAGGGCCGGCTGAAGCCTGCCCATACCTGATTGGATGGAAGAAAACACTCAACAACCAATGGGAGTGCAGCACAGGGAGAGGTGGTTCAGCACAGCCTGCCTACACAACAAAGAAAACCACGGCGGCCATCTTGGAAGGGCCAAAAACCTGTCAAATAAGCAGAAAATAGTGGGAAAAACTTGTGCTTTCAAAAGAGCAAGGCAGCTCCAGGTATTAAAAAGCGCCAAAAAATGTCAGCATAATGAAAATGCAAAATAAAGTGTACCTACCTAATGACCTAATGGAATGGTCAGCAGCCAGGCACAAACTCCACATGCGCAGGAAAACAACAGATGGCCACAAGGGTTGAAACAGGACCTCACTCTCAGTGAGAAGCAGATGAAAGAAACCAGTTCCAGCCAGTGGGCCTTGCTGAGAGGGCCGGCTGAAGCCTGCCGGTCCCTGATTGGATGGAAGAAAACACTCATCAACCAGAAGAAGTGCAGCACAGGGAGAGGTGGTTCAGCACAGCCTACCTACACAACAAAGAAAACCATGGTGGCCATATTGGAAGAGCCAAAAAACAGTAAAATAAGCAGGCAATAGTGGGAAAAACATGTGCTTTCAAAATAGCAAGGCAGCACCAGGTATTGAAATAGTCGTAGTCAATACAAATCACATTCCTTCTCTGTATATTCTCTTACTACATGATCTTCCAGAAAACCAAATAGGACATAAAGAAGACTTACTCTTGCCTTCTTCATCAGAGATTTAGATAATATTAGATCTAACTAATTCCAATAGGAGGTTATCCTTAAATCTTTTAAATTTATGGACATCATCCACTGCCGGGAACTGGCATTCGTTGCATTTTCTTTCTTCCTCTTTTCTAATTTTCGTATATGTCTTTGGTGTGCTGTACAGATGATGTTGCACAAAGTAAAAAGATATTTTTTAGCTAGTTATGTTTAGTGCTTTACAAATAAGGCTGAGGAATTCTTCATATTATGTCTCCAATAATTCTACAGAAAACGATATGGCCAATTTGAACAATCTGAAATTAGGTATATTTGCAAGCTTTATATGTTTCATGAAGAACTGGTTATAACACCACTCATGTTTTCTTCACATCTTTCTGTAAATCCCCCATCGCAAAGTCTTCAGACATCAGATAACTTTCTATTAGCATTAAAAACAACTAAGCTAATTTTCAAAAAATTGTTCATTTGACAGCAGAGAGCCAATACGTTTACCCAGCAATGTAAGCGGCTCTGCACCACCAAATTTTTATCATTTGCACTGCAGAGTTCCAATATAAAGTGCAAAAGGCGGTATACGAAAGGGTACGCCGCCTTTTGCCTTCACATTTACACTCCGCAGTGCAAAGTGAGTAAACGTTGCCTGGCATGCCAGGCAGAGTTTACTTTTGTTTGTGGGTGCTGCTTGCTTTGCTATCATGGCAGGTGGCACACACAAATGAAATGAAATCCCTCAAGCATGTCAGAAAGGGTTTTATTGCAATTGTAGACTTACGCTGCCATGCTTGCATGGCACAGAGCAAGTACAATGGATCCCTATGAGGTCCACCTGCTTTATGCTGGCTTTATCATAGATATCTCTAGCATTTGCGCCACGTCGCTGTCATGCCCTCGTCCGGTAGGATGGAGACTGAGTTGGCCCATACGCGGCGTGCCATGGGTGTCATTAACACTGTGCAGGAAGAAAATCAGCTGACAAAACCGCTAACTGTGAGTACCAATCTATCAAGAGGGTCTCCTTTGTTGGGTGATACACACAGGTCCTCAACTAAAGCCCCAACACAAACACAATTGGGCCTGGTAGGTCAGACAAATGGGAAATTGACTACTCACAAAATCTCCTAATTTGATTGTACTAATATGCAGTGTGCACCTAACCCTAACATTGCAGAATCCCTAAGTACCTCTATTGCCTGTCTTGGTTCCAAGTTAACAGAATCTATTATACTGGTATTGAACACTGACATCGGGGAATTGGCTTGTATACCCCAGACTCCAGCAGCTGAAGTGTCAACAAAGGCGTCTGAGAAGACGTCTTTGAACATTGTGAGTAGGGTGGCGCCTGCCCTAGTTCTGATCCCTCGAGCAGCTGCTCAAACAGCTACCCATTTTGAACAGCTACCAAATATCTTGATTCATAAGGAACCAACTGATATTATGGAACGTAGAATGTTAACCAACCGGAGTGGCCACTAATGAATTCTACTCTCCTTGAAGATGGAGGAGCGAACCCTCTACAAAATAAAGAGGGATTTATGGATGGCAACTTGAATTTAGCTGTTTGTGTAAATGAAACGAACACAAGCCAGGGCACAGAGAAGTGGGACCCCAATGGTGAGCAACAGCAGATCAGTAGCTCCTACTCGTCCACACTCAAGCTACACGTGCTTGATTTTCTGCTTACTTCGCTTGTAAATCACTGTGAGACATCTATAAATAATTAAATGAGCAGACTAAGCCTACTTTGGAATTATCCAAATCTACCCCGATTGAAGCCATCTGTAGCGAGCTGGGATTAGTTTCCCTATTAACTCAGAAAAAGTTAGCTACAGGCATTTTTCTGTTAAATATGCTTGTGGAGATGGAACAATCGACATTTATATATTCCAATTTCTCTGGATTACTGAACAGAAGATTGCCTCATAAAGCATTAAAATCATGGACGAACGATATAAACTCTTTTATTGAAAATATTGTTTTTTATTGTTTATCCTATTAATTTAACGTATGCCATTAAGGACATTAAAGAGAGGGCGCTTATTTTGGATAAAGATATGAATATGAAGGAATTCGGCAGAAAGTAATCTTTCACTCTTTATGTAAAACAAGGGTTCCCTACGAATGTCCTTTTTAATTTTATCATTAAAATAAACAATTCAAATGACAAAAGATTTATCTCCAGTTTCATCTGAAACAGCTTCCTACAATATCTCGCATGGGCACTTGGACCCAAATCCCTCGACAGGAACGATAATGCATGCTATGTAAAATAGATGTAGAGACCTCTAGACATCTCTTAACTGGATGCCCTATACTTATAGAATTATTTAGGAATTAATATGTTTTAAGGGCATAGATATTATATAAGGTGACCAAACCGGGGCATGTATTTATTCAAGAGAGAATGTATTATTGAGATGTAATGTATATTATATCTGGCAATCACTGATTAGGTCAATTGATGAATTGTAATCTGTATATTTTATATATAATTTTAAGAATTATATGTTATAAGAACAACACCGTGCTATTTTAAGAAATAATTTATTTAACTTTTGAAATATGTGACTTTAAGATGCAATGTTTTTGAATGTATATGATGATCTATTTTTTTATAGTGTTTAAGGTTTGATTGTAACCACAAACACTTACAAAAATTAAAATGATATGACAAATTCAGAATTGCATGAAATTCTGAAATCCAAGAATATGATGCATACAGCTTCACCGAGTTATAGCATACTGGCACGCTTTGCACTTGAAACATTTATAAAACCCTGGAGTGCACTAACTGAGCCAGTTATCTCCATGACTCGATTTTTATGTGTGCATATAACTGGACACCATGGAATCTTTATATATGTATATATGTATATTCAAGGAAAAACTTTAGTTGCAGGGACATTAAAGTGAGAATTTAAAGCAACAAAACAGTTGAAAATCAGCTAAAGCCACCTTAACTTCATGCCCCGTGTTGGGCAGTCTATGACCACAATGATGACATCACTGAATACATTAGTGATGGCATCACTAATTACATTACAAAAGTAACTGGCATTAAGCATGGCCTTCAGTTATTGTCAAATATATTCTAACAAATGAATGGGTGCTAATCATGTCCTTCCGTTATGGACAGTGGTCACAACCTTCACCCATGTGCACTGCATATTTTAAAACACTAACAGGCTACTAACTACAGATTTTGGCCTTTACCCGTGGATACAGCTTTCAACCGTGTCCACTGTATATTATATACAGTGATCAGGCACTAGTCATGGACTTTAACACAATTCTGGCCAGTGGCCACAATCTTTGGCTGTTCCCACTATATATTCTAACATAAAAATGGGCCACTAGCCATGGCCTTTGACCTTGAGCAATAAGCAATGGCCTTCAGCCGTGCCCACTGTGTATTATACAACACTAACCAGCCACTAGCTATGGCCTTCGGCTGTGCCCACTTTATATTATATACACTAACCTGCCACTAGCCATGATGGAAAAAAATACTAGTCAATGGCCACATACTTTGGCTGTGCAAACTATGTATTCTAACATATTAATGGACACTAGCTGTGCCTTTAGCCATGGCCACTGACTACAGCTTTCAACGTTGCCCACTGTATATTTTAAAACAGTGGTGGGCTACTAGGCATGGCTTTTAACCAGGCACATTGGTGTTTTTGAACACTCACCGACCACTAGCTAAGGCCTTTGGTGCTGGATAGTGACCCCAGCCTTTGTCATGGCCAAGTCCATGACCTAAATTGTTATTAGGTTAATCAAAGATTTAATTGCCTAACTTATAAATGATGTTATGTCTAATTCCTTATTGATGTTATCACTTATATACAATGTAATTAGTGTTGTCACCAGTGATGACATCAGTGATGTGATTTGTAATGTCATCAGTGCTCTCATACAACATGTAATTAGTGATGTCATCAGTGATGTGATCTGTGATGTCATCATTGTGGTCATAGGCTGTGCAACAGGGGGCACAAGGTTAAGGAGGCCTTAACTGAATTTCAGGGGGTTTGTTGCATTAAGGTCTCATCTTAACATCCCTGCAACTAAGTTTTTTCCTTGAATTTCAAAGGTTTTGTTACAATGTATTTCTCACCTTAATGTCAATGCAACTAAAGTTTTGTTATTCCCATAGATTTTTAGAACGCTTCCAGACCACTCGCATGGTTTTTGGCCATGCCAATTTTAAGATGGGCACGGCCACTCTATATTTTTAAATAGTTGCAACCCATCGCTCAAAAACGTTCATCAATCACAAACTGATGTTGTCCTGTTTTGACAGTGGTATTGTTATGTATAAAAGATTGCAGGCTTTATGAACTCACAATGTTTTTAGGCAATGCGCAATCAGATTGAATTATTTACTATGGAACACACACTTCGGTAAAGTAGCATTCTTCAAGCCCCTTATTTTATGGCCGGTCTCTTGTTGTGATGCATTTCACAACCCCAACTAAGCAACACGGAAACGGGAAAAAATGACCGGCTGCAAGAATAATATATGCCCTGGTGCTTTCTGCACCCATAGCGAAAATAAAAAGCTGACACACATGAACATATGGACAGTAAGTGAACATATATCTTAAAGTGAAATATACAAACTTAGTTCATTTGACCTTCCCCTTAGATGAAAGAAGCAAGACAAAATATCATTGGACTTTTAAAAAAGTAATCAACACCAGAAAAATAACCTGAGAGAGTAAATGTTCCAATAAATATGCTGGCAAAGTATAAAAGGTGGTCAATTTTAAACCCAGCAATCTGTTGCGAAATCTTCCCTGGTAAACAAAATTCCAATACGAAAAAAGTGCTTGTGGCCTTGTGGGTAAATCACTGCAATAGGAACATGACAACCTGAGTAAAATCCTGGTAGCTATATACTTGAGCAAGCTTGCCCACCTCTACATCCTCACGTGTTGCGTATGCCCTCAGAATAAATGTTACGCTCTTCACCCATATGTGTCCTTTACTTGTGCCCTGAAAAGCAGCCACAATCAGGGCAGAATAAGTGCACCAGTGTCCAAGATTACAAACTCTCTTGCCACATCGTGGGCAAATACTCATGACTTACATTCCCTCATCATTTCCCCTGGCCTCCCTTGGCCCTCTTCCTGCTCCCATCTGCAAGGCTAAAAACCTCAGAGTTATTTTCAACTCCACACTCTCCTTCTCTTCTCACATCTCTGACGTCTCTAAGAAGCCACAATACCAGCTGCACCTCCTGAGAGGTATTCTTCCTTTCCTCTCCTTCCCCCAGAAGCTCACTGTCTACAGAGCCCTGGTTCCCTCTAAGCTGGACTATTGTAACAGCCTCCATCTAAATCTGCCTGCTTCTACTCTCCGCCCTCTGCAATTTATCCAGAACAGGGCTTCGAGACATGTCCTTGGCCTCAAGCCCAGGGATCATATCTCTCCAGGACTGAAATCTCTGCACTGGCTCCCAGTGGCTGTGATGATTAAGTTCAAAACCCTCTGCATTGTCCACAAGTCCTTCTGAAGCCTGGGGACGCAATACTTGCATCTCTCTCTTCCTAAATATCTTCCTTCTTGAGCTCTTCGCTCATCTGCATCAACTCCCTCAGGGTCAGTCGCTTCTCCAATCAACAAGTTGGTGGTAGATCTCTCTCTTTGGCAGGGGCCTCCCTCTGGAACAGCCTTCCTGCCTCCCTGAAACTTGAGGAGAACCATCTCCGGTTCCAGAAGCACCTCAAAACCTTCCTCTTTTCCACTGCTTTCTCCCCCGTTCTCCCCTGCTGAACTCCTGGCAGAAACTGCACTGGTCACCTGGCCAACCTTTCTGATTCATGGGCCCCGCCAGATGCCCCCCTGCACTGCCTCCCTGGCACCCCCTGCACGGGGGGATTGTTTTCTGTATACCTACAGTTCCCCTACCAGCACTTATATCTGCACTTACCTTGCACTGCCACCAGTGGCTGTTTTTATTTATCTTATTTATTCAGTTATCCCATGTACTGCTCTTTCCCCTCTCCCTTCCCCCATGCAATTTTCCCTTTCCCGCTCCCCTGCACTTGCGTGTTCTGAATGACGCCTGGCCTAGTAGGATCGTTGTTCTGTCCTCCCCTTTGTTACCCCTCCCTTGCCTCATCGCGCCTTGAAACACTTGCGTATAGGCACGTTATAAATGCCATATCATATCATATCATACCCTCATGTTTGAATTTCAACAATACTCTGCTTCATAAAGATAACTTGAAAGGTGCACATTCCATAGTCTCACTCAAATATATAAATCCTTATTGAACTATGTTAGGCAGAAAGTGTACAATTGTGCCATTATTCATCCCCTCTTGACTGGCAGACTACAAATACCAGAATGCAATTCAGCAAAAGGAAATAAAATGGTCTTTGAGCGCAATACTTTCAAGGACTGACAGTAGCACGGTTTTAAAAGAGAAAGCAGATGCCATGTGTTCTCTTAGTGTGTTATAAGATATTTAAAACAAAGAAGACACATGGCAGCAGACTGTGGACTGTCTCCCACCCATGCAGTAACCGGGACAAACCCTGCTTAGTTTCAAAGAGAAGGAGGGGACGGCCCACTCAAGCCATGTTGCTCTAAATGGTCTAGTAACTTTGCCTCACTTATTAGGCACCATGGCCTGAGGGAGCTGGCCTTTTCCTTGCTTTGAATCTAAGCCGGGTGGTTCCTTGTTACTGCATGGATGGGAGACCCAGGTCACCAGTGATTTTTCATTATTCACCCCTGATGCCACCGCAGCTGTAAAAATATCTTTTTTTTCCAAATTATATATAAAAGATTGCAGGCTTCAAGAACTCTCAATGTTTTTAGTTTATGCCCTGTCGAATTAAATGATTTGCCTGGATAACACACTTTGGTTAAGCAGAGTGCTACAAGCCCCTTGTTTTATGGTTGGTGTCTTGGTGACTGTTCTGATACATCGCACAACCCCAACTAACCGCATTTAAGCAACACGTGAAAAGGGAAAAAATGTCTATCTGCAAGAATAACATATTCCCAGGTAATCTTGCCCTCTGAAAAAAAGTTGCTGTCCACCCACATGTGTTCTTTACTGGTGCTCTGAAAAGCAGCTACAATCAGGGGAAATTAACTGCACCATTGTCCTGGATTGAAAACTCCCTTGCCAAATCATGGAGAAATACTCATGACTTACTTGCCCTCTCATCATTTCGAATGATCCTATTGAAAAATGCACCTACCATAGTCTCACTGAAACCTATAAATCCCTATGGAACTATGTTAGGCCAAAAGTGTACAAGTGTGTCATCATTCACCCATTCTTGATGACTGTGAGACTACAAATACCAGAATGCAGTTCAGCAAATGGCAAACTATTGGTCTCTGAGGGCAGAAATGTCAAGGACTGACAGTAGTGGAAAAAAAGAGATGGGTATCCCCTACATCGCAGAAATGGGGGAAGGTACTAAATTGAATATCAAAAACGGTATCATGTCTCTGGGAACCCCACAAGAAATTCAAATAATATTATACAGACTTCAACTGAACGGCTGGGAGAAAGGCAAAATCAGAACATCACTTACAACGTATAATCAATAAGACAATTTTTATTAATATCTCATAAAAACATATTAATCTGAAAATTGAGCCCATAATTCATGTCTGGCTTTCATGATAGAGAGAAAGCAATACATTATTTTATGTACCCAACTGTATGGTCAAAACCACACAGAAGAATGCCGGAGGGGCAGAACTCCCACCAGGTGAAGGGGATTACATGGAAGAAGGATGTCACTCACGACAATGCCAAGAATTCACAATCAATCATGAATTCTATGCAGTGAATTTGAATTGCAGACCAACTGAGAACAACTTCTAAACATTTGAAATTGTCAAGTCTGGGAGCAATTCATAATACAGAGAATCACTTAAAAAGGTAAAGACTAAACATCACATCAAAATACGGTGCATTAAGTTAAACATATCAGAATGAGGTGCATGAAGTCAACTACAAATTCTAGGGACAACAGTAGTAAATGTCAGAGGTGTCAAGCCAATAGATCTTTAAATTAGTATTTTCAACACATTTTCGGAAACGGCTGATGCACATCTTCTTTAGGATGAATCATTCTGGTAAATTGGATGCCACAGAGTTGAACTCAGTAATAGCTGATGCTGATCATACAAGGCTCATTCTGTGGTGAAAGTTGTTCTATCATTTTAAAAGATTTTTTTCCTACTTTGTAGAAAACACAAAACAAGAAAGAAAAGAAAAAAGAAAAGAACAACAATATGTAAAAAAGTGCTCTGAGAGAGCCAAACTGACAGCAAGTTCAGAACGAAATCAATTAAATATATGGTGGAAGGAAGAACAATAAATACCATGCTCTCAACCCAAGTGTGGGACCTTGTCATACACTTGCTTCAAAAGTCGAGTGAAGACCACAGCAAACAGACATCAATTATTTAGTCTGTGAAAACAGAGTAAGAAAAAAATCTTTTTAAAATTATAGAACAACTCATAGACTGTGGAGAATGGTCATGAGCACTGGCCATTGATCACATTATGAGGGTATAGTGGACATTGAACTAGGATGAAGGGTAGGTGTAGTGGATAACAGGGGTGGTTTGGTGGGGCTGGGGTCATGGGTGAGCCTCATGCCCTAGGCAATTCAACCATGACTTGCATCCCCAGTATGCGCTACTGATAACGGCACGCTGCAGTATGTTTGTTAAAGGAGGTTTATTGTTTTTTCATATATATTAAAAGAGTAAATATTGATACCTTCTATACAGTGATGTAACATTAAACATTTTCACTCATAAAACACTATGGATTCATTGAAAATACTTTATTGAAGGGACGTTATGGTTAAGATGCACTGATAAAAACCTATACAATTCAGTGAAAAAACTTTGTTAAAGGAACATTGTGGTTAAGTTGCACTAATAAAAACCTATCAAATTCAGGGGAAAAAACCTTGTTAAAGGGACATTATGGTTGCAAGTAAAATCGAAAAAACACAGGAAATGTGCCAGTTATGATAAGCTATGCAACCATAACTCATGCCACAGCCATGCACTGCTAACACCCAGGACATCAACGATTACATCACAAATGATATCATCGATGATATCACTGATGACATCACATATGATATTAATACTGTGCAACATGGCAAATGGAACATTGGTATAAGGGGTACCACTTACAGTCTCATTTACAACATATGAAAGGTTATCAGTAGCCTTGTAATAAACTACTCCATGCCACATAAAAGATGCTTATTGAAAAATAAATTTTATAGTGAAGTTTGTTTTTTAATGCAGCAATCAAATATTAAAGAAAGAGAAACAATGAATGCAGTATGGATCATAGAACTAAAACATTCTTCAGATGATATGTTTAGGTTATACAATGATAAGTCGAAACATATCACATTCTTGAGAAATGTATTATCTCCATGGGACTTGCTTCTTGATCTATGTATGTGCATTGTGACCTCAGGGTAAAGCGTAGGGAAAAAAATGTCAGAATATAGCACAAGGTCAAGCTCGACGTGCACAGTACTTTATAGTATATGTATCATGGTTTCAATGTAGTACAACCACATGAAGTCCATAACTTAAAAAGAATACTGTCACTGAACAAAATCAACCACCCTACATATGTGATGTTATCAGTGATGTCATCGATGATTTTACTTGTAACCATAATGTCCCTTTAACAAGGTTTTTTCCCCTGAATTTGATAGTTTTTTTTAGTGCATCTTATTTGTGATGTCAAATTGATGTCCTGGATATTAGTTCGAGCACATGGCGTGGTGTGAGTTATGGTTGCATAGCTTGCCATAAACAGTGAATTATCCTGGGTTTTTCAATTTGAATTGTAACCATAATGTCCCTTTAGCAACATTTTTTCCCTGAATATGTATAAATTGTGAACAAGCAACAGGCAGTAGCGAAACACGTCATCCCATTGATGGCCTCCCATGATTGTATGCCGAGCGCGGGTTGCAAGCCCACGATTTTTAAATATGATGTTTTGGAACAATAAAGGATTGATTTTTCAAAACAAGAAAACTTTTGTCTTGCAACTTTTGAATGAGGAAACCTTCTCTCCATTGGAACCTAGAGCCCTGATTCTGTGAGTGCGGCTCAACTTCCACCAAGGTTTTGGTGGTGCAAAGAATGATATATATATTATATCATTATGTTAGTCTTAGCAGTCCATGGTGGTGGCGCGAGGTATGGTTGCTTACCTTACCATAACTGGTGAATTCCTGGTTTTTTTTTGGTTTTACTTTGTTCACTAAATTTCTAAGGTTTTAATTAGTGCAACTTAACCACAACGTCCCTTAAACAAACTTTTTTCACTGAATTTCATCAGTTTTTACCAGTGAACCCTAATTTAGTACAACTTCCAAATATCTCACCCCTAATATTGCATTTTCAGCCAATCTAGGAAGTTTTAAGTGAAAACCGTGCCATTCCCCACCTCCTAGTAACATTCTAAACACTTCTATCAACTTTCTGCATTTTTTACACAGTTTTTTCATCATCAATGTTCGCAATCATCTCACATCAACGAAGACTTCCCGAACAGCATCACTTGACTGTACATGCACGCATTTTGTAATGACATGTTCATGAACAGGCCTGTGCTTTGCAAACTTCTCAGAATTGCATTTTCACTTGATTTAGGAAGTTTAAAGCTGAAGCTTTACCCTTCCATGGACCCTAGACCCATTCTAACTAATTTTCCATCTGCAACCCAGGAGAGAGCACCTGCTTGAAAGACTATCAGAACACATGATATTTAATGTTGAAAATGGCATCCACCATTGCCATCCCTCCTCCCTAGGAGCCACCAACACCACCACCTCCAGCTGGAGCTCCTGCACAAGGGAGAATGCGCAATGATCCACTGGAGGATCAAGAGGTCCAGGAAGATTAGATAGAGGAAATGCCTACCTCCAGCACCCAGAGAGAATCATGGATGTGGTGATTCTTAAAGACCATACAAGGGGTACTAAAGGCGTGGGCTACCCATGTTGAATGTATTGAGTGTGGAATCAGGGGCGTTGCTAGGGGGGGGGCTAAGGGGGCTATAGCCCCTGATCTTTTGGTTGTAGCCCCGGATAGAATCTCAGGAGCTACAGCCAAAAGACTAGCTAGCCCCCAGTCCCAACAGTTCTGACATCAGCTTAGCCCCGGGTCTTTTCCAGACCTAGCAACTCCCCTGTGTGGAATCATACTCAATCGCGGACAATGCAGGCAGTACTCTTTTGGTAACACATCCATGGGCTGCCACACCTGCTCATACCACCCGGGGCTCTAAGAAAGTTCCTTTCCCAGGAAATATTAGGCTGTCTTCCTCTGCCTCATCTTCCTCAACTACGGGGGCAGCAGATCCCACCAGCTACCTGGCAAGCCATAAAAGAGGCTGCTTAGCCATATATTTCCAAGGCAACAGTAATCTATATGTACTTCAAAACACCACATTGCAGGGGGAGCATGCAAAACACTGCCCCCTATGTTAGATTTAAAGCACACCCCAATATCTTCCTCTGTCCACCTACCCCTCTGTATCTGTGGTTTGTGCCCTTCCCTCATTTCCCTCCTCCGTCTTACTTCCTGGCCTCGCCTGCAACAAAAAAAAAAGAAATTCAAAACCACAAAACAGAAAAAGAAAAAGGTTCCTCTCGGAGCCACCTTTCACAGTTAAAAAAAAGAACAAAAGAAAATTAATCTTATAGATTCCATCTGCTCTACATTTTTCAATAAAGTAGTTAAACCCAGAGAGAGAGAGAGAGAAAAGGAAAAAAGACAGAAACAATTTTCTGTCACAAATATTTTTCTCTTGCATACAGAAAGGACCATAATCCATTGACCTGCATAACTATCCACGGTCTCCGCAGTCCACTTTCCAAGCCAGACATCATTAAAAGACCTGTATGATACGTGCACACCATCACACAGCACAGCCCTTCTACCCTTTTTACTTTTATGCTTGTAACACTCCTGCATTGCCTTCTTTCAAACAGTCACACATCTATCCACCAATCACTTCCAAGAACTCTACATGTAACCCTATCAACATATTAAACTTCCACACCACCTGCCACTTAACAATGTTCTAGAAATGATTTCTGTCTGTATTTCCATTACTCATACAAAAATATGTACACAGAGCCACTATAGATGTACATATGCATTGTGCAGTGACAGAAGTGCATGAATAGATGGGGGAATAGGGATGAGCAAGGGGTGATGGGAGCCCAGGAGGGAAGTGCCAAGTAATTTCAAAGTTGCACACCACTGGCTAAGTGCTGGGCAGATGACTGCCAAGGGTGGCATGCAGAGCTGCAAAACGGCAAGCCCAGAAAGTCAATGCGGAAGGGAGGGCTACTGGTGTGGACTAGGTATACAGCGTGCAACCTGTGATGTTCATAACAGACCAAGCTACCATGCTCAGAATAAGTTAGCAGGGAAGAGACAGAGGGAAGAGGAAAAGAAGAACCGAGTTTTAAGAAATATCCAGAACTTAACGAAGTCCAGCTGAAGTCTGAGAGGAGCGGACCCAGATATCACTCATTTGTTTACCTACTTTTTGGGCATTTTAAAAACAAAACTACTGGATGGATTTACACCAAATTTACAAACGCATGCTTTCAGGACCAAGCTGCTGCTCCTAGCACGAATTTGATGAAAATCCATACAACGGTTTGGGCTGTAGGATCGAGCATTTTATTTTTCATTGCATCTATGAGAATTTACCAAAATGTTGGGACCCCCTCTATAACTTTGCCACTCCCGGTCAAAATGGCATCAAACTTTGCAAAACCATCCTGAGGGCCCCTTATACTTATTTAGTTATTTACAACGATCTTAATACCCAGAGGTTTCTAAGCATGGACCCTGGTGATAAAACCTGCATTGCTCTGTGTCGTCCATATGTATATTACACAGTTCACGGTAGTGGCCGTGTTGTTATGGTTAAGTTTCTCATCTCATAGGAAGAGCACTTTCTGGGTGGCTTATAACTTCGCTCCCTCTGGACGAATCCTCATCAAACTCTGTAAAAAATACTATATGGCCCACTGTGAATAATTGAGTGATATCTATGTCCACCCCGTGGACACATTTCCCTGCTCGCTCCGCGGACAGGACACGGATTGGTTAATCGGCCTGCGTCATGTCTGCAGACAAGGGACATGTTCGCTGATTGGCTGTGGTGAGGCGTGAGGTGCGTCACATTGTTTTGATGCGCCCGTCATCTTGGATCTGCGGACATCCACGGACAGCGCAGTGTTCAACCATGGAAAAATACAATTTTGGGGTGTGTGTTGGTGTGTAGTAGTGCTGGGGAGGGTGGGGGAGTAACAGATGGGTCAAATGCTGTATTTGTTTAGGTGGCAGGTGCCCCTGATGTGTTTGCAATGTCCACGGTCATTGCGGCTGTCCACAGACATACTAAATGCTGGGCACACTACCAGCTATTTTACTTTAGTATGATGTTGGTTTTGGGTTGTTAGTAGAGCATCGATTGTAATTAATATCCCTTATAAACCCACATACCACAGTCAAAATGTTTGGTAGCATGAGTGTGTTATACTGGGGTGGTTGTGGCCATGGCCTAGAGTCTTGGGTGCATGGCACAGCTGCTTATAGGGGATATATGTTTTCAAAACTTTGTAAACTGTTTCATTTGTAGAGTCTGTATGTGAAGTTTCGGCTAGGCTATGGAGTTAAGATTGTAGAGTTTGTAACAAGCACTGCGGCATAAGATACCCATGGAAGTAAACATTTTGGATTGTGGTGTATGGTTAGATGTTTGCTTGAATGGGTTTGTTATGCAGTGGTGTTTGTGAGTCCATTTATTATATACTTACTGATTGACTTTTTTGTGGCTGTATGCAGTTTTTTCATGACATGGGTAATTGGAGCAGACATTCTTTTCCGATCTCTGTGATAAAAGAAAAGATCATATGTTAGTGTAGGTAGTTCATAATGAGTTATTGTATTGCATAATAGACATTTCTGTATGTTTTCAACCCTCATATTTAGCACTTTAGAAGTACTATAGTTCAAACCAGTATACTGCGCCATTTGCTCAGTTTCTGTCTTTGGTTTTTAAACCATTGGATCTGTGGGAAAAAAATGCCATGCTCAATTAAAAAAAAAACTTCTATGTTGTGGTACCATATATGTCTTTCATTGTTTTAGTGTTTATTTTTTGTTTCTTGCTAATCATCTATCTGTTGACTTGTTGCAGATTTTTGGGGCAGTTAGATACCAGTTGGCGTATTCTAATTGTTTATTTCTACTTTTATGCTATTCATCTATATATTGCGTTGTTGCAGATTTTCTGGGGCAGTTAGATACCTTTTGGCGTATTCTAACTGTATATTTCTTGTTTGAATTAAGTGGTATTTATTTATCGTTTTGCTTGTTGCAGAATCTTGGGGCAGTTAGATACCTGTTGGCGTATTCTAACTGTTTATTTCTTGTTACATTTTAGTGGTATTTATTTATCTGTTTGCTTGTTGCGGAATCTTGGGGCATATTCTAACTGTTAATAGTTTTAAAATTGAAGTTTTTTTTAATGTTTATGCAGAGATTGGCTATAGAATTTTGGTTTGAAGAATATTAAATAAGTGTTTACAAGATTTGCTGGTAATCTCTGTTTTAGAGTAATGGTAGTATCATTACATTCAGACTATCCACATTTCTTTTTTATGTATCTAGTGTAGTGACCTGCATTGGTTGTGGCTCCTGTGTGGTAGATTAGACCTATTGTTGTGAAGGTTTTCTTACCAAGTGATACTTGACTATGTTTGAATCCATTCAGCATGAAATTGTTTTTAGTACCATCTGCATTGTAACGTAAAAGCATTACTATTACGTATTTACTATGTATCTGTATTTGTAAAGTGGAGGGATTATCTGAATTGCAGGTAGTACATAATCTGCCATGGTTTGCATTTTGTAAAAGTTGTTGAAATGGAATGGATTCACAGTTAGGTATGGATACATACATGAAGCATTTATTAGGAATTTCTTCTTGTACTACATACCAGCCAAGAGTGCATGTATGTTTCCACATGTATGAAATCTGTAAGATTTCATTTATAGGTATGTTTTGTTTTCCAGTACTTGTACTAAGTACATTAGAAATTATTGTGGATCTTCTTGTGAGTTTATAGTGAATTTCACCATTCCAACACAGTAGTCCAACTCTTGCCTTATTCCAGAAACACTGTAAGAGTTGTCAGGATTGTTGGTTGCATTTCTATGAAGGACTAACATTTGCAAACACAATTGGTCTGTACTGTGTAAGTAAATGTTGTCAATAATTGGTGGCAATTGGAATAGAATATGTATTGCTACATTTGCATAGCAATTTACACCAGTTGTATTTGAAAATTTGAATGGACCTGACAGTTCTGTGTTGAAGTCATTTGTTCGGAGTGTGCGTTGCTTCTTTTAAGAAGTAGTTGAGTTACTTTAAGCAGTAGATTCTTCTGTGGTTGTGGTACTTGATGAAGTATTAGCTTCTTTTACTTTCTTTGGAGGAATTGCAGTGAGATCCTGTATTGTTTCAGTCTGAAGTAGTTTTCTTTTACAAAGTTTTGCTTTTTGCGGAACAGGATAGGTTTTTAGATGGGGTGTAGAGTGAACACAGTCTATTGTATTCTAGCATGCAAGGAATATCAGCAGTTACTTTACTTGCATCAAAGTTGATTAGAAATAGTCGTCAAGTGTACGTAAGTGTGATAATGCTAGATAGCTCATGCCTTATTTAAAGACTGTGCTACCAATATGTGTCAATGCTTTATCTAGGGTATGAACTTCTGATTTGTGAATGGTAACTGCATATGCTAGAGTTAGTGAAAACGGTTCTCTACGTACATACATCATTGCACATGGTATGTTTGAAAGCCAACAACTGTACCAAGTGCTCCATTAACTAGTCCTTGCACCACGTCAAGATTACTTTTAAGCATTACTCAACCGTTTAAAGATAATTTTAGTATTTTCCCCAAACCATTTGTGTTGGAGATAGAGTTGTCTAAGGTGTTTAGTCTTGTTGTGGCTTGTTGACACATGTGTAGTGTCATACCATGTACGTCCAGTTTATCTGTGGAGCAAATTTTAATTATTGGTTGCATTTCTTTTTTTAACATTGTTTCATTGAATTTTGAACAGCTTGCAAGAGTTGCCATCAAGGGCATACAATTGACATTTTTGTGTGCTAATTGTTCCATGACATCAGTAGCACATGAGTTCTGGCCATAGAGTGCATGGATGATGCCTGCTTTTTAATACCGATTGTGCTTCTTGAGATGATACTCTAATACTTTTTAAAATGTTTGCGTATGTGAGGTCTGCAGACTGGCGCATGTTTTCAGTTAATTCTCTGTATTGGAGATGTTGCCAAAGGTTGACATTTCCTATGCTGCCAAGAGTTTTACAGCACAGTTTGTGCCCTAAGGTTTTAAAAATAGGTTCAGCTTTCACCGGTGTCAATTGAAGATCTCCGAAAACAATAATTGAATTTTCCTACAAAGGGCTCTTCGTAGTCTGTTTTGAGTACCTCTTGCAATCTGAGGTGAATCAAAGCTAACATTAGGTTGGAGACCATGCTCAACTCATCTATTGGTAGCATTTTCATTTGTTTCAAATCTCTGCGTAGTTCCCTTGCAGCTTCTGTAGAAAGTTTGTAATAGTTTAATTTGTTTTGGTGTTCTACTGGAAGGAGTAGTAATCAGTGTAAAGTGACACTGCCTATTCGTAGGCAGCTAAACCTGTGGGGCAGTTACAACCACGGACAGTTTGTTGTTTGTCAATTGTTGGAGAAACGTGCTGATGATTTTGATTAAGAATGTTTTGCCTGAACCTGCTTGACCACTGATGTACAGCATTATAGGTTTGTAGTCTTGGCAGGTACAGTTTTTATTTTCATGTTGCACACCATGTTTAATTTGTTTGGTTACTTCTTGGAAAATCCTACGCTGCTCATTGTTCAGTTGTGATTTCAGTACGGCAAAGTGTTTTGTAGCTTGTTCATACTGACACATGGTGTTTTCCACTTCTGTCATGGCTAATTCTGCCTCATTTGCTATTAGTGGCTGTCCAAGTGGTTCTTGGCATCATGTTGCAGAAGGTCACTACTGTCGGGAGTGTCCCCTTATAGTTGGGCCTGGAGTTCTTCTTCGTGTTGCCGTTCATTGTGCAACATTTTTTGGTATTGTGTAAAGTTTATGTCTGTTATAGTGCTTTCATTTGCTTTGAAAGTGTCTTCATAGGAGTCATATGTATCCAGTAACCCTTCTTCTTTTCTCCATGGTTTGTAAGTAAGTTGTAGCAGGGACATGTAATACAGTTCTTTATGTTGAGACGTTTTTAATGACAATTTGATCTGATAAATAAAGCTGTGTTTGGTAAGTTTCACGAAGAGGCCTTCACAATTTGCTACTCTGTATCTACCTTTCTTTTCATCTGGAAGTTTTGGGCTATGTGGTAGAGACACATGGTTTCCAAAGTGGTACTCCTGTTTGGGTAGTATGTGTCTAATGAATTGTTTTTCAAAATGTCTTGTCTGTTGGGATAATTTTTGGCTATTGTTTCTATGTCCTCATATGATTTGAGAACTCTTCTTTATAGATTTAGCAGGGCCAAGACTTAGCCATACTATATTGTCAGATTTTCCATACAGGGCAGTACCGGTTAAATGGTCTGCAGCTTCATAGCAGCCACATTCTCTATGAGGGAGCATTGTTATGCCTACGCTGTACAATTTCTGTGATAGTGTTTTGTTAGATGATATATCATCCCAGAGGTCCTGAAGCTCTGTTTTCTCTGCTTTGGTTAAGTAGGCTGTGACATATAGTGCAACTGCAGTGGAATTGTCTTCAATGTACTGCACATCTATGTTTGCATTCCATAGGAGGGCAATGCTTGCATTGTAATCATTGATGTATTTTGATTCTTCTGTTCTTTTTATGTACTATCTGTTCTTAGGTGATTTACCTTTGACACTATGGGCCTCATTACGACCCAGGCGGTAAGTTACCGCCTGGGCCGTGACTTTACCACCATGGCGTAAACTACGTTTACGCCATGGTGGTTGGCAGACTTACCGCCCCATTCCGACCTTGGCGGGGCGGTAAGTCCCCAATCCCCATTTACCCTTCCCCATTCCCATTTTTGCCCCATAGGGCATAATGGGAGTGGGGAAGGCGTTAATTACGCCACCGTAAATTACGGTGGCGTAATTAACTCCATGGTCCCTTAGCGCCATGGATTTTAACACCTGCTAAAAGCAGGTGTTAAATCCGCCATGGCGCTAAGGGACCTCGTACTCAGGCGGTAAGGGTCGGCGCTGTTTACGGCGCCGTAAACCCCTTACCGCCTGAGTTGTAATGAGGGCCTATGTCTAACTGAAGACATGAAGTTGTTTACTTGACCTGTTGTTGAAACTGGTCCAGGGAAACCAAAGCGGCATTTGGTGTAGTATTTCCCTTTGTTTTTATATTTGCAACGACAATATTTCCCACATTTGTGTCTTTGAAATTGTAAAATGTGTGCATTAAGGTCACCATGTGTTGTTTGTGAAGGGATTTCACACGTGACATATTTTTGGATGAACTGCAAAACAGTGGCATCACTGTCCTGACCAAATTTAGGAGCATCTTTAATCCATAATAGAATATGGATGTGTGGTGTTCCTCTGGCTGAGTATTCTTTTCTCCAAAAGAAGTGTTGCACTTCTCCGAGGGGAGGAACAGTCTTATTACAAATAAAGTCTAGCATTGCAATGAAGCGATGATTGAAATATCTTGATACATTTACAGGATCTAGAGAGCAGAGTTCTCCTGCTGTTTTTATATCTATTTTAGTTTTGTTTTTGTTTGCTATGCTTAGGAAATCGTGTAAATCTTCCCATCCATATTCTGCACAACTTAATGTAACAAACCAAGTGGGAGGGCCAAAGTGTCTTATCATACAGCTTACATCTCCATAACATTGGAACCAGTATTCTTTTGTGCCACTCATGTTTGCTAAAAGATTTGTAATACATGACTGTAAAACCTCATATTTTTCTTGCACTTTTTGTAATAATTGCATAGCTGACATATTTTGAAAATGGGTACCTGATTTTAATGTGTGTGCAACTCTGAGCATAGAGTTGATAGTTTACTTTCAAAGAGAAGGTGGAATATGTATTCCACGTTTTGTCTGAATCTGGGGTCGTCAGAATACATTCATAAAGAGCGATATTCTGATGCTGTTATCTGTGTGGGTCTATCATCGTACCTTCCTTGTTTTTCAGTAGGAAAGAGTAGAGGAAAGGGCTGTGCGTCTATACTTTATTCCCATATGCTGATTGGAGATCCATTGGCTTGTCAAATTTGGTATGTTTCCGGTGCATCATATATAGTGTCTTAAGATTGTAAAGGATGAATTGTATAATGGTCTAAAATATTTGATTCTGTAGCAGGATTTAAAAGTTGAAATTGACCAGTTTCTGGTCACTCTTGAATTATTTCAATGGTTTCTCTCAGGGTTTCTTCAATATTAATTTCTTTGTAGTATTCATTGTTGTCTTTTAGATATTGCAGGGCTTGTCTAACTTTATGTAAGTCCACGAGTTGTTGACAAATTATTTTGTCTTTCATACGCCATTTACTAAGACAATTAAAGATTGATCTATTGGACGTGGCACTCCCAGAGTCTGTACATTTTCTTTTCTTTAAGATCTAATGGTAAAAAATCTACTTTGCTACAAATGCCTTTCACTAATTCAGAGGGAGGTAATTTTGCTGTTTTTGTTTGAAGGCGTATTATTGCTTGGAATGGGTGCACTGTTTGAATTATGATGCTCTCATATAAATTGAGTTGTTGCAGGGGTTTAGGTAGTGGGAATAATTCTAAGTTATGTGTGATAGCATGTGAAGGAGTTTGGTTGTTGTCAAGTTTTGCAGTGCAGTAAATGCAAAGTATGAAGGGATCAGTAATTTTGTATTTGTTTTCCGCTATAAGGTAGAGTGCTAATTGGAAACATTTGGAATCTTCATTGTCTTCTATTTTGTACGTTATGTCTACAGTGTTTGTGCTTCTTTTATAGAAAGTTCTGCGGCAACACACACACACATGGTTTGGTAATTCAGCAAATGTAGTTTTAAACTTTAGTATTTCTTTTTTTCATGTGTGTAATAGAAGGTTACTATTTGTACAGTAGTTGCTAGTTTGTTTTAAAGCTATTGCATTTTGTAAGTGGCTTTCACTTCCAAAATATTTTCTCTGGGTATGCTCTATTTCTTTGAGTAGTTGTTTGGCTGTACAATGTAGAAGATTGTTATTTAAATTGGCTAGTGCTAAAGCAGGACTTTTAGCATAGTAGAGTTTGTGGACCAGATTTCTTATAGTTGAATGATGTGTTGATATCATTTTGATATGATGGAAGGTGCTTTTGCAAATAGGTCCTAAAATGCAGGCTAATGAATGTCCTTGTAGTCCTGTCTACTTGCGCACTGGACAGGCATCCATATTTTGTAGTCGTTTTATTTTGAATTTTTCTTTGCTTTTTACATACTGATTGAGGAACTGCCGTAAAGATTTTAAAGATTTTTTGACAATGTTACACATTGATGTGCATAGCCATTTGTAGACTGGACGTTTTGGTCCAGTGGAATGGAGAGGTGATCCTGAGTTTTCTGGGGATATTTTTGTAAGCAGAGTTTCTTGTCTTGTTCTATAATGATGTTATTAAGTTTTTGATAACCTAGTCCACTGCTATGTATGGAAATTGGGTTTCTTTGCTTTTGTTTATATGCTTCTTCATTAAAATATGGTTATGTGCTCGTGGTGTCACTCTATTTACCTCCACAGATGTTTAAGAAGCTATTTTTGTTGATATTCCATTTATTGAGAAGTCTTTTTTGTAGTTTATTAGTTAGTTTTGTTAGTGGTTTCATTCTGCTTAAAACTAAAATAAAAAACTTCCTTTTGATAAGGATTGCACTGTCTATGAGAGCTTCTAGGATTATCTTTCTATGGTAGGTTTTAAGGGTTGTGCATAATTTCTCTCCTGTTTTTATAAGGTTCTGAAGGACTCTGTGGCGGAACATTTTTTTGTAAAATAGTTTTTTTGGTATGGTTACTTGCCACTACATTAAGATTTATAGGTACACTGTTAGCAGTAGTGGTAGCTGAAGTCTTGTTAATCACTTTTTGTTTCGTTTTACATTTTGATAGAGGAGGAAAAGTTTCTGTATTAGAAGCTTGTTTTGTTTCCCTCAATCACTGTATTAACTGTTGTGTTTGAACTTTTTGTACAAAATCTGCTCGAGGTGAATGCTTATTTTGGACACTTTTAGTTTGATTTGCTCTAATTCTGTGTTGCTTTCTACAGAGTCGCTTTTTGGTAGGCATTCTTTGGGGTCCGTTGGAGAAAACAAAAGTGTGGGTTGGGCTGTTGTGCAGTGTATGCGTGCTTTGTGCATGAGTGTCTGAGTATGATGGTAAGAATGTTTGTGGAGGTGTCTGATTGTGCAATGGGCAGCTACATCAAGTTGGGAAGGCTATTCTTGTATTTGTGTGTTAGTATACTGAGATTCAGATGACAATATCAAGTATGCAGCTGGTGTGGGGAAGCACTAATACTAAATCTAATATTAGAGGGTTAATACACATGTTTGTTCTAAAATACTGAAATCCTAGTGTGTTCGAGTAACAGTTAGAACATTATGGTAGTATTGTACTTACTTTTCTGTATGGAAAGAGTAGGTTTCTTCTAAGTTCTTGTTCGTACTTCAGACGCTGCTGGTTTTCAGGAGAGTGGTCTTCACTGCAATTGTAAAAGAAAGAAGTTAGTGAATATGTGTGTTTACAGCACTTTTGTTAATGTAGACATTGATTTTTTTTGTTTTTGTAGTAGTAGTGTTTTCTGATAACTGAGCATAATATGCACGTGCACTTTCCTTTGCCTATGTGCATCCTGTATATTTTACTTATAATCTGTTAGTTGAACATGTTTTACAAATGAGTATAATAGTAAACATATAGAGCACACTTGAGTTTTTAAAGCTATGTTATTGGATGTTAGGAGATAGAAGAAATAATCATTTGCATTTTTTGCTATTTTTACAGGGTAAATGGCAGAAATGGTACAGAAAAGCATGCAATGTATACATTTGTGAAGGTGTGGGAAATAAAGCAGAAGGATTTGATGTAGAAGCAGTGGTGTTGTTTCATCTGTCAGCCTTTCTAACGATATTGTCTGTCTGTGTGCATGAATGAAGATACATGTACTCATCCTGGCTGCATGTAATTTTATAACACACTAGAAATCCCTTTTTCCATAATTATACTGTTAGGTCTCCCATTGTTTAATAAGAAATTAAACTTTTTTATATTGATAGCTGTGTGTGTAAACAAAGATTTGGAGAGCAGGCAGGTTTTTGCAAGTCACACTTGATCATAGCAAATGGGAAAAATGACAGTACGTTCATTTTACAGTTTAAACAGGGTAAGTGGTAGTTACTCTGTTTCTATGCATTCATAGAAGAGATGTATATACTGTGTAGGAAATATTCATACCTGCAGTCTGTGTTCATGCATATGGATGTGCATGAATCTGCAAGTAGAAATCTTGGGGAGTTTTATAGTAGTTGTTGCTGTAGGTCCTTTGCAGTCACAGCCCAATTGTACTGAGAGTATCAATAGTACATCTAAAGTGCTGATCTGTCAAGATGGATTTAGATGTAGAGTTCTTGGATGCGATTGGTGGATGGTTGTGTGACTGCTCTAGTGTTACGCCCTGCACGGACACCACGGCTGTCCGCAGACAGGGCGTGCCAAATACAGGACTTTTCAACATATCTGGCATGGAAATAGGACTGTAGGGATCAGCCAATCAGGTGTTGAGGTTGTGGTTTGTGTTGAAAGAGGCTGTGTTTAGTGAAGATTCCAGAGGTGAAGCAAGTCAGGGTTTTGGTGGTTGGAGATATGTTTGTGCATGGTTTGGAGCAGTAGGCTAAATGCAGGAATGTGGCAAACAATTTTGATGTTAAAGGAGTGCAGGTGGTGTGGAGCACTGTGCCTGGTTTCAATGTGCAGGAAATTGTACAAGTTTATGCAGATATGGGCAGGTTGAACAGTACACATGTAGTTGTTTTGCATTGTGGTGCTTTGCATTTGGGCTATGTCAATGCCCCTACTTTGTTGGAAGATCTGGAACACTTGGTTCAGGTAGCAATGAAAGTACTTCGAAACGCCAAGGTTATTTTTTCTGGTTTAGTACCTAGGGCAATATGGGACAAAAGTTCTGTTTTTTGTCCTCAGCAAAATATTTCTAGGTGTGCTATCAACCAAGGCCTGTTTGCTTTCATGCTTAGAGCTTGCATGTTCTTTTGTAATAATGAGAACATTGATTCTGGTAATGTTGTTTATTTTTAAGAAGATGGCATGTCTTTATCTTTTATGGGAAATGCCATGCTCTTTTGGAAAATAAGGATTGCTTTGGAGAAGCTAATGTGAGGTTTTTGGAGGGAAAAAAGGAAGAAAAAAAACTAAAAAGTACAAAATAAAAGGTGTTTCTGAAGCACCTTAAAAAAACCCAAAAAAGCCAACCTCAAAGGGGAAATGGGGCACACTATTTACATTTTCATTCCAGACTCTCAAATATTTCAATTTGTCCACGGACATCGCGGTTGTCTGCGGACATTGCGTATTACATACAGGGATTTTGGGGTTGAGAGGCATGCAAATACGACTGAGCAGAGCAAGGGATTGGTCAATAAGGCTTACTCTGCGCGTTGTATAAGGAGGGTGTTTGTCAGAAAGTATTTTTCCTGAGAGGAGAGCAGATAGCTATGGCTGTGTGTTTCAGAAAGCAGATTGTTTGGATTTTGGGAGATTTGTGGATAAATTGGTTGGAGGTGCATGCAGATCGCTGTGGAGTGGCTGCAATCTTGGATTCCCTCATGTGGAAGTACCCTGGCATGGAGTGTGTGGAATGAAGTGGCTGGATTTGGTACTTCTCAGCGCTACTGTGGTGACAGAGCATCATCCAGACATTATTATTATTCATTGTGGAGGGAACAGTTTAGGACATGTGTTTGGAATCTCTTTGCAATTTGCAAGGAAAGAAGGACTTGGGAAAGTCATGGACATGTATTTAAACTCCAGAGTAATTTTTTCCCGTATTGCGCAGAGACAAATGTGACTGCGTTCTTTTTCATCTGGTCCAGAAATGGAGAAAGCAAGGTACAATGTTAACAAGGCTGTCTGTGCCTTTTTGAGAGATGTTGGTATGTCCTCTTTTCAGAATGAAAACATTATGCTATTTAGTACACACATTTTTTGCAGAGATGGAGTACATCTTACTCATGCCGGCGATCAGATTTTTCTGCGAAATATACACAGAGAAACGTGCACGGTTCTGATAGGGCAGTACCCCCAAAATAAAATGTCTGTGGTCTGTCCGCAGACTTCTAAAGAATGCACAGGGCCCTGCACTATTTATTTGTCACTTCTATTTTCGAACTGTGAAAGACGGCTCTGAAAAGAGCCTTTTCTTGGGGGGTTTTTGTTTTATTTTTTTGTTTTTTTAAACACGACACAAAAGGAAAGGAGGGTAAGGAAGGGACACCAACCACAGGGACAACAAAGGGCAGATGGAGAGAGGAAGATGTAGGGTAGGCCTTATTCAGGTAGGTAGCAGTCCTTCTTGTGCTTCTTGACCGCAGTCTCGAAAGCACTCAGAAGGTTCTCCCACCTGCAGAGTACTGCGTCGCAGTACATGCACAATATTGTGACCCTCGAAAGGTAAGGGTCAACAGCATCATGAATGGCCTGCGAAGCAGCTGGAGGGATGCACTGTCCCAGAGGAGTGTCTCTTGTGGTGGCAGGAGCAGAAACGGTGGCTGTTGCAGGGGAACTCAACCTACTACGTTTATCGCAAGGTACAACCTTACGAATAGCCCCACTGTGGAACAACCTTAGGTGTCGCTTCATTGATGTCGTACCATAGCTACATAAACCAGGCTTGCCACGACTCAGCACCATGTAGCACTGAATGCAGATCACCTTGTTGGCACAAGCTTTTGGCAGTCCATCAACAGTGGTAAAAAACCGCCACACCCAAGACTCATGATGAGTGCTAGTAGTAGGGAATTCCACTACCTCATCCTCTTCATCCTCTTCATCCCTCTCGTCTGCATCCTCACGCCTGTTCTCCTCTGCAGGCCCGTGGGGAGGTGGTGGTGGTGGAGGGGGTGAGGGTGGTGCTGAGACTGCAGTAGCACCAGCAGCAGCCATGGATGCCATCAGGTTAGCTGAAGCAAAAACAGCAAAAGCAGCAAAAGCAGGCCAATCTGCATAGTAGAAAGACAGAATGAGGATGAGCTCTGTGGTGTGGCCTTTTATAGGGGTGCAGGTGCGGACTCCGTGAACACCTGCGCTGCCCACGGACACGTCGAACGCCAAGAAAGGGCTCAAAAAGTTCCCAAAAAATATGTAGATCGCCATGGACATTGTCTGGGACATGTGCAATGTTGAACTTTTACTGGAAAATACTTTGGATTGCTCAAAAAAGCACTTTTTAAATATTTGGGGTCCCAGACAGTGTCTCAAAGAAAGGACACACGCTCAGCGTGGGTGCAGTCACATGATGACACCGCAGACACGTTTGCAAATGGGATGGCTATCCGTAGGACACCAAATGCATGGAGTAGGTTGTGTGCATGCGTGCAGGAGTTCTACGGACAGTGTTCAGGTCCTAAAACTAATTTAAAGTGCCACACACGTCTACCTAATACAGAACGTTTATAAATATATGAATGTAGTGTACTTACTAGTTTCTTACAAACTTTAGGTGTTACTGCTGTGTAGGTGTGCTCTTGCTTTTTGCTGTGCAGTTTCTGTGAGGTAATTATGTTGAAGGCATATTTATTTTGTTTTGTTATGTTCCATTATATTGCAAACGCTATTTCAGTGGATGGTTGGTGTCTTACATATACAGTTTCCACTTCTTATTTATTATTAAATGTAATGTATTTATGTGCTGCTTTTTGAACATGTTCAGTGTTTTTATTTATTGGATAGTGTTGATGGTGACCGCACCCATTTCGTGGACATATGCATGGTCCGCGGACATCAAAATCACTAGCGGGGGCATGGGTGTTCAGTATTTTCAATGTTATATGTATGTAAACTAACGGAATACTTGTAAACATTTATCAAATTTATATTATCTATATCTATATTCAGTGAGAAAACGTTGTTAAAGGGTTGTTATGGTTAGGTTGAACTACAATAAACCTATGAAATTCAGTAAAAAATCTTTGTTAAAGGGACGTTATGGTTAAGTTGCGCTACTAAAAACCTATGGAATTTAGTGAAAAAAACTTTGTTAAAGGGACATTATGGTTCCAAGTAAGGCCGAAAAACCTTTGAAATGTGCCAGTTATGGTAAGCCAAGCAACTATAACTCACGCCACCACGCACTGCTAAGACTAACACCCAGGACATCAAAGATGACATCACAAATGTCATTGATGACATCACATGTGCATTTACTTTTCGCGAAAAGTCTGTACAAGGGATTCTTATAGTAATGTTGATAAAAAAGTGTGATTGATTATTGGAATACATATCATGAGGTACGTAGTACATTAAGTTATGCATTAATACAAATACCATTCTACTATCAGGTTCTTTCCAGTATACTAAGCTTCTCATGTAGAACATAGGCATTGTGTGCAGCATACATGATGGAGGTGCAATATAAATAATCTTACCATGTTGAATAGTAAAATGAAAAATGGTTTCTTAATACAGTTTTGCCTACTTGAAATATTTAATAAGTAGCTTATAAAACCCACTTAATACATAATTACATTATTGGAAAAAAACACAAATAGACAACAACACATACAAACATGAGTGTATACAGGGAAAATGAAGTGAACAAAAAAACAGCAATATTACCAGCCAATCTTCATACTCTAACTGATTAACTTTAAGCACAAAAATGATTGCTCTGCTTCAAAGCTACTATTTCCCCATGTATAACTATCAGATAACGAGACTGGACCCAAAGGAAAGCAGTGTGCATACAATGTATACAAATATGAGCATATCCAGCGAGAGTAAAATCATTTAAAAAAAGCAGAACTATAAGAAAGTGTAGATAACTTTACTGATCATTTTCATTCATAGAGAGCATTGCTGTCTTCCACATCTGTGTTTTCCCCTATGTATATGTTTTATATGCTGTGAGTGAACCCCAAGTGAATTACTGTAAGAACATATTTGAAGTATAAGTCTACAAATATATTACTTTTGAATGTTTAGTTCCTGACTGTTACTAGCCTAGATATGTCAGTAAAGGAAAAAAAAGAGGGAGCCATAGACATAATGGGAAACAACTTTGCTCACGCCTACAGCCCAAACCGCTGGACTTTCTCGTGCAACTACTTCACCCGCTCTTGACTATACCGCGCCAGTCAAAACGCGCAGACACTTTCTTTTTCAAACTCGCACGTGCACTCTTAGCAGATGAATCCGAGCTCACACAAGCCTCATCCGAACACGGACACGCGTTGAAGAATACATGCAGTAATTATGACCGCGCACAGATGTTACTCGCTTGTGACTTCCTGTTTATTTCTCTTATCTTGCCTTTTTCCCCAAAGCATACAAAATAAAATTAAAACTGTCATCTTTTATATTGTCACTTGTAGTCATGAAACCTTAAAAACGTTCATATTCCTTCCTCTGTTTTACTTGCCCTCCTTTGTGAGTCCAAGAGACGTTTGCAATTGTTAGTGTAAGTCTCTTGTGAATCTATTTGTTTTCTTAAATTAAGCATATTTCTTTCTTATTTTTGTTTAGTGTAACTCCTTCCTTGCAAGCTATTTGAAAGGATGGGGCAGATCTCACTGGCATTGTTGGAGGGAAAGGAGGAGGAAGAAGAGGATTCACAGTTCTGTTGGACAACAATGTGCATTGCTTGGTGGTGGTTTTGCAAGTGAATGGTGTATCCGGGTTTTACGGATAGGTGGCAGAGGCCCACATCCATAGCATCTTTAACTTAAGGTGGGAGGGTCATCTGGGGACATCTCAGGATAAGGGGAAGAGGCAAGGCTTGCAAAGGAGAGTTTGCATTGCAACAAAGGAGTCACAACTGCAGGGCTGTAAGAGGGGGTATGCTGGTGAAAGGATTCCTTGTGCTAGAGTTGCTGAAAAAGGGTGACATTCAAGCTCATTTTCCATAAATGAGTAATTTGACAGCAGAGAGCAGTTACGTTTGCACAGCAATGTAAATGGCTACCCTCTGTCATATTTTTGTCTTTTACACTGCAGGGTGCAAGTGTAAAGAACAAAAGGTGATGTACAAGCGTGTTCAACACCCTTTCCTCTTCATATTTGCACTTCGAAGTGTAAAGGGAATATACACTGCCTGGCATGCTGGCATGCCAGGCAGCGTTTACTTTTGTTTGTGTGTGCTGTTTGCCATGCTTGGATGGCAGGTGGCACTCACAAATTAAATGAAACCCTTCACAACAAGGGTTTAATTGTAATTGTAGATACTCCCTGCTATGCTCGCATGGTAGGGAGCATGTACAATTAATCCCTATGAGGTCTGCCTGCTTTATGCTAATGCATAATGCAGGCATACTTCGTAGGGATCTCAAGCATTTGTGCCAGCATGAAAATGCATGCTGGTGCAGATGCTGGACCATTTGTACTGAGGAGAGGAAGAGAGTGGCAGAAACGCAAGTTGTGTTCTGCTCCCCCCCCTACACCATAAAGGTGAACATGGGGGGCAACGTTAATGGAAGGCATAAAAGCCTTTAAGCTTTCCATGAACATTACGCCCCCATGGAACATGAGCACCATTGCATCTTTGGTAGTCTGAGAGACCCTATCTGCCTTTGTAGCTGCAGAGCACAGGAGGTGGTGGTAACGCAGCAAGCAGTGTGTGCATGAGCAGTGCATGAGTGGTGCCGTAGGAGTCATGATAAGGTGGATTGTGTGGTCCTCACACTTCTGCAAAACAACAGTTATCCCATTCATAAAGGTGAAACAGACGCGATAAGAGTTATACACCCCTTATCTTTTGTGGTAACATAGGCTACGGGCAGGCTATAATCCTAAGAGTGGTGTGCATGTTATGACAGCAGCAATTTATACAGCAATAATAAAAATAAAGGAAATGTCAAACAAAGGTTCTATAAAATATATTTACTTGAATTCAACCAACCAATACGCAATAGAAACTGTACTAGAAGACACAAATAAAATCCCACTCTTGTGCAGGAAGACAGAGAAATGCAGAATATAATGATGCATGCACACTCGACATTTAGCAGAGAGGAAAAGGCAACAAATCATTTGATGACGAAAAAAGGATGTCTTTGGAAAAGATTTGCAATAAAGGGGCTTAGCCAATCTCTAGGGCCCCAACAAATGGAAAAGGGGAGCTTGGGCCTTCATACGGTACCTTAAACAGTTATTGGTGCTTTGGCAGTGTTGAACCATGCTTCTTAAAGTACAAACAGGTCGTATCAGGTTTGAAAACAGCAAGTTGCTGTGATCCAGACAGCGAACAGCCATTGAGTCAGGTTCGAGTTGTAGTCTGCTGTAGTTTGATGTAGCATTCAAAGGGTGTGGGTCCATGGGTCCCCAGGTTGGTTCAACTATCTGACTTTGGGTCGATGATGAAAATGCTGGAGGCTCGAGGGGCTATCAGAGATGTAGTGGTTCGAAGATCTCCACAGTGGCAAGCTTCTTGTTCGAACAGGGGCAATGAATGCACTCAGCTGATGTGCTGCAGGGGTGAACTGGTTCCAGGAGCAGCTACAACATTTCGAAGAGGTTCCAAGAAGTGCCAAAGGCAGCACTGTGGATGTTGCTGGTTTGAATTCGCTCAAACACAGTCAACAATCATTTGCTGGAGATTGCTCTTGAAATGTAACTGTGCACAACACCCATGGTATCTACTGTACATAATAACTGAAGGCACCTTTTTTCGTACTTTGTGGCTGTGCCCTGTGATATAAACCTTTGGCACTTGATAAAGAATAAACTGTCAATAATTATGGGTACAGACATTCCTAATGGCCTGAAATTACGATTATTTGGTATATGACCTAATACTTCCTTTACCAGAGACAACATGTTTTTTTTGTTGTCCTCTTCCTTGATGATTGTTACGTGTACTATTGCCATGGTATGGGGTAGCAGCGAAAAACCCAAACACTTCAAAATGGTGCTCAGACGTTGATACTTGTATGCTGCTGGAAAAACACATTTATACCTCAAGGGGTTGTGCCTACAAATTTGTAAAGGTATGGGACAAAGGGGAAATTGTAACATGCCAAGGGGTGAGAGAGATCAATTATGGGTCACAATGCAGCAACGTTGTATGTTATGGCTAATTTTGTTATTGTGAAATGCATTTTTTTGTTTTTTCTTTGTTGCTTCAAGATCAATACCAATAAAATAAATAGTGGAAACAAACAATGGTTCAATGGAGGTTCAACATGCAAACCAGCAACCTTTACTTCTTCAGTTGCTGTATGTCCCAACCCAGGGACAAGATGATTCCTTGTTCTCCTAACCTGGGAATGCTGGCTAACAATTGCAGGGACCCTTCACTTCGAGTGAGGTACTGGGTATGGATGGCTGGCAGAGTGGCAGGTCTTGCTCCAGCAGCAGTTCATCCCCATTGTTCCCTGTTGAATGGTTGATAAGGAGAGCTGCCACTGCCTTGAAGCTCTCATTCTTCACCTCACTGTGTGAGGACTTTGGAAAGATCATCTGTTCCAAAAGATGTGCAAATGAATTCTTCTTGAAGTATTGAAGATCCGAAATAAATCCAAGAAAGAAGGGGAGACCCCTTCCTTATAAAGGCAACAGACCTCAAGAGATTAGGTAAAAACAAGCCTGCTTTAAGAGGTTCCTTGTTACGGAAACAAGTAGTCTTTGCCTTATTGCATCATACCCAAGGTGATTTGCACTGTAGGAAGTGTAGGATGCAGGAAGGAAAGGAAAATTGGAGAAAACTAAGATGGAGGAACCCTTCCGCAAATCTGCTGTGTTCCCTCTGACTGCTCTAACACAGCCCTCTTCCCAAGCCTACATTATCAACAACCCTTTAGTGTGCAACAACCTGCTGTGAGGCTGGTCCTTTTGTTCAGGGTGTGCCCTTTGAGGAGTGCTTCCCATGAGAGGTCCTGCTGGGAGTTTCCTGTGCTGGAGAGCTGTTATCCAATCTCACAAAGGATCAAAGAGCGGAATAGTCTGTTAAGTCTAGTGTCCTGCTTGCTGAGCAGGGGCAGGCTGTGGAAGGTGGAAGGTGGAAGAGACTTAGGTGCCTTAACCTTTAACTGTGCTGGTGTCAAGTTTCAGGTGGGACAGGGGATATCCCCTCAATGACATTGCCTTCCACATCAGGGGTGTAAGATGATTTACTAGACAAAAGGGGGTGAAGGTGCAATTATATGTAACCTTTGCTAGATACAAGACAAGGAGGGTTTTAAAAGCAAGGTTTGCTTCTTGGTAACCATGGCAATGAAGAAAGCACATTTATCAGAGGAATGCTATGACTAGTTCAAAAGTATGCATGTCAGCTTTCAGTGACCCCACTTCTACAGTACAGACCAGCGGTTAGGTCGGTATTAAGGGTGACACGCTTACTCATCAGCAGACACTGGCTCAAGCAAACCTCAGTCCCACACCCTTTCAGTCAGCCAAAGCACCTGCACCCTCCATTCATACTGTGTAAGGAGCACCATCTGCCAGTAGTGATTTGTTGCCATTCCATGTGCAGCTTGTTTTTAGTGGTGGTAGTAGCCTTGTGGGTGTGCTGCTATTTGGGCAGGCACAAAGGGACCAAAATGGTGTTTCAAGACGGCACTTACTACCTTTATTGTCAGATGACCACCAGCCAGGGGAGCTGAACAACATGTCTGTGGTGGATGCCGTGAGAGGCTCATACTTCAGCACTAACCTCACATCTTGCAGGTGACTGACTGGGCAGGATGATACAAAATGGCAGTTGTGGTGACCAATATTCTCTGTAAGGTCCGCGGTTGGGCACCCGTGCACATTCATTTCTGATGCTGCGTATAGATCTTTAATCTCCATGCACAGTATGTGTCTTCCCTGCCTCCCTTCCTAATTTAATGTGTGTAGCCAATCAGGAGCCATAGAAATCGTCCTTTTAGACGTATTGACGGTTGCAGTGTGTGGCTGCATGCACTGCGCTGTTTCAGCCCATGAAATAAAACTCCTTTCCTTCCTCGTGCAGCAGGCCTGGCCACCACCTCTCTTTTCATGGGTGTGCAGGCCTCTATCACCATCGCAGCTGCTTTTCCCCCTGTGCCACCAGTGTAGGGGTCAATGTCACAGAACTGCCCATTGGATGTTCCGCAGAGCATGACCCTCTTCACAACGGGAATTGTTTGTTTCGATTGTGAGCCAATTCCAGTGTAAGACCACTTATTTCCAGACACCTGTACAAAGGAAAAGCAGAATGCTTTGGAATGCCACATGGCAAACCCCCAAAGTGCAAAGACTGTTTGTTATTTGGTCATTACATTTCCAATCACGGCAGGGGAGGTACCATCATATCGTTGATACATCCATTTAAACAACTCATTGGATGCAGCAGTCCTGACATCAGACCCCCTCCCCCGCCCCCTAAAAACATACACGATTGTGGTAGGCAGGCCATTGGAGGTTGCCAGCTGACTTGCTCCATGCTTGTCATCTTTTCCCTTTACGGGTAGTCCCCTGCATTTTCCTGACTAGACACCGTCACAGGTACAATTTCATGTTGGAAGGGAGGTTGCAATATTTGTAAACGAAGTATTACTGGTCTGATAGGGTAAGACTTAGAATGTTCATGCTGATGCTAATTTTCTTAAAAAGCACAGCAACCACCACCACTCCAAGTGTCAACAAACAAATTGCCCCAGGAACGGATCATTGCACATATGTATTGGTTAAACAGCAAAGTCTTCATGCATTAGCAAAACATCAGATAGCGTTCAGCAGCCCCTGGTGAGAAAGGGAGCTTGTGCCTGAGCTTCACCTCCAAAACAAGGAAGGCGCTTTTTCACGCGTAAATCATAATGGAGACAGAGGAAAGTTGCAAGGTGTCAAAAGCTGATGATTCTAGAGGGACAGGCTGAAGAAGCACTAAGTGCCCCCTATGAAGCTGTTCAGCAGCTTGTTGGCAAAGAGCAACTATGGAGAGAAACCAAAGTAAAAAGGCAATTGGCTGATAAGAAAATTGCTGGATTTTGTGTGAGACCGAGGTGACAACCTGAAGGCAGCAGCAAGCAAAGGCAGCCTGCAACTTGCACATGATATCGGCCCCTTTTGTTTTGGCCGAAAATCTTGCGGACGAAAATCCTCCGGACGAAAATGCTGAATTTTGAACTGTGCATTTCAACGCATGTATGTTTGGGGGATGGGTTAGGGTAATACATACTTCAAAGGGGAGGGGGATGCACCTGGTCTCCCCACATATAAGTATGTTAAATGCGGAAAAACAAATCAGTATTTTAGGTCGTGCGATTTCTTTAACGAACATTTTTTAAAAATCTGAACACAATTTAATGTTTAATGACCTAATTTAAAGAAGGTGTTAGGAACAGCTACTGATGGATCCCCTGAGGGTCTGGACCATTTCAACCAAAGAGGTTGAAAGGCCATGACCCCACCCCTAGATCCATATCCCACCAGAATTCCAGAACAAGCACTTTTGTTTCTAATACTCCTTTTTTCACATAATTGTTTGTGATTGCCACTGTGTAGTATTTGGATTTGTGTGGCTGCTGCAAATGCCAGACGGGGGCATGCGAATTATCACCATTGCTGTGGTTCTTGGTAGGTCTCTGCCGTGTGAAGGAATGGGTTGGAGGCCTTTTTCTGGCAATTGCCAAAATACTGTCCTAACAACGAATCAAATGGTAACACAGTTTATGACTTTAAAGGGTAGCGATACATGGGATATGGCTCCTGCAAGGTGACAGCCTTCTTTTTACTGAATACAGTCCTAAAGCCTAGCAGAATCCCCCTCAGACAGTACTCTGTGATTCACCTCCGGCATCTGCCTCTCAGAGCAAAGTTGTACAGAAGAGGCACACACTTCATGACGTTGTTCTGGTAATGAGGTAATCTGTAAAGCATTTGCAAAGAAGGTATAGTCACTCACTGGCTCTGGGCCAGTTATTGTGATTGTTAAAGCCAAGAACTAACTTGTCTCGGTTCGGGCTAGGCACTGTAAATTACATTTGTGAAAACATGGTTTGTGTTTGGTATTTCTAGCATTCCCATATTACTATAAAACCTGGGGCATTATTGAAACTCTTTCACAATTTCCGATCTGTACACCATTTCAGTGGATGAAAAGCAAGCCAATGCAATTTTAACGTACACCAGTAGTTCTCACAAACCGGTGTAGATATGGCCGGGGATGGGGCTTGAAAGCCGTTGTGTCCAGTAATTTTTCAGACAGCAATAAAAATGCAATGCATGCTTCTTGCAAAGAAATCCTGTCTGGTGTTAGTGGTACATTATTTCAGTTAACAGTATAATAAGCACAAAATGTCTGCAAAGAGGTTTTAAAAAGAGAAAACCTAGGTAGCCTTTCTTTCTACATCAAATGCAAATTTAAAGAACATTTAGTGGGTCGTCTACGAATACAGCGACTCTGGTCTCCCTCTTGTTTTATAAAGGATATACTTTAACGTAAGCATCACAATGAAACGTGTCACTTTCTGTATCCTCTTGAATAATACAGATCTTCATTGGGGTCCTTGTAAGCTGATTGTTGGTGAATACTTCCAAGGTAGTGGCTATGCTTGTATCTCAGGTATCTCTGTGTGATAATGTGCATGCTGCATTAATTTGTTTGTGTGTCCAGCCAGTCAGAGATACAGATCCTGGCCGGGGGTAGTGGGGGTGGGGGATGTTGGAGGGGGTTAGCCTTGCACCCCATTTTAATTGATAACTGTGTAGCAGCGAGGAGGGTAAAAGCATCATCTTTTGTTTAAAGTGTTTGGAAAACTAGAAAGGTTTAAGGGCTATATAAAAATGATCTAATTAGGTTTCTAAAGGTTTGGGAATTCGTTTGAAACTGATAAGATGAGATAGAGTGAGCTTCCACTTGTATTGATATGTAGCCCTAACCTCTGCTAACAATATGTCTTTGTTTTATGACCTTGTAATTATAAATCTGTATTTTTCAAATGCCAGATTTGCAGTGCTCACAGCTTTGTAATATTCCGTATTTTGTTTAACTGGTCAACATATTATATGGTGGTATTATGCTGCTCTCAATTTCAGGTGACAAATGTTTTGTTCATCCAAAGCATTAGACCTAAAACAATTCCATGTAATACTATCTGAACTCTGTGTATCATGCGTTGATCTAGTGCTCTTTCTCCCTGTGACTCTCTTCTTCTGTGTGCTCTCTCTCTCTCTCTCTCTCTCTCTCTGCAAAATGTCTCTCTGCGCTGCACTCCGTCTTTCTGTGTATCTCTCCATCTCAGATTGCCTCTGTATATCTGTCACATATTTAATTTTTAGTCAATACGTTTAGCAAAAGGTGAGAAGGTGGGAGACGATAAAGGATTGTGAGACAGAATTTGTGCAGCACCAGAAGAACCAGTCTCCCTGTTCCTATTATCATAAATAAACTATCACCAGGGACATCAATTGGGGGTTGCAACTGAGACCCCTGGCAACTCCTGTGTGACCTCTGTCTCTCCGACCCCTGATTAAGGGTTGCAGACAGAGTCAGAGAGAAATCAAAAGTAAAGAGGCCTCTCAGACAAGATCCGTCTTTCAGTGGTCGAAGTGGGCGGGAGCAGTCCGGAGCGGTGCTCCTCTACTTCTTTTAATTAAGTTTTACTGTTCCTATACTTTTATTTTAAAAAGAAACCATTCCGGAACAGTTTCATTTTAAAATAAAAGTAAAAGAAGAGGTTGGGACTGGCACTTTCAGTGCACTGCACAGGACGTTTCCTTAAAGAGCAGGCACATGTGTTTTGGGGCTTTTATTGTGCATGGGAGGGGGCGCGGCAATGGGGTCTGTGGGGAGTGGTGCAGGCCAGTAGGGAACATAATTCCACTACTGCTTTTTGTACACTTCGCCCACTGCCCCCTTTACACTCTGACTTTAGAAAAAAATTATTTCCAACACGGTTTTCGGTAATGAAAATAAGTTCTTTTTGAAGTCCGAATGAATTTTAAAAGTACCCCCCACCACCACCTACAGGACATGGAAGGCTCTGGCTCCCCTGCTCTGCGCATGACAGGAACCAGAGCTGGTTCCCCCTGCATGCGTGGAGCATGGGAGCCAGGGGGGCCTGCCTGCAGAGGAGTGAAAGCGTGTGTGTCTGTGTACGTATATGTATATTATGTAATGTGTGTGAGTGCATGATGTATGGGCGGCTGGGTGTGTGAGTGAATGGTTGATGGGTGCACGTGTAAATAAGAACATGAATGGTGTGTGAATGTGTGTGCTTGTGCTTACTGCCTAGATTACTTACTGGTAATCTTCATTACTCCTAGTCCTACTCTTCGTCCTCCCAATACTTTTCTATGAAGCACCTTGCCTCATACGTAAGCATTGGGACAAGGAAGAGGGACATGAAGGTAATGCTGGGCCAAGGAGCTGATTTTGTGGGTTGGGGCGGGGAGAAGAGTGGGAAGTAAAGGGACATGTCAGGAGTATGGGGCAGAAGGGTGGTGCGCAATCATGTAATGGGCATCCAGGTGTGCACCTATGTTAAAATTTCAGAGGCGGGCTACCCTCATAATGTTGAGCTAGGTGCTATCTTCAGAGACTGTGGGGGGCAAACATTTTTTGTGATGGGGAATCTAACTTCTTTACACATTCTGATGATACTATTCTATTGCAGCTTCAATGTTACATGCATTTAATTCTCTCCTTTACATCTGAAAGCACTCACTTAAGAACTGCTGTGAGAATGAGCTGTCTCCTGTCCCCTCTATGCTTCTAATCACTCCCCCGACATGCAAGCACTAACCCCCATCACAATTTCAATTTCCTAAAAACATATTCATGCTAATTAAGGTGTTACCAACAATGAAACATTTTACATTAATAATTGCAGGACCTTTGTTAACTGTGAATCCGCAGGACCTGCCTGCTCTGTCCTGCTACAGCTCTGTAGGTCAGTCAGGTCAAGTGAACATAGCCCAAAATGTTAGGGATGGCTAAATCTCGATCGGCCCAATGGCCCTTGCTTCACTGTGGGCATCCATTTTAAAGCAGGCATGATATGTGTTATTGGTAGTGAAAAAATGCAACCTGCTTGAAATCTTGTACACAAGCTCCTAATTTGAAGCTTTCAATTTATTCCGAATGCTCTCTGTGGCTGCAAGGTAATAGGTTCATTGAGGTTGCCCAATGATTGGAAAGATAAAAGTACATATAAATTACCTTTGGGTTGCGCCTTCAGATTCTGAGTGGTCTATATGTCAAAAGAATGACAAGGTGTCGTTAATTGTCATTTATTGTTTACATCACATTAATGACATGCATAATTTATTCAAATAATCTTCACAGTATTGTATTCAATATGGATTGTTCAATTGTTGATCGTTAATATTACTCCATATTAAGAGAAGTGCATAAGTGATTGTCCAAAGAGTTCATTTTTAAATTCTTAATGTTGCTTCACATTAAGTAAATTACAGTAATGATTTATAAAAGTTTAATCCTTGATGTTTTTCTTTGGTATGTCTCCTTTGTGAGTATTGGTACTTAATGTTGCTTCACATTAGTAAACCACTAATTTGATCCTTGATGTTGATTGGCATCAAAATAGTTCCAAAGTTCGATGGCAGTTGTTGATTTTTGATAGGTTTATTTGTACTTTAAAGTGAACTTCTTAGAGCCATCACAAACAAAATCTCCAATTGCAACGCATTTTGAAGAGTATCACCGTGCAACAGAATTGTCACAAATCAAATGTTTTGGGATCAAAATACTATCTGCCTCACCCAGAGGGGGCAATCTGATAAAAGACTATGAAAACGTGAAGCATTTTGGATTTGTGTGATGGATGCGACTTACACTGGACTAAACGTAGATCAAGAGAAACATCATTTTCTGTGACATGTATTTCATATCTTGCATGTATATCACCATGTATGATGTACACATGTCGCCAAAATTAGTAAGTGCAAGTGTATATGATGATATGTTTTTCAGAGCCAGATGGACACTGCAATCCTCACCAAATTCTGTTTACGACACCAAAAGTATTTTAAAAAAAATAACAACTGTCAGGGTGATCTGAGTACTCACCAATTGTTTTGAAATCAGCCTCCTTTTTTGTGTATATACACAATTTTTCCAAAAAAGAAAAAAAACTCTGTTGTTTTTTTGTTTTTTGGCCCTTTGACATCCCACATATTCCCTATGAACTGGACCTGTATCTCCAAATCATTAGAACACTATACACGTATCTAGGGCACTTAATACAGACAAAAATAAAAACATGACATTGTCTAAATGCCAGCGCACTTCTAAAAATTATCAAAACCTAATGTATATTTTTACAGATTTGGTTTACCAAATATCAGTCATTCCCGCAATGAATTTAAAAAGATAAATACAACTTTTCAATGTTATCAGATGTCCGAGTATAATGCGAGATCCCAATCCAAAATGACTACCGGCAACACCATCTATGATGTCATTGCGTCATGCACGTGCTATGCGAAACGGCTTTTCATTTAACAAAAACAGAGGAGGTACGCGTTCGAATTGCAGTAATGTCGGCAATCGCACCACTCTGCAAGGAAGCTTGAGACTAGACTCTTTAAACCAGGTGAGCGCAATAGAATGGAAGCGGCACACATACAGCAAGCGTAGCCACCAGGAGGTTTTTACTTTGTATTGTATGCTATTGTTCGAATATATACTTATATATATGACAATAGTGCACTAGATTGCTAACCAACAAGGAATACAAAACTGAGATAGAATGTAGAAAACCACACAAGGAAATTAGCGGCTCTTTCATTTTGATTTAAACGGGAAGTTAATCTAATCAAGATGGCATCAAATCGTAGGAAAGAGTCGAGCTACACAAATATCAACACTGGCTATAATAATGTCTTTGACAACTCAGCGCGGTATGACTGAATATTTATATTTATGTTTTAAACAGACCTATGACCGCTACGGTGGAATGGTCTAAACAGTCCGCATGACAGACTGATCCATATGAGAATTAACCCACGAATAACAAAAGATATCAGTAGAAACTTTGTAAGTACATTTTCTTTTTTCAGACAAACCAGCAACCTCCCTAAATACGTGTTCATTTATGAGCTTTTATTTCTTTTCTTTTCTCATTTTTTCACAGCTACAACAACACAACAGCTGGGAATTTACCACATGTAATAAATAATCAGCCATTGTAACTAGCCACTGAAACCCCTGATGAACCGTATCAATCATGACGGCGAAACACGTGTCGGAAAAAAGATAGGCACAACAAATATTTTTGGATACCCAAGAGAACAAGTATTAACATTCTAAATTGTTTATTAATATTGGATTTCTTTGTTTTTTGTTTCCTGCACACAAATATGCACTAGAAAATAAAAAGTGCTGGATAACAATGAGAACAGTTTTTGAGTGATCTATACCTATGTAATGACTTTTAAGTGAACGCAAGAACCACAGGGTTCATCAGTGTTTTTTTCTTCAGTTTATTTTCCTGCACAGTCTCAGGTTAAGGACCCTGTACTTGCAACTCCTTATTTCAACAAACCTACACATCGAATTGGGAAAAGTGCCTTGAAATCCATGTGGACTGAATGGTTTTCTTTTTTTCAAATTCAAACTGGGACTTCTTACAGAGGATGAAAATTCCCCCATGAATACATCACACCCAGTACTGGCAAAAGTCTACTTCATCCCCAAGTTACACAAACCATTCAACCAGCTGCCACCCACAAAACCCATAATCAATGGAATAGGTTCTCTTACCGAACCAACCTCAGAATTTATAGATAAACATCTACAGCCATTAGCCAAAAGCATGGCATCATTCATACAGGAAATCAAATATGTAATCCAGCAATTAACAGCAGTGAATTGGGAACACAATTTCCATCTTGTTACCTTTGATGTCACGTCACTTTATACAAGTGTTCTCCATAACAAAGGACTTGAAATCATAAATCAATTTTTGAAAACCAGATCTATCTCGTATTACCAGCAGAATCTCATGATTCTGGAAATGTTAAACTTCACACTCAACAACAATATATTTATATTCAACAATGAGATTTACAGACAAACACAAGGGACAGCCATGGGTGCCAAATTTGCCCCTCTGTGCAAATATCTACATGGGCCATTTTGAACTCTATTATGCATGGAAGCACCCGCTGTTCACAGACCAAAACTGCATTGTATATTGGGGATGCTACATTGATGACAATTTAGTAATCTGGAATGGCACCAAAAATCAAGTAGAAGAATAGCATCATCATCATCTCAATAGCAACAACTACAATCTCAAATTAACAATGCTAGAGAGTATAAACAGAATACAATTCTTGGACCTAGAGTGATATATTGAAAACAATACCATTCAATCAACATTACATGTAAAACCCACAGCGGGCAACAGCATCCTTCATGCCAACAGCAACCACCCTATGCCATTATAAACAATATCCCATTTAATGAATACTTACTGATTAAGAGAAACTGTACACAAGAAGCAGAATTTGAAAAGCATATGACAGAGGCAGAAAATTAATTCAAAATCAGAGGATACAAAGACCAACTGTTGAAAAAAGCTTAACTTAAAACTAACCTAAGAACAAGACAAGAACTCCTCCAAAACAAGACCATCACTCACAATCAAGAGGCCCCATTCCAAGATTTATAACTACCTATAATTGTGAAGCACACAAATCAAGAAAGATTCTCACGCAACATTGGAATAATTTAAAAGAAGATGAAGACCTTACAGTTCATCTAACGGACACACCCAATTTAGCATTCAGGAAAGCAAAAAACCTAAAGAATATACTTTGCCCTTTGCACTTTCAACCAAAAATCACTAAACAAGGACTTCCACAATTATGGAACAACACATGACTACAAGGCAACTATAAATGTGGGACATGCAATGTCTATCCATATTCTGAGGATGGCAAAAAAACATTGAAAATGCCCAATGGCAGAGACTTGCTAATTAGAGTCTTTATCAACTGCAATACAAACTTTACAATCTATGGAATTATGCGCTCTTGCCAAAAACCTTACATAGGTAGTACCATTAGAAAACTCAAAACCAGAATAGAACATATTTGCTATCTCAGAAAACAAGATATGACATCACCTTTGGCATTCCATTTCTTCACATCACATCCAAAAGAAAATATCAATGCTATAAGATACTTTGGGATCCGAAAAGTCAACAGACCTCCAAGAGGAGAATACTGGGAACAAACATTACGCCAACGGGAAGCCAAGTGGATTTGTCTTATGGACTGCTTCCACTCTGGTCTAAACTCACATACAGAGATGATTCATTTACTTTGAGCAACTCTACAATGGGAATTCTTTTTAAAAAAAACAAAGACTGAAGCAAAATCAGCTAAGTATCCATTGCTAAACCAACAATATTGTTATGCACAATGTGAACATCCAATTCTAGATCTAGCACCAACAAAATATAAAGACCATCTCTAATGGAGAAATGTAATTTTATAAAACTGTCATGTTTATCAATCAAATTGGAATAATGATCTTTAAATGTCATCGACAGGAATACTTACAATATAATGATCAGTAAATGATACAATGGCTACAGTAACAAAATAAGGTTATAATGTCGCCATAATGTTTAAATCAATATTAAAAAAAAAATGTTGTCCACTTTTGCACAACTGCCATCCTTATCAACATAATTTGAATAGAATGTATGCCCCATATCTCTAAAATGTCACTTATTCGCACAATCCAAGATGGCGACTGATGTAAATGACATCAAGATGCCCTCCAACCCATTTGAAATGCCACTGCGTCTGACTTAAAGAACAGCACAAATTAAAATGCCGACATGGAACCAAAAAAGATTCAGTTTAACGTACCGGTATTCTTGCTTCGCTCGAAAATAAGGTAAGCAGCACTCCTTACGCCTGTACAGGTTAGCAAGCCACAGATAAGTACGTAATTTATATTAAACTAGATGTTTCTCTGAATTCACCTAGGATTAACGAATTGAATATTGAGCCCAACAAACAAATTGACATGAAATGACCAAGCCAATCATATGCAGAAATCCAATTAAGTAAAGTAAGTGCTCCTTTTTACATTTAAACCATTAAAGCCAATAATGCTTTTACTATGGAGCACACACTCAGAAGCTAACATGACTATTTATTAGACACCAACATTGAAACTAACTATTTTCTTTAAATTAGATGTTCAGCCTCAGTATTGTGCAATTTATAAATATGTCTAAGAATTAACTGTATGTTATTCAAACAAATAGACACAACAATGCCCAATAAGTAGGAACCAACTCAACTTTATCTTTTTCTCAACAGCAAGCGAAGCATACATTCTATTCCCTCACGTCAACCCTCCTGAAGAACCAAACCAATAAAAAGCTATGGGGGAAACACGCGTCGAGGGAAATCAAACTTGAATTAACTTGTGCCAATTTACATACATGAGGAATCCTATCAAAAATCACCAACTGCCATCAAACTTTGGAACTATTCTGATGCCAATCAACATCAAGGATCAAATGAGTGATTTACTAATGTGAAGCAACATTAAGTACCAATACTCACAAAGGAGACATACCAAAGACAAACATCAAGGATTAAACTTTTGCAAACCATTATTGTAATTTACTTAATGTGAAGCAACATTAAGAATTTAAAAATGAACTCTTTGGACAATTACTTATGCAATTCTCTTAATATGGAGTAACATTAAGGATCAACAATTGAACAATCCATTTTGAACTAAATAGTGTGAAGATTATTTGAATAAATTATGCATGTCATTAATGTGATGTAAACAATACATGCATATTAATGACACCTTGTCTAGCTGTTTGACATATAGACTACTCAGAAACTGAAGGCGAAACCCAAAGGTAATTTATATGACCTTTTAATATATGTTTTGTTAGTGACTAAACTCGAATTTGGTCCAGTCACTCTAGTCATTTCTTAATGTGTCATGACATGTATACAGGGCATCTATGATAAAGTAAGCATGATAAGTGTTATTACCTGTCTAGACTGACATTTGGATGCAGCCAGTCTAGCCATTTCTTACTGCGTCATGGAATATTTTTCTGGGCATCTATAATGATGTAAGCATCATAAGTGTTACTACATGTCTAGACTAGAATTTTTCTGCAGCTAGATTAGCCATTTCTCATTGTGGCTTGACATTTTGCACTGGGAATCGCTGATAAAGCAAGAGCAATTACCTGACTAGTGCTGGGATGCACGGTTCATGTCGCAACACAGGGAAGGGGTTCTAGTTTCACATATCATATTAGAACAATGGTGTGGTTAGGTTAGATACGATTGTTGACACGATGGTGCAATTTAACATGTGTTCAGTGTAAGTAAATGGATTGGGATGAATGTTACTATAGGTGTTACTTTATGTTTAGCTTGGATACATTTTAGATTTGCATCACATAGTAACATAATAGAAGTTGTGGGGATACAATGTAATTGTGCAATGCACAACGTGTAGTGCTTAGAGTGGGAAGCAAGGAGCTTTATACATGCGAGAAAGAGAATTCTGCAATGGGGAAGCAACTGTGAGGGTTGCGGTAGTCCTGAACAATGTACATGTGTAATTCGATAAAAGTTTAGATGGGAGACATGCTCTCGGATATTAGGGGAGTATGGTGTTCGTTGCAAGTCCATGGAAATATCACAGATCACTGTTTCCCCACAGCTGGGTTTTGTGTAGTCCAAGGAGAGTCTGGTTTGCAAAGTGAACTTTGTATGGCCAGAAGGGTTGAATGACCAGGTCAAGGAAGGAGGAATTAGGTAAATTACATTTGGGCAGCTAGCAATAGCATCAAATGGTTACTTGATGCAAAGGTTAAATGATGTGCCATGGGTCATGGATTTATGACTAGATGGGTTTGTGGATATAGGGAACAAATCTTCCTGGGGCATGGAGTCTTGTTGTTAAGTCCCGCCAAATGGTGTGTCGAATTGGGGTTAGTTAATAAAACACATGGAAGGGGTGCTGGATGACAGAGTTTGGCAGTGTTTTATGGGTTTCAGTTGGACTCTCAGGAAGATAAGCAGGATCTGTGCTGGATGCTGTATGATCTGAGATGGCAGTCGCAATTAAGGTGACGTGAAGGAATGCAAAAGGAATAACATGCAATGCCAGAGTGTCTGGGACGATAAGATGTGTATTGCTTCCTCTCCATCCTCTTGTTTGAAGTGTTCTTGTAAAAGCCTAGCCCATCACATAATAGGTTAAAGGTTTCCTAACAAATTGGAAAAGTCACAAATTGAATTGTTTTTAGATAATAATGAATTATGTTTAGAATATTATAACTTATTATCAAATGAAATCATGTGGGGAAGGGGATTGTGTCTTGTCAATGGATCCAGTAGGGTAAGAGATCGTAGTAGGGTTAGATTTCCTTGTTCAGGGTTAGCCAGTGAGATTTTGGGAAATGAAATTGTAACAGAATATGTGTGATTATGTAAATTGTTCAAATCCTCTGCTGGGGCCTCCCTCTGGAACAGCCTCCCTGCCTCCCTGAAAGTTGAGGAGAACCATCTCCAGTTCCGGAAGCACCTCAAAACCTTCCTCTTTGCATCTGCTTTCTCTCCTTCTCTCCCCTGCTGAATTCATAACGGAAAATTAAATTGCACTCGTTAGCTGGCCAACCTCTGATCTCGGGCCCAGGTCCCCTCCCCCACCAGGTGCTCACCTGCACTGCCGCCCGGGCTACCCCCGCTCTTGGGGACTGTTTTCTGTATCCCTACAGTCCCCTACCAGCACTATACATCTGATGTCTGCACTTGCCCTTGCACTTGCCACCATCTGGCCGTACTATTACTTATTGGTTATTATTCTATTCATCACATGTACTGCACAGTCCCTCCCCCTCCGCACTTTTCCCTTCCCCCCTTCCCATGCACTTACGCAATCTAAATGCCAATGGGCCTAGTAAGATCGTTGTCTCTGTCTTTTCTCTGTTCCCCCTCCCTTGCCTCATCGCGCCTTGAAACACGGGTGTATAGGCACATTATAAATGCAATATCATATCATAAATATGTATGAAAGCTGCCACTTTATTGAGCTCTGGAAGGAACTGTTCGTTTTCAGCTTCACAGGGCTGACTTATTCCTTGTGGCCGACAGCACGCAATAAACATGCTTTTCTGAAAAACTGCATTCACTGTCCGTTGAAACTTTTTTTGCATTGGATTTTGGAGTAACATTTTTACACTAACCTGGCATTTGGATGTAACCGGTCCTTACTGTAGCATTGTATATTTTTCTGGGCATCCATGATAAAGTAAACCTGATAAGTGTTATTATGTGGTTAGAATGGCATTATGGTGCTGCAAGTCTAAGTATGTCTTTCTGTGCCATGACATTTTTTACTGTGCATCCTCAAGGCTACAGCAAACATGATAAGTGTTATTACGTGTCTCGACTACGTTGTGCAGTCAGTTTTGACATGTGTTCTTATGGTGACCTTCTATTATTAATAACTATTATTTATTTATTTTTTATAATTATGTTATAGCACAAAGAGCTTCATCATAATATACAGACAAATACAAAAATCTACAATAGATAAAATACAAATACAAGAAACATTTGTCTGATTACATTCAGTCATCATATACAAATAAGTGTTTGTATGTTTTATTGTTAGCTAATTGGTTTACTGTGCCAGTGCGTGAACCACTTTCTCTTTGTGGACCTACAGTGCCTTTAGTGCTTTACAGTGCATCTCACAGCATATCCAGCATGACTAAAAACTGCTTTGCCGTAAGCTCTGCTCTTTCCCCATTAACTTCAATACCACAGCGCCTGTGATCAGCGCTAAGCCCTCTTTACCAAATCTTTTTAGATTTGTTATCCCCCTGGAGCTTGTTCACACAACTCCCATTTAACTACATTTCCCAACAGCCTAGCGGTTTTAGCCCCGTTTGCGGTGCAGCAAATCAGGCCGTTTATCGCTGGTTTGCGCAAGGGCTGCATGGCGTGCCACCTACAATATCAATAACATGTGGCGTGCCACTCGTCATTCTACCTATCTCCTCTAACATTTGTGTTTGGACATGACAGCGACACAGAAGCACCCGCCAGGCAGCCTGGGTCCCTCTAGGGCTTATCAACTAAAACATGCCAGCATTTTAGAATGCTATCTGGTCCCATTGGACCAATCCATACTGGCGACTCTGATAAATGAATCCTGCCTGCTTTCCAAGCCACTCTGTAAACAAGTGGACACTAGCACATGTATTACCTGCCCCCCAGATACTGGTACCCTTAGTCTCCCTATACAGCCCGATATCCTGCAAGCGCCCCTAAAGCATAAACCTCATAGGAAGACCACTGAAAAGACTGATGTCATTGTTATTCCTTCTCTGGTTCTATACAATATCCCCATTGCTCCTCCTGTCCACATTGAAAGCCCCATATGCCCTAATGACGCATATTACACTGCTGTTACTCCAGGACACTCCTCATCTACCGATACTGATGCAACTAATTCTATCCACACCCTCTCCCTGCTCAATACAAGATCATTGCTTAATTGTGGAGAAGAGGTTGTGGATTACCTCACGGAATGTGGCCATGATCTGTTGGCCTTAACTGAAACATGGCTTAATCCCCCTATCCCCACTGATGCAACCTTATCCCACCCTCCAGACTATGTGCTCTTTCGGTCTGACATTCTGAACAATAAAGGTGGAGAGGTGGCTCTGATGTGTAAAAGCCACCTTGACTGCCATACCATCACTCATACCAGCCTTGAAGACTGTGAATCCTTATGGGTCAAGATTAAGATTACTGCTAACACCTCCCTAGGGTACTTGACCCTCTATAGAAACGCCCCCCCCCAAGAAATGCAGTGTTTCGAGGAGCAACTGCTGGAGCAGCTTGCTTATATCACCAAGGCTACAACCTGGATTATCATCCTGGGTGACTTCAACCACTGGGCAGACGATCCTTCAGATAAGCAGGCATCTTCTCTTATTGATTCCCTCGACACTATCAGGTTTATGCAATGGGTGAAGGACTACACACAAAGGGGGGTCCTATGCTAGGCTGGGTAGTATCCTATCATTCTCACATGTCCAGCTTTGTATTCCTGCCCTGTCTACGGTCTGGCTTTTTTTTTGGTGCATGCTGGTTTAATGATGATATCATCGCAGACAGACAAAGAGGGCATGTGAAAGAGCCTGGTGTAAGATCCCCAGCCCCCTCAGACTAGCCCAATATAAACAGACAATGAAGGAATTTAAAATCGCTATTACTACCACCAAATCCACCTATTTTAACAATAGGGTCAATAATGCTCGGTATAGTACAAGTGAACTTTTTAAAATCTTGACTGAATATCAGGATCCCCTCAAGGAGGCATGGATTACACCTCTGCTAAAGTAGACCAATGCAGATCCTCGAATCACTCATAATTATTGACCAATCACAAACATTACTTTTTTTTTTAAGACATGAATAAATTGGCATCCGTGCAGCTACAGAGACACATTGAAGATCATCACATTTTGGGGTCATGTCAATCTGGGTCCAGAGCTCAGCATGGGCCGGAAACCACCTTGGCCAGCATAATGGACAGGGGTCATCCCGCCCTGCTGATGCTCCTAGATCTCTCTGTAGCTTTTGATCTAGTGGACCACTCTCTCCTAGCGGCAAGTCTCAGGGATTTGGTACATAGCTCTGAGCAAGCAATACAATGGACCTCTTCATTCTTTGGGCCTGGGTCTGTTCGTGTAGCAGTGGGCGAAGCTAGCTCCTCCCTTGTTCTTCAAACATATGGTGTCCCCCAGGGCTCATGTATTTCGCCTACCCTGTTCAATGTCTACATTATGACTATGCTCGATTTATTAGACACCCTGGGTGTATAGTATGTAAATTATGCTGATGACACCCAGCTCGTCCTCTAGCTGAGTGGGAATTATGAAAAGGACTCAGTTGCCATAAACAAAATCTATAATGCTGTCCAGGCTTGGATGGCAGACAAATCGAGCTCTTCATTGTAGCATCCAGTCCTCACCATAAACAATGAAACCCTGCCTTTGTCAACTTTTGTATTTCCATCAATATCATCAATGTGTCCAAAAAGTCAAAATGCTCGGGGTAATCCTTGATGCTGAACTGACCATGAGACCACACGTCTCTTACATTTGATCCTCTTGTGGCCTCATCTCCAAGTTACTTAATTATATTTGCCCATTTCTCTCAGTCAAGAACTGTGCTCTGCTGGCTACAGCATGAATTTCAGACTTGACTACTGTAACAGCCTGTTGACTGGAACTGCACTATCAAACATGCAGTCACTGCTGATTGCACAGAACAAGACGATTCGTACCATTCATGACATGTCCAAATGCGCCCATGTGTCTCATTCGCGTAGGACATTGCATTGCTTACCAGTAAAACACAGGATCACCCACATTCTTACGCTGTCATTTAAATGGCAGTCCAGTGCTAGCCCCAAATACCATTTGAAGGTTCACACCTCAGGGAGACAACTTTGGTCCTCTGCTTACCCTACAATTGCTCAGCCCAGATACAAGCGGGTGTGTTTGTGGGGACATCTTTTGATACCCAGGCTCCCTAAATTTGGAACACACTTCCTGGGCCTATGCACTTGGTTAACAATCTTGCACTGTTCAAGAAACAAGTCAAACATCACCTGTTCAATCTTAACCCAGGTATGGGACTTTCCGACTTCTATCTCTATCTATTAATTCCTTGTATGTCACTGTCTTGTCTTCTTCTTGTGCACCCTGAGGCCCATGGGTATGTGGCGCGTTATAAACATTAAAATAAATAAATGAAATAAATAAATATGATATACATATACAATAATCTTATACATGCTGCATAGTACATTTGTTACAATTCATGATGGTTCATAGTTATTGGAGGCTAAATATGCGTAACCAGCCCCAACTTGCTCAATCCATCCTACATTACTCTATTAAAATAATAAAATACTTAAGAGTATACAAATACAATATAAAATGTACATTAAGGCCAGAAAATAATTGAGCCTATCATCCCAATTCATCCAAATTAGGATATTAAGACCTATTTCTCTACCATTACCAATTTAAAAAGTTCATTCCATGTATTAAATAGTGTGATATGCATAGACTTCTGACCTGAGTTTAGGCAGTACTGTCAAAAAGACTCAGGGCCTCATTACGACCCAGGCGGAAAACCGTGGTGCTAATAGCATCATGGTCCATGCCGGTAACTTACCGACTCCGCCATGGAGAAAGGGGGAATTACCACCCCATTACAAGGTTGGCGGGCGGTAATTCCCCCTTCCTCCATGGCCCTTCCCCATTCCCATATGGGAATGGGGAAGGCGCTAAGGTCCCTTTGCGGGTCCCTACTTCAACAGCTGGTGTAGACCAGCCGTTAAGGTCGGGTCCCGCAAAGGGACCTCGTAATCAGGCGCTAATGCGTTAATGGCGCCGCAGCCTTTTACGTAGCAACATAGTTCAGCGGGATGAGCACTCGCTGCTGCGATCTGTTTGTTATCTGTAGGTCGCAGGTTCAAATCCTGGCGTGGCCAACTAAGCCTTTCATTCTTCCAAGGTTGATAAATGAGTACCACCTTCGGTTGGGATGATAACTGTATGTAAATATGTGCTATGCACAGTGCTTTTTCTTGCCAAGGGATCCCTCTTATGAAACCCCACCTTTATAGGAGCCTAGTAAGTTAAGACGAAAACGCATATAAATGTAACAATATTTCAGACCTGGGAATCTCATCACAGAGGACTGTGGGCCTCATTACATGGAAGGCGGTAAGGGTTAACGGTCACCGGTAATGGTACCGGTGACCGTTAACCCTTACCGCCTTACTATGAGGTCCCTTTGCGGGTTGGTACTTTAGCGCCTGCTTTTTAGCAGGCGTTAAAAACCAACCCGCAAAGGGACCAGGGTGCTAATTACGGTACCGCAATTTGCGGTACAGTAATTAGCACCTTCCCCATTCCCATTATGCCCTATGGGGCAAATATGGGAATGTGGAAGGGCAATGGGGGAAGGGGGAATTACCGCCCCGCCAACCTTGGAATAGGGCGGTAATTCCCCTTTCCTCCAAAGCGGTGCCGGTATTTTACCGGCATGGACCAAGGTGCTGATAGCACCTTGGTCCACCGCCTACCATGTAATGAGGCCCTGTATCTCCTTATATTTTCTCAGGTGTGTTGTTAGCTCCCTTTGTAGTTCATACAATGATATTCACTATATATCGTTCTCCATTTCACAATATTAATTTTTTATTTTTTTTATTTAAATTATTTTTATTATTTTCCCAAAAATAGTACAGTCATTAATTGGAACAATACATTGAATTAAAATAATCATAGGTCGAAATGTTACAATAAAACATTATGCCACAAGACAGGCCTGGAGGATCCAACAGATAAAAAAAGGCAGCGGTATATTACAGCCATAGTTCAGCCTGGGTATTCCCACCTCTTTGTTCCCCGCTGGCCCAGAGTAGACTGCATGACAGTAAACAAGAATATAATAATACTACAATAAGATAAACTAGGACACAATATCAAAAATTGGGCCACCCACAGATGCCAATTGGCAATGTTGGTGACTCCAGTTCCCCATCATATCAAGGGAACACTGCCATGGGGGAGGCGTAATACAGCCTTGATTATGCACTTGATTATGCACAAAAACAGCATCAATCCAGGTTCCCTTTCACAACTATATGGCATCTATGTACCCCTGCACGTGCCCCCCCCCTCCGAGTAGCTCTGACTCACCCATCTCAGGGTATGAGGAAATACTCATCATACAAATGTGAGCAATGACAGGCACACCCTAGCAGCTACCATTCCCCCCTCCTAAGCCCACACCCTGTAACTCACAGAGAATCTGCCATTCTACAGCCCTAACCCTGGCACACTACAACAATGTATCATCCTATTTCAATATAACCTCTGAAACTTGCAAATGTAACTGAAACTCAATTAATTAAACCTCAATTCATTAACAGTTATTCACAGCCTTATTATCATAAAAAGTGTGAACAACAGCAAACCTCAACCATACATTATGAGAACAGAATTCATTGAAACAAAGTCAACCACCATAAAGTACAATACAATGTATAGAAAAGGAAGTGAAACGACACACTGGGGATAAGCCAGACAAGGGGAAGGGAATAGGGGCACAATGGTGTAGCAAAACGCATATCCATTGACATACTGACAGGGGCAAACAGCATTGAATATGTTCTTCCTATACAAGTATACACAGCCTTCTACATAGGGGGTGCCCAACAATGTGCATGATTGGTGAGAGACTCCTCCCCAATTCCCAGGGTTTAACTGATATACTCCCTAATTCCAAAATATTGCAGAGAAGTCTTGTGTTAGCTGAGGAGAGCCTAACTTTAACAAGCCCCATTTGGTACTTGTGCACAGGCCTGGGAAGCGCTGGACCGAACCGTAGAGCAATTATTTTGGCAAAGATGTTTACCTCTGAGTTTAGAAATGATACAGGTCTGTAATTCCTCACATCATGACAATCATTCCCAAATTTAGGAATAACATGGAACATTGCATCATGAAATGCTCTGCACTGTAACATGCAACATGCATACAGAGTCTGTAATCTGGGTGCTAGCTACTCCCGGAAGGTGTAAAACAAATCGTTGGGCAGGCCACTCAGCCCTGCAGACTTACCCTTCTTCAGTTTGCAGATGGCTTCCCTAATCTCAGCCACAGATATGTCTCATTCTAGTGAGTCAAAAACCTCTGGAGGGATGTGTGCATGCTGCTCGGTGTGGGGTGTTTGCCAAATATTCCTCTATCAGCACAACAGGGGGGGTTTTATTCAGGGAAATATAGAGCTTTGTAGAATTTGGCAAATTCCCTCGCACTATCATTGCCCCAACTTATCGTATTACCCTCTGCAACCAGGGCCAAGACCTTATTATTCTGACTACAGGTCTTGAGATAGTTTGCTGGAATCGGCCTTGTTGGGCCTCCCCAAATACTTGGAGTTGCTTTTCAGTAACACACCAGAGGCCCTCTCCGTACCCACTTCAGTAAAGTCACATTTTGCTTTTATCATCTCTCTTAGAGTATGATCCGTGGGCATCCTCGCACACTGAAATACCAATGGCTTAATCTCGCCAAGCTTCCCCGTAGGGGCTGCCCTTGTCACTTTATTCCTCCCCGCCACATACTCTATTACATGTCCCCTAAGTGTGGCTTTATAGAGATCCCATGTTACTGTAAGCTTTGAAACATTGAGGAAAAATTCCCTTGTGAATCGGTCAATCGACTCCCTGAAATCAGAGGAGCCCAGTACATCTATGTTCAACCTCCACTTACCACTTAACTTCTGGTAGGTCTTCCCTCCACTCGAAGACCACGGTCGCTGGGGTATGGTCCAATATCACCGGAAGCATAATTCCAGCTCTGAACACTCTGCACTGGTCCCCTACTCATAAACACACAATCAATTAGTGAGTAAGACAAGTGCATGGGCAAGTAAATTGCGTAATCTCCACACATCCTGTAACTTATTACTCTGGATAAACTGTCTGAAAGCTTGGTGCATCTTAGAGGTCCTAAAGCCACAGTGCAATCTCCTAACGATAAAAGTACCTAGCAGTAAATTGCAGTCTCCACCATTTGTCACATTCAGGCAACTTAACCTTTGGATCATCCGATTGAAGTTATGCCAAAATTGGGGATCTGATTGATTTTATTCATATACATTCAGTATCACTATGGGGACCTTATTCACTGAGCATTCCACCAGTACCCATCTTCCACCTTTATCTGCCTTGGTAGATCCAAAACAAACCAAGAGCTTCTTATGGAAAAGGATGGCTACCCCCCTTCGGGCCTTGTTTTTTTGCGAGGCACACACGTGCCTGACTCATCGCATTTTTATCTGCCTTGCCTCTTTTGATGGGAGGTGTATCTCCTGGATAAAGGCTACATGTGTATCAAGTCTTTTCAGGTTAATGAGCAATTTCTGTCTTTTAATGGGAGCCAAAAGGCCTTTAACATTCCATGAGACGACATTGATCATGAAAAAGCGATATTAGTGATCACACATGCTCACATAGACATGCTAAAACCAGGATCCTGCCGGGCAACCAGGCTGCTCATCTGAGGAGAGCGACCATCAAACCCCTCATACACCTTCCCATGCACACCATCAACACAATCATTTTACTTCACGAGGAGAGGGAGACATACAAAGACACAGGATGATAGAAACAAGGCAAAATTAAATTAAAAAATCCAAAAGATGTATTTGCAATAACTTCTTCCCCTTCTAACTGCCCAATCTGGTGACTCAACACTACCCACCACTGCTGAGCGAGGCAAGATACAACTAAATCTCAAAAACTACCCAATATCACATGGAGCTGTCAAACTCTCCAGCTGTGCTGTGGCACCCTTGGGCAGGGGGTTGAACCACAATTGCCACAAATGCCCCATATCCACTCACTAATGCTACACTTCCCATAAGGGCAGTGCGGGTGCCTCAGTCACCCTTCTTTGTATTTCCTCAAGCCCGCGCGATTGCTACAAAGCGAGAGGAAATTTCCGGCTCCACCATCTTGTTGAATTTAAGAGGAGATCTAGATTTGTCTCGAGCTTCACGCTCCGACGGTGGTGCACCAGTACTGTTGAGTTGTCCAAACCCTGGCCTTCTCCATGAACTTTTCTGGTGTCTGTAGTGGCAAAGCCTCACCTCCAACTACTGGTGAGGACCTGATAAACAAACTACTGTGGATGTTGGGGTTAATCCGGATCCATGGATGCCAATTGGAGGAGGAACAGTATCCATTGGACAGTCGGACAATGCCTCTAGGTTCTGCCAAAGATCTTGACATAGTTCAGCCCTCTACGGTGTAACTCAGTTCGCATAGCAAGGAATTGTTTTCTAGCATTCACTGTGCATTTAGAAAAGTCATGTGAGATGAATACTTGGTGCCCCTCAACTGTCAGCTTGTTGATCATTTTCCTCACTGCCTCAAGAATTTCGGACCAGGTGGTTGTGTTAAAGAAGGCAAGCTATCAAGGACCTCAACTTTTTATCCCCTTATCCCGAATGGACGATACCATAACCACTCTATGCGCTCTTTGGATTCCAAGACAAGGTGCAAAATTGAGCTGAAGTGCCTGAGGTATACATTTCTCTCACCACTGAATAGCATATGTGCCCTCTGATCTTTCCAGGATCCTGAAAACACTCATATTGTTTCTTTGCTTCCTGTCTTCCAGTTGGGAGACAGCTGACTCCAAATCGATGGCTCTTCCCTGGATGTGCTAAATGCCTTTTCTACAACACAGATATCCTCTCCTATGTGTGATTCAAGCACCCGCAAAATCCCCCATGTCCTTCCTGATGGATTTCACCTCGTCCTGGATATTCTGGGTGCACCTGTCAATTGAGGACACAATTTTTTGTATCGATACCAGTTCCTCCAAAATCCTACTTAATGCCCCTTGGAATGGTTCCATAGGTCAGTCATGTGCTGGCGTTTCGGGGGGTGGGCAAGCAGCGATTCTTATTAGCTTCAAATTTCAAGGCCGTCTGAGAGGACACATCTTCAGCATTAACTTGATGACCAGAGGGAACCTTGATTAAAACAGACCCCTGCTCACACTCCTTGCAGTAATATTGGTAAGCATACCCTCAATCTGCTCAGAAGCAGTCTCAAAAGTGATGAATCAGTACATTGGACTATGTGCAGAGTGAAACCATCCAAGCCTTCCAAGGTTGGCCACCCTCACTGCAAGCACTCCACTTAGCAGTGTACACAGAAGAGGGACACCGTGCTCCAAGCATCCACGATTTAAGAGAGGTTGGCCGTAATGGATGCAGGGCCTCAGGCCAGCCAGCCCCAGACCCGACTCTGCTGCACAGGACTGCTCCACCGCTGCACTCACTGAGCGGTGGGTATGTCTGTCCTGACATACAGAGGGCTTTCCTGTCTATGTGGGCAGTAACACATTCATTGTTACCAACCTCTTAGTTCCCAGGAGCCTTCCAGGTGCTAGTCGTGATCATACTTTGATCTTAGTAAGACAATTCTGGGATGTAGAGTCTTTTCACTGGTCGCTTCCTATACAAACTGTGCCCAGAACTTCACGTGGCTCTGGTAGGCAGTAGGTATCATGTTTTTGCATATGGCACTGATGGGTGTCATGTGTATTCTACTTGGGTTCTTATTTTAGGGGCCCCCTTCTTTATTTTTCTTTGGCAATGGGTATGTTTCTTTCTTATCACCATAGGATTAGGTGTACCAACCTTTGTTTTTAATGATACGTTGTTACATCTTTATGTGACTGTCTTTACTGTAGGTGCCAAAATAGTTGTAGTTGTGTTTGTGGCTTCTCAGCCAATTATATTTAATATTTAAATGTTCATGTCCAAAGGGTCAGTCATCTATTTTGGTCCTGACGAAGGCGAAGATTTAAACAGATTGCTGAAACATGTGGGATGTGCCCCCTTCATGTTGCACTACCATGATTGTTTAGTGGCATCTTTGCTTTAGCGCTGTGCATAGCACTCCTTTGTTGATTGGGGGTACGCCACTGTACATAGAAAAGTGATGTGATAGCAACATTGACTGTCTGCTTCCGATGCCTTATTATTTCAGACTAGATTTAGACTAGCCTTTGCATGGATATCCTAATTAGGGTATCTGGAGTCTTCACTATCTAGTTGTTATTGCCAACCTCAGAATCGGGGTTGGTATGTTGTTGTTCTTTTTTATTATGCTTGATGTATTTCTTGTTATGTACACCTGTTTACATATTTACATTGTGTGATTATTTTACATTTCTCTGATTCTGTTGTGCTAGACTAAAAAACAATGATAAAATAAAATTATATTTTTTTTAATTGCTTCACTTAGGCTATATTTATGTAAGATTTATTGGTGATGTCTAATATTAGGTGTGGTACCATTGTGAGAGTCCATTTCGGCAAGAATCAGGTCACAGAACTCCCCAAAGTTGCTCAATGCTTTGTCATAATTATTGCTTGAAGATATATTCAAATCATCAATTAGCAAAGACGATAGTGGAACCAATATTGCCTCAGTTTATGTTGTAAGAGTCTAACCCTGTCATATCATGACCCCATCCATGGCATATGAAGGCAGCACCCATAAAATATGGTTGGTATCTAAAATATTCTTGTCTGCTCCAATATGTGTTTGGTATTTGAAAAGTTTTACATTTATGTACTTTCTTTTGTATGCCCACAAGCCACTTTCAGTGATGTCACCAGGGTTAAAGAGAACCCAATGCCATCTGGGTCAAAGGTCAAGTTACATCACTTCCTGTGATGTCATTAGGTCTGTAAATTCACTTCATCTAGCTCTGGTATTTTGGTGAATCAACATCCCTGGCTATCACTCATCTTCCCCTAAAATACATGTTTCTGAAATGTCAAATTAAAGACCTCTTCCTAGTGTTTTCAGATTTTAAATGGCACTTTGAGACTAGTTAAAGACTTAAGCCCCCATGCCCACCTCTACATGCACCATGAACACCAATGATCTAGGCCATTGTGAAAAGATAGTCACCGCCACGGCCTGCAACAGCGATAGCCTTGCACTAGTTCTGTGTTCGGAACAATCTGATTGGACACCAGCCCATTTTACCCAGCAGGCCGCACTGAGCTGGATGGTGAAGCCGGCCAGCAGTCCCAAATGCCAGCTCCTAAGGTCATTTGTGGGGATCTCTGCCGTGATAGCTGAAAGCCAATCCCAGAGGCATGCTCCAATCCTGCTTATCATCTCCCTTCTCTTCACTTGTACAGTAAAGGTAAGCCTGTGCTCCTAAACTTAGCATATGCACCATTATTGCTTTGTGTTGGGCATGGCTCGAATCATACCTTTGTACGCCTTGTCTGTACAAATACCATCCCATTACCTGTGCTGACTCGCTCCCCCCAGCTCTGCCCAATTCCTACAACTCAGTGAATTCAGCCCAGCTAAGCCCTATTGCCATTAACAACATCCCGCCGCCTTGCGCTGAGAAACGCAGTTCTAGTGTAGGCCATAAACCCATTCATCAAGCATTTCACTCCAAGCATTGCCTGATGTGAAGCCATGCTGCAGCTGCCACCTCCAACCATTAACAGCAGTGATACTGTTGCCTGATGCAAATCAGTGCCATAGCCTTGATCTCCAGATGAACAGCACCAGTGAGCTGGTGGTCCTCACTAAGCCAAGGCTCCTGCAGGGCCACTCCTCACCCCGGTAATGGCCCACAGCCATGCCTGCCTTGTCCTTACCAACCTTATCCCCCTTCCTAAACCCACCCTTTTCTTACTGCCACTCTGCTCACTGTAGTAAACCAAACGAACATTGCGCAAGTACACTGCCCAGACAGCACCCCTCATTGATATGAACTCTACGCTGCTTACCAACAAGGAACACATCCCAGCTTGCAAGGTTGAAGTGTGGGCCCACTCTATCCAGTCATCCTCTGTCACCCCTCTCTGCACCTGAGGCTGCAACCACCCCTCTCCATAATGTGACGAACCTGAGGGCATCCTCACTTCTAATCCTCCTGGATCCTCCTCTCAAGTGGCCAGGGAAAGGCCATTGCTCTTGGATCCTGACCCTGGGTGTTGATATGCGAGGGAGGATCACCTGGGGAAGGGACCTTTGGGATTGGGTTGAGGATGTCTTTGGGTGAGACATGGTATCCCCCTTTCCCTTGTCAGAATGAACCCTACCCTCACCCTGCCTTGGTAGGTTATTGTCAGTCTTTTCCTCTTTCTTAGACACAAAAGATCCCACACCATTTAACTTTAAAACTGTGAGGAGGAGGCACTGGGAGTTATGCACACTTCCTTTCATTCACACCACTTTGGTACTGAGACGAGGAAGAGGACTGTGGAGGAGTACCATTGTAATAGCCAGGCATGTCCAGCTAAAAGGCTTATCTATGGACAGGCACTTAAAGTAAAGGACTTGCACCTTCAACCATTTAGCAGGCTACAGGTGCATAAAAAGGGAGACCGCCAGGCAACCAGAGAGGGAAACCCACCTAGAGAGAAGGACGCGGCTGGCAGACATGGAGCAGGCTGGAGAGGAGCCTGCGGGACTGATGCTGTGTGCAGCAGAAGAGTGAAAGAGACGCTGAGGCACAAGCAAGCTATGAGAGTTCCCCTTGCCATGTGTCTGTAGCTGTGGGACAAAGAGATCTCCTGATTGCCACAGGCTACTGCAGCAAGGTTCGAGGACGGCGAGCGCTTCTCACTGGAGCTTGCGAGGAGTACAAGCGGTGCAAACGAAAGACAGAAAGGAGAGAGAAGACTCCCAGAGGAGCAGCCGCATACCAGTGATTGTAAGAAAGGGAACACTTGTACCGGGGTGCTTCAGGGGCTGGAAGCAGGCATATGTAAATGCCGAACAAACTGAAAACTATGACAGTTGGTTTTGGGGAACAAATTGAGGGTTTTGAATGACGAACAAGCTGCAAAGTGTTAGCAAGACTTTTTAAGAGTGCAACATGTACTACTGTCCAAAGGAAATATATGATGAGCATATGAATCAAGTGAAAAGCAAGTGATGAGCGTTCATGAATCAAGTGAAAAGCAAGAGATGAACAATTGTGAATAATGTGAACGCAAGGTGGTGGAAAAGGGTGAACACCACAGTGTGAGTTGTGTGAAAACACTGTGTGGCAAAGCCAAGAGACTGCCAAGGAGAATCAGAAATGAGTGTTAAGCATTGACACAGGTTCAGAGTGAGAAACCCTGTGTTGGCAAGAAATCCTGAAGAATACAGAGGCATCACAAAAATGCCATGGGTTATCGGTTGCGTGACCTGTGATGGGTGGACTGTGTGGTCCTACAACTGCACCCAGACCAAGTGACCCCTGCTTGGAAAGAACCAAGGAAAACCAAGATAGAGAAACTGTATTTAAAACCAGATTGCTAAAGTGCATGAGAAAGAGAGCAATCTGTGTGAACTATTGAAAAGTCTGAATGATTATGAAGTTGACTGGAACTGTTTTGAAAGCCAAGAGATTTGAAATGATTGTGGAAAACCTGATTTATTTGGGGAGGGAACCCCGAGACTATGTGAACTGTGTTGACTACTTGGGGAAGGGAATACCGAGGCCTTGTGGAACTGTTTTGAACTTGGGGAAGGGGAAGCTGGAAAGTAAGTCAGGAGCTGGAAGGTGCTCCGAACTTTATTTGGAACACTGTTTCTTTGGTTGCTGACAACCCTAAATATTATATATATTTAGTTGTGAGGGCAAGTATAGGTTTTGGTCACAGACCGGCTTTTGAGTTGTACTTATTGACACAGACTATCCTTAGTTTCCTTAGGTCAGGAAATAACACCTTAGCATAGGACAAGTTAGGCCTTACTCCATCCTGACATTTAAGAAAAATAAACCATTTTATTTAGAAAACTGAAGGTGTTGTCTGTGTCTTACTTCTGATGCCTTCACACTACCCAAAATAAACTCTCACTCAACTGTCATTACACTCGTGCCAGTCTCACAGGGGTAACTAGTCAGTGACTCCATAAACATTACCAGGCCATAGAAGCACCACTCAAGGGGGTCACATCACACCACCAACATTCCCCAGCTCCCCCTGAAACTTGAAACCAATCCAAGCGCATCTGAACTAATGGGCTCTTCCAGCACCATTGTCACCAGTACTCTGCTCCCACTCCCAGAATGCCTTGTCAACTTGTCAATACACACCTGCACCCCAACTACATTAGAAGTACTCCCCCACCCACGATTGGCACACATAACACCTATCTCAGATGTTGCACTGCTCCTCCTAACTTCCCTGTCCCTACAGCATGTCCAGTCACAGCAGATAAGACTACCAAGGCAGAAGCTAATGACACTCAATCACCACCTATTCAGTGCATCTTGCTTAATGCCAGATCCTTGCCCATGCCCCAGACATATTGGACCTTATCACCTTGAAGAAGCCTGACATCCTAGCCATTACAGAAACGTGGTTGACTCCAAGTGTCTCGGGAGGATAGCTCAACAGCAACGTGCTTGTCTTGGAAGCAAGACAACACAGAGCGGCACAGGTTTCGATCCCTGGGACAGCGCTTAGAAACCTCTGGGTATTAAGCGCATTATAAATAACGTATCTTATCATATTATCATATAATAACAGCCGGCCTACTTTTATCCATTGGATCCCCACAAGTTATGCCATTCTAGTCTGCAACAGAACAAGCAGAAAAGGTGGAGGTGTAGCTTTCATCTATAAGGATAGTCTCCTACTTGTCAGCACGACCCAGTGTCAAAATTGAAAATCAATTTCTGAGAAACGTACTTGCTCGCCCAATGCTACTATTAACCTTCAACTTATCTACTGTACACCAGAACCTATACTTAATTTTGAAGATGATTTTATTCAACTCATCTCCACAAACCTCAAGTCAACTTCCCAGCTCATTACGATCAGGGTAAATAATAACTATGAAACTATTCAAACATGATTGGCCCTGCATAGTCTTTGTCTAGCCTGCTTGGCCAAACATGACAACATGTACAAGCTTTTCAACATCGATGGTCACAAAATCCCTGTTGCCCCTGCAGTAATAACACTGGGTGCTTACCTGGATGCCACCCTTAATATGTCACGGCAGGTGAACCACATCACCTCTACTTCAGCCTACACCACAAAGCTTATCAATGCCAGCAAACCATTCCTTCTCACTATGACCCAAGCACTGATCAGCTCTAAGTTAGATTACTGTAACTCACTACTCTGTGGCCCCTCAGAAAAAAACCTAACCACATTACAGGTTATACAGACAAACACCCTCGGGCAGCTTTGGACTTGGGTAAACACAGCTATATTTTGGAGGCCAGAAGAGCCGTTCACTGGCTGTCGGTCAGACAGAGAGCATTATATTTAGGACTTTTTCCATTACCCACTGATGCTTATCCAATTATGCACCTTCATACCTCACCCAGAAACTGAAAAGACAAGCCCCAGTGAGACCTCAACAATCTGCCTATAAACATTGCCTGACTAGCCCAAGATTCAACCGCAAAAGAACAGGAGGCTCCTGTTTCCCTGTTTGTGCATCTTGCCTATGCACCAACCTCCCACACCTTTTGTGGGCTGAACCATCCTACCCACTGTTAAGATAGAAACTTAAAATGCACCTTTTCAACTAACCTACTGCACTGATCTCTCCTGGTTTTCAATGTACTGTAACTAGCACCTAGATACCCACGGGCTAGGTGTGCTGATATAAATGTATAAATAAATAAATGACCTTGAAGTAGAACTTGTACGCTACACTTGTGCAGTGAATCACATTCCACTGGTTCACTGTATGACTCAGTTGTACACATGCCTGAAAACAGCGCACACACAAGCATTGTGGTGTAGCACAAAGACAAAGCAAGTTAAAGGGAACATTGTTGGTGACTATCATTAGACTCTCAACAGTAAGAATAGTCCCCAAATATTGCAGGAGTCGCTCTTCAATTGTACAAGATGGACACCATGTGAAAGAGTTACAGAACTTTCTTATGGCCTATTATTTTGAGGATAGAAATGCCATACACAAAACTGGAAGTTGCACTAGCATTTGTAGATTTGAAAAATGAGTGAACGAAGTTAAATAAGTAATTAGGGTGTTAATGTGAGTTAAATAAGTTTATCTGGAATAAATCAGTGAACCAAATATCTCTGTATAAAAGTCAAAATGTGTCTGTGGGTTTGTGGTGGGATTTGTGGGTTTGCGGCTTGGTGAAGTGTTGTTCCTTATACAATTCCACACTGTTTCACCAATCTGCACCACATTTTGCATAGTTATCTGTTAGGACCCTCTGGATAATACAGCTCATGAAATTTGGATACGCCATCCCTTTTCCCAATTTCACCAAAAGTTACAATTTGTTTGTTGCATGGCAAAGCGTTGTTCCTTACAAAATTCCACACCATTTCACCATTCTGCACTGAATTTTGCTTAGTTATCTGTTAGGACCCTCTGGACAATACTGGCTACATGACATTTGAACACCCCACCATTTTCCAAGGATTTCATCAAAAGTTAAAATGTGTTTGTGGGTTTGTGGCCTGCAGACGAAACAGTTACCCCTGTTCACTGGGGAGGGAAACAACAAATGTATGAGAGGCGAATGAACCTAAGAGGCGAAGGTGAAGGCAGGTAGCATTCCAGAAGTTTCAATATGTTTGCCGCATCACCTGAAATTAGTTTTCCAGAGGATTTTTGTTGAGATGGTGCTTGCTGGCAAAGCTGTAACCCATGTTTACCGGGAAGGGAAACAACAGATATTTCAAAACAAGCTTTACAATGCCATAAACCATGTTCACCAGGAAGGGAAACAAAAATGCTTGCTGCATCAGGTGAAATTCGTTTTCCAGAGGATTTTATGCGAGATGGTACCTGCCGACAAAGCCGTAAACCATGTTCACCGGAAGGGAAACAAAAAATGTTGTTTCTCAACCTGTACCGACATCAGGAACAAAACTCAAGGCCCATATTGAAAACCACGTTTCAAGGCCCTAGGATGCATGGTTTCTGAGATATTTGCACTGCAATGTACCGCAATGCACTGCACCACGACAGGATGAGGTGGAAGAGTGACCTACAGGATTATTCATTTTCAACAATGATCATGTCTATCTCCAGAACCCGTTCGGAGAACGGGTACTTCTGCTACTATTCTATAAAAGTAGAAATCTGTTTAACTATATTCCCCTGTTCTGACATTTGTAGTTTTCATCAGCAGTATGCAAAGATGTGGCTGTAAAAATGGGCCTCCAGGAGTATTCTTCTGTCATGGATGGAAGACAGCACAATGTGAATTTGAAATCATAAAAGGTACCACCAGGCCACCACTGAATCCAATGTCACTTTGAATCTGCTGAACAAAGAAGAATCCAGTTATGTAATGCTTTGAAGAGGATGTGCTAGGCAGTTTAGGAAACTGGAAGGCTCCTTAAACATCATACATGGTTAGTTTGGCATATTTTGTCTTTGATGCCCTGTGTTTTCTGACGTACCTGTGACATTATTGCAATTTTGTAAAGACTCAAGAAAACAGTTTATGGCATGGACCATGAAAATTAACCATGAAAATGTACCAAAGCAAATTATTGCAATTGAAACTTGCTGCATTATAAAAATTGATATGGTTTCTAGAGAACATGTAACTGGCTCATGTTGTGTGAACAAGCCTGAATGATGCTGCAACTAACATACATGTATGATTTGAGGATGGGCAAATTCTGATGGGGTCATCAACATGCATGTTTTAGGCTGTCCTGTACTAGAAGATTGGAGTACCCAAACAGATCATGATCCTAATGCTGTTTAACAAGGGAAACTGAATAATTACCAAGACTATTGTCTGACATGTTGGAAGGTGACTCTTTATGCATTATTCTGGTTGCAACACAGCAGGAATTAAGAACAGGAAAGGACTAGAGGAAACATTGATGGCATCTTATACGTTTACAATTGGTTACTGCTGTATTCAGTGTCTAGTACTATTATTTGTATTATTGTTATTATTATTATTATTATTATTATTATTATTATTATTATTATTATTATTATTATTATTATTATATTTATTGAGCATGAACATAGCTTTTTGAAGCAATGGATCGCTTTACAATCATAGGGAGAAGAACACGATGAGGGAAGCAGAGAAAAAGGGAGCAGGGAGCTAACAACAATTGGCAGCAAGGGTTCTACAAGCAACCAGGGGAGGAAACAGTGAGCAGCAGATCACTGAGTCCCGGGCAGGGTGGGCAGTGCAGGGTGTTTGGGCCTAGGTGTTAGGGAGGATCCATTCCAATGGCAGTGCAGCAAAATGTTCTGCATTGGCAGTCAGGACTGTGGTGGCCTGGTAACTGGCTACTGCTCAGATTGCTGCAGTAGTGGTATTCTGAGTTCCCAGCCCTGTGAATAGGGTTGCCACCTATGGCACTGCAAATGTTTGTTTCCAAACGTGGTCCCAGCATTTCTCTGGCACACAATGATCTCATAGGTTAGGTGGCAATATGCTCTCATTCTCTGTTCTGTACAAAGAACTTAAACACTTTGATTTTTCATGCTGGGCAGGTAGTTTTATCCTCCTAAACTCATCTGATCAGAAAGGTGGTGAGGTGGCAGTCACATTTTGACTCTTCGCACTTTCAATATGCCACGCTGTCTTTGAAACACCCTGTGAAAAGGGGTAAGATTAGCTTTTTTTCCATCCTGGCTCTGTAACCATGGCAGTGTCCTCCTCCTTTGGCTCTGTAACTGTGGTATTTTCCAGCTACCTCTTGTTATTACTGGTTCCCAAAGCTATTTTTCAGCCTGGACTAAGGTGGGCCAACTTTAGCTTGCTTTTCATCATCATCAACATCATCATCATTATTATTTTGAGACTTATCTGTAGATATAGTTCGGATGGAGGGGCATAATAAAGATTTTCCATATTCTGCACTTATATTTATCCCAGCTTGTCAGTAGATACAATCTGCAACTCCTTTCTCCATTATGCCTCATATTTGGATGAGACTCCCCCCTCCTTTTGCTGCAATAACTGTGCTTCTGTTACTTTATTTTACAATCCTGAGTTATAACTCAAGCTGCTTCTACTGAATGAGAACTTCAATTTACCAAGCATGTGTTTGGTAGCCCAATGCAAAAGGCAATTACTGTGAATGATATAAAATTCCCTTTAGCCTCATGCCTCCCTCTCTAAATGGCACTTTTAGTTGCTTCGGACATGTTTCCTATTACAATGGTCACTTTTCCATAAGCCCTATGAAGATGGCATGCCTACACACTGAGTTATAGCCACTGGATCTAATCTCCTCATTCCATCAAAGAATTTGAATACTTGTTCTCTACAACTAGCTTTTGCCCGCATTTATTGTAAGAATTGGCAAACAGCAACTGAATACAATATCCTCCTGCCTACAAAGAATTTTAAACATGTTTGTCTTCAACTTGTACGGTCCTATATTTGTCACAAAATGATGGTGCACTGAATTACATTAAAAATGGAGCCACAATCCATCTGTGCCGGTAATAATGGTCACTGTAAATAACTTGCATGGGGCTGGGCCTGGTTCTACAAATCAGCACTGTTACTGTCCCAGGACCCACCATACAAAACCATCCTACACACATGCATGCATTGCATGCATGCTCCCGCTCATACCCAGACACCTCACACTCAAGAAGACATACATGTGCTTGTACACGTGTGTGCACACACACACACAGCCACTTTCTCTCCGACTCTAACATGCATAGAGACACACACAGCTACAGACTCAGACAACTCTTGCTCACACAGTGTCACAAATACAAACATAAAATAAAGCATGCATGCATACATTACAAAACACTTACCTTTAAATCTGCTGTTCTGAATCAATCCTCTCTTTGAGCAGAGCAGAGGAGAGGAGTGGGCACCAAGCACAAATGAATCCAGGCAGTGAAGGACTAAAACATGCAGAGTGAGCCAGTGCCACGGACCAAGAACATGGCTAATCAGCAACATGGGGGAAACAAACTCACAAAACATGAAACTACGGCATATGATGCTTTTTTATTAAAAAAGGGAAAATATAACAAATGTTAACAGCAAGCTGGGCTTTGGTAAGAAAGTAGTAGCAACGTGCGAACCGGGAGGGGCAACTGCCAATCATGCCCAAATATGGATCCATCACTGCTATGAGATATTCCAATAATTAATTTGCAAGGTCTGTCACGGTGTTTCAGAACAGTTTACTGCAGCAAATCATTTATGTGCCAGTAGAAGACTTTGTCTGACAGAAACATTGGATTCATAGCACTAACACATTTGTACTACATCATTGTGGGGTGCTGTCTATGTCACTGTAACCCCAGATTTAGGGCCTCATTACACAGAAGGCGGTAAGGGTTAACCGTCACCGGTAAGGGTACCGGTGACCGTTAACCCTTACTACCTTACTACGAGGTTCCTTTGCGAGACCCGACCTTAACGGCTGGTGTAGACCAGCCGTTAAAATTGGGACCCACAAAGGGACCTTGGTGCTAATTACGGTACCGCAATTTGCGGTACTGTAATTAGCTCCTTCCCCATTCCCATTATGCCCTATGGGGCAAAAATGGGAACGGGGAAGGGCCATGGAGAAAGGGGGAATTGCCAACCTTGGAATGGGGTGGTAATTCCCCTTTCCTCCATGGTGGTACCGGTATGGTACCGGCGGCAACCATGGTGCTAACAGCACCATGGTTTACTGCCCACGGTGTAATGAGGCCCTTAGACTCCATGGGGCCAGATCACAGAAACTTTGCAATGGTGCATGTGCAAAGTTGTCCAGTATTAGCACCAGGGCAAAGTTTGCTTTAGTACCAGAAATAGTGGGGGCATATTAGAAAACCTTTGCACCATGCCAAGTTGAATTTTGCATTTGCTCTGGGGCAAAACATGAATATTTCAATGCATTTTTGCACTAGGGCAAAGTGTGAACTAGTGGTAATACGGAATGGTATTAGCACTAGGGCAAACGCCTCTCTCTATCTTTCTTCACAATTTCCAGACCCCTTCCCTGGTTGGATTTCCTCCTACCTAGCTGGTCACTCCTTTTCTACCCTTTGGAAAGGAAGAAAATCATCTGACAGCCCTCTGCCGATTAGGGCTCCCAAGAGCCTACTCCTGTGGGCTAAATTGACCCACTGAACAGTTTCTCCATACCATATCCAAGCTGCGCTTCAGCAGAAACCACAAAATGGCTGCGCTGGCTCCAGTGGACACCATTGCACCAAAACTGCGTTTTGCAGCAACAAAAAAATGGCTGCACTGTTTTTCCAAGCGCCATTGGGCAAGATGGAACAGGAATCACCCTGAGAAAGGCTACTAGAGTGTGTTCTTGTTTGTCTTAAAGAAATGGAGTAAAAAAGCAGCACTTCTTTGCTGCAAGCCCAAAATTCCCATTGAAAAGGGGAATATGTCACCTCTAAAATGATCCTTTTGACAATCGAAAGACTAGAGGAAATATTTCTCTAGACCACGTGTGAACAGCCCTCTACACTATGGTACTATACAATATATTCACAGGGTCACCTGTTTCCCTTGTGCCATTCGTGTCTATTCACTTGTATATGTTTATTTTACATAGAATCATCACATACTCTTTGTTATATATCAAAAATATCGTTTTATTAGTTTCGCTCTAAAACATAGAATCTTAAAAAACAATGTATACACTCTTATTCTATCTAGACTGTGCATACATCAGTCTAAAACAGACAATACATTTTCACATCATAACACTATATTATAACAATATTCTGTGATCACTTCATATCTCAATATTTATGATTTTCATATTCAATTAATTCACACCATGGATCAATAATTTGTAACCCTCTCCAATTGAGACGGTCCACCTAAGGTCATACCACTTTCACCTATCAGTGCTTACCCCACTCATTCCACTCATTCACACTACATTCAACCATGCTCCCAACATGTTTCTTTCCTTTAGCATTGATAATAATTTCATCGGAAATTCATCAGGGGTAAAAGAACCACATTAAATTGTCATATACAGTAGTCTGTTTTCTTCTTGGGACAAATGGGGGATCCACACTTAGTCCCTTCCTTTGTTCCTCTCATCAAGTGAATACACCGAATGGATGTCCAGATCACCAATATTCCATTCATTGGTTTCTGCTTTGCTACTTTTGAAAATCTTAGTTCTCACGAGTTCTCGTCTTCTTCTAGTTATTACACTTTTTCAGCCTTCTTGGGGCTTCTTTGGAAACGTTCCCAGGGCTGATGATGTTCTCTACATATCACTGTTGCCGATCCCCCGAGAGGAGCAGGAGCTCCCTTTCCACTGCAGGAGCAGTGGCCATCGCGGAAGCGCCACCGGAGGGCACTGGGCTGTTGCCTAGACCTCGGAAAGAAATTGGAATCCACGATTGAGTCAGAACAAAACGGGTAAATGGTCCGTGTAATTTACCTCGTTTTACCAGTTCCATGATTTCTCTGCCTTGGATGCCCCTTCCACCTACTTGAAATCACCTTTGCAGGCATTTCTCCTGTTTAATCTGCACTAACTGCAGTAATTGCCACGAGGCTACCCCTCTCCAAAATGGCTGCTGCCATCACTGCCTAAGCCACCTTTGCTGGAAGTCCACACCCCACAGCAGCATCGATCCGGATTGGCTAGCAGCCACTACTTTTTGACCAATCACGAGCCGGCAGGCTCGAGCCAGCAAACCCACTAAGGCAACACACAAAGGCTACTGCCTGTCGGGAGCCTGTTTGGAGCTGGATGGGCTCTGGGCGTTCCTGTTAATACTCGGTAAGGACTGCCTTCTGACCCCTTTACCTCTATCTACACATCTTAAAAATCGGAAGCTATATTGACTAATGCTCTTCACTGCTACTATCTCTATATGCACCACGTCTTTCTCAGTAGCTCCCACGCTTTGTCCTAAATGCTGTCTACCACTCCTGAACTGCACTTTGTAAATGAATGACACACTGAGACCTGTGTGACCTGTCAGCGTCTGCTGCACCTTGACTCTTATGCCCTGCCCTGAATAACCACCTTTAGCCTTGTATCTGTTACCAAAACTGTGCATGCTTGACATTGTGATATTCCTAAATCCAGTACTGTGCTTTCTTAGCCATTGTGATACTCTTAATTCTAGGTATTATGTAAATCTAGGTGCTGTGTTTCATAGCCACTGCGATACTTCAACTTTAGGTGCTGTGCCCCCCAGCTACTGTGATATGCTTAAATCTAGGTGCTATGCTTCTAGCCATCACTTTCCTACCACAGGGAACATCCTCCCTGCATAACCCTGTAAACCACTACCCACCCAACTAAGTGTTAGCTCCGCACAATGTCTAGCCTATTTAGTTTCTATTGCATCATGGCTACTGCTACACTCCCAGTTACCTGCAATCAGGTCAGCCACACAGAGACCCCACTATACTCACCTGGACCTTTATCATATATATTACCAGATATAATTACCAATATTCATGTCTACACTGACTCAAAATACCAAGCTCTGCTAGAACCATTAGCTTACACTTCTAAGCCCAGTTCCACTCACGATAGAAACAGTAAACTACGTGCCAGACTTAACAAACTCCATGAGACACCCAGACGACTCCTCCCTCCTACAAAATCTGAGATGAAACATCAAATTGGCAAAACAGGCTACGCCTCTAACCTCACCCCAGCTTCAATGTACACACAAACATCTGAGTCTAAGACAAAATCCAGTGCGAAGAACACTCCTAATCTCACACAACCTAAAGAGGAAACTAAGGATCACTCCTACAAAGGAGCGCTTCTCAATGCCAGGTCACTAGTTGCACATGCCCTTGAGATAGCTGATCTAATCACTGAGACTAATTTGGACTTCATTGCAATAGCTGAAACCTGGCTACACCAGGCAGAAGGCCCTTCAATTATGTTAGCCATCGCTGACGGTTACACTATATGTAGGCAAGACCGAGAGAGCTCCCGCGGAGGCGGAATTGCCATTATCTCTAAATCGAGTCTTTCACTAAGACTAGCCCCTGCCCAAACGCTACAATCCTGTGAAGCCCTCACTGCCAAACTCCTCATAAACAATAATCAATCCCTAACCATTCACCTAATCTATAGACCTCCAGGTCCGCTTGGGACCTTCGAAGAGGATCTGCACAAGCTACTAACCCTCAATGCTAAAACCACTTCTCAACTGCTAGTATTAGGGGATTTTAGCCTAGGATTTAATGACCAAACAGATGCGCACGCCGTGACTATTGCCCACGCTATTAACTCCCTAGGTTTCTCCCAAAAAGTCAACAACCCCACCCATACGAAAGGTAGAATATTAGACTGGGTCGCCGACTCTAACTGTACTGCAGTTATCTCATCTATCTCGGCACTATCATGGTCTGACCACTCATTAGTGTCCTTCAACTTCCTAACCTCCCAACCATCCTCTACAGTCGTCCCCATGGCACTTTCATGCCCAACAAGAAACAAAAAGAATATGACAATAGACAATGTCATACCCGCTATTCTTCCAACTTTAAATGCATTTCCTGACAATTTAGACCCTGGCACATTAGTTCATGAGTACAACAAAATCATGACTGATACTTTGGACAAAATTGCCCCACTTAAAATGCGCACAAGCAAACCCAAAGCCCATCTAAATAAATGGTTTACTCCCGAACTTAAGGCCCTACGCCTCACCAAGAGAAAACATGAATCCAATTGGAAACTATGCGCAACTGCTGAGAACAAGGCCAACCTAACATCTATTTCCCGTCAATACAAAAATGCAGTTTGTCTGGCTAAGAGAAATTCATACAATGATCGTATCGCCAACTCTAAATCAAGTATGAAGGAACTCTTTTCCATACTGAAGGAACTTGAGTCACCTATTGCCATACCAGACACTTGTACTAAAGATCAGACCTGGTGTACTGACATCCAACATGCTCTAACTAATAAAATTATCACCCTCCAAAATAAAATTCAACTGAAAAAAGATTTGCTCAACCTTCCTACTTTGTCACCACCTAAGGCTACCCACATGCCTCAATCTACCAAATTTTCTTTCACCAAAACCACCACACTAGAGATTGAAAAATCATCCTTACCCTCAAACCATCCAATTGCAAAGGCGACATCTGCCCAGCACAGCTAATAAAAGACGCTGCCAGAGACTTATCTCCATTTATCTCCAAACTTGTCAACGCATCCTTCTCCACAGGCATCATCCCAGCCAACTTAAAACAATCCTGGGTGCTCCCGTTGCTCAAAAAGCAAACTCTAGACCCTCTTATCCCCACCGACTACCGTCCTATCACCACAGTTCCATTTCTGTTGAAGATCCTGGACAAAGTGGCCTACATACAGATTCAAAATTACCTTGAACTGCACAAACTACTAGGATCTAGACAATCTGGCTTCCACCCACTACATGGAACGGAAACAGCCCTGATTGACTTAAAGGCCCAAATAGACGAACTGAGAGATCAGGGTAAGACAGCCCTCCTCCTCCTACTAGATCTCTCAGCTGCGTTTGACCTTGTGGACCACAAAGTCCTCTGTAGACATTTGGACGCTGCCGCTCACTTCTCCACCCAAGCTATCAGCTAGATAGAATCGTTTCTGAGTGAGAGAACTATGAGAGTCTTTTCCCCATCGGCAGCAGCAGACCCTATACCCATCACTTGTGGAGTCCCTCAGGGATCCTGCGTCTCCCCGACTCTTTACAATATATTCACCAAACCTCTGTTCGATGATTTGGACAATCTCGGTATCACCTATACTAACTATGCAGATGATACACAGATTCTCTTCCCACTTTCTGGGGATCATAGCAAGGATAGGGAGTTGGTGAATAGAGTGTATCTCATCATTCAGGCATGGATGGCTACTCACGGTCTTTGCCTGAATGATGATAAGACAGAGTTCATCATTATGGGCACACAAGCCAATATTAACAAATTGGGCCCGGACTACTCAGCTTTCAGCATAGATGGATATGTCATCAAAGTCTCGAGGGAAGTAAAAACACTCAGTTTTTACCTCAACTCTACCCTGTCCTTCACTAAACAGGTCAACTCCCTAGCCTCCACTACTGCCTACACCTGTAAGTTGATTAGAGCAGGCAAACCCTTCCTGTCCAATATCAGTTGTCTAATCTTGGCTAGAGCCTTAATTCTATCCCGACTTGACTATTGTAATGCCCTACACAGTAGTGCCAATAAAGCCACTACCCAAAGACTCCAAACTCTACAAAATAATGCTCTTAGAGCCACATTAGGCATAAAGAAGAGGGAGCATATCTCCTCGATTAGACGGCAACATAAATGGCTCTCCATGGATAATAAAATCCACCTAAAAATGATATCATTGACCCATAAGGATTTAAATAATGCTGCTCCTAATTACTTGATGGACAAAATAAAAAGAAAAACTTCTAAAAGACCCATGAGACTCGCCAACTCCAATTGTTTGGCAGTACCCAGATTTAGACTTGCCAAAATTGGTGGTGTTAGCTTCCCTGTGAGAGCTGCTAACCTGCGGAACGCCTTGCCACACAACCTAAGAGCTGACCAACCCTTCCCTCACTTCAGAAGGAACCTCATCAGACATATTAACGCTAACAACGACTAGACACCTGAACACTCACAAGTGTAGCCCTACCCAATGCACCCTGATGTGACAGTAACCCTTATGTTTATAACTGCTAACTCTGTATATTGTTAACTGTACATTCATGTAAATACAGCAATTGTTAATTTGTACATTCAAGTAATTGTGTAATATTGTAAATTCATTCATATAACATTGTAACATTGTAAGTTTCGCATATACTTGTTGCTGCGCCCGGTAACCTAAGGGTCTGGAGCGCAATATAAATAAATAAACAAACAAACAAACAAACTGGGTTGTGGGTTGTCGTTCCTCCTTTAAGTTGGTGGCTTCATATGTCCCAATTGTCGCTCACCCAACTACAATAACTGGGCACTTTAGGTAGGAACCTGTACCGTCATGTGTTAATGTCTGCGTCTTTATGGGAGCGCCCTGATGCCTGCAGACTTATCAGCGCTATATAAACCTGTTTGCTCGCTGCCTGGTCAATTTCAGCTCTGCCACATCAGATCCGTCCCACTAACGTGGGTCTAAAATGATGCCACTCTGATGCTATTTTTCCCTGTATTCACCAAACTACTTTTATCAAAAAGACCCTGGTCCTCATTACAACACCGGTGCTAAACCATGGCGCTATTAGCACCATGGTTAGTGCCGGTGTTGTAACGGGTCCGTCATGGTTCAATGGGGAATTACCACCCCATTCCAAGGTTGGCGGGGTGGTAATTCCCCATTGAACCATGGCCCTTCCCCATTCCCATTTTCGCCCCATAGGGCTCTATGGGAATGGGGAAGGCGCTAAGTACGGTACCGCAAATTGCAGTACCGTAATTAGCACCAAGGTCCCTTTGCGGGTCCCTACTTTAACGGCTGGTGTAGACCAGCCGTTAAGGTCGGGTCCCGCAAAGGGACCTCGTAAACAGACGCTAATGGGTTAACGGTGCCGCAGCCTTTTACGGCACCGTTAACCCATTAGCGCCAGGGTCGTAATGAGGCCACCTGTTACGCTCAGCCATATTCACATTTTGCTCCATCAGAAAAGAGCCTTATTCCTGAATGACAGGCTGTGCCAGCCAAACCTGAGAAAATCAACAAAAGCTTTCCTTCAGCTACACTGGAAACGCTTACATTGTGCTACAAAATATAAAAAATCACTGCTTGAAAAGAAAATCAGAGCTTTCTGTGCACATGTCAATTTCATGGAGACCCTTGCTTGGTACACACTGTTGTGTAAAACAAGCTGGCTACAGCTACAGAATCATATTGGAAAGGCAGATGCAATAAAACGAATTTGAAAGGAATATGCCCACTTTCACCACATGTGTCAAAATGGGCATTTGCAAACTAAAGAAGAAAATGCCTGTTGGAAGGTACTATGTTGAACAAAAACTTCTCCCTGCCTAGTAATGTGAAAGGGGATTGTGCTGTGAAAATACATGTATGAGATGGTTCTATTCAGCAGGTTTTCTTCCAATTCAGAGCAAAAATAAATAAAATTAAATCAACTGCAGTGGCTGCATGGGAGGATGTCAGCCCAAAAACCGGTTTCTGCTGAGAGGATACCAGAAACAAAAGGCCCCTCACAGTAGATACTGGCACACAAGTGATCATTGCTACATGGGCCAGACTTTGGTCTAGGCTGAGCCCTCTGACAATGGAACGTCTGGGACACGGAAGTGCAAGGTGAAAAGTCACGATTACCCGTGACTTCTAGAGGAAGCTTCAAAGAACATCTCTGTGACAACCCTGGGGTGAGGGGGTAGCCTTGGAAAGGCTGAACATATATGGAGAACAATACTGACATTTTCCTCCAAGGACTATGTTATTAATAAAAATGTTAAGACCTTTATCTTTGCCACAGGACTTTGCAAAAATGTTAAAATTGAGCAGTTTAAATGTGATTTTGCGGACTTTAATTTAAGACATTATAGCTTCCCCTGACACCATGGGAATAGAAATGGTAGAGAATAGGGTATTATAAGGAAGGTATCCATGATGCCATTGTGAATTTCAATACTTACATGCCTAATTATAATCCACACCCATGGATGTAATATAATTCTCAATGAAAAGCATGAAAAACTGGTACAAGGGTGAAACAATGTCTCACAGATGGCTGCATTGGACTGGAATGGTCTGCATAAAATATGTAAACTGTTCATGAAATTTGCTAAGAGATTTCAACTGTATAAATGTACCATTTGTGGCAAAATCAGATTTTGTAACGCTCACCTGATTCCCACAGAGGCGCTGACCCGTTCTGGACTGCTACCAATTCTTCTACAGTAAAGCGCAGGGCCCGGAAGATGGACTGGACTGGCCCTCCCCCGAATCTCGTCTGTCTGGCTCGTAGGATAATTTTTCTGTAGGTGGGAAAGAGGGAGTTAATATCTGCTGGAAAGAGTATCTGCTGCCCCCTATCTCCCCCTTCTAAATCCCCTTGTCACTAGTTCGGTTTTTGTGGGCTCTCACCTTATTTTCTGTAAGGATGATCCCTCCTTCTGCTTCTGGTGCAGGGGCGCGTTGATTACAGTTACTTCACTGGGGTATTTAGTGGGCGCGATTCCTCTGGCTGTTCGATCCCACTTCGGGATTGCCGTAAGTATGTAGTCTTTAGATTATATTAAATGTCTTTTCCCCTTCGGGGCCGGGGTCTAGAAAAGGCAGAAAGGCCCTTCTGACCCGAATGGAGGATTGAGTTCAACCAAAATCTGTTAAGTCCTTAGGTGAGTATTCCCTCCTGTATCAAGTCCGATGCTCACCTTCTCCCCTTTTGCAGGAGCCGATTCGCTGCCGGCGTCGAAACCGCTGTTGTTCGTGGTAAGGCCTCGTAAATGTAAGTGGAATAGGTGTGGCACCGGGTGAAGCGGAGCGCTTCTAATCGTGTCTTTCCCCACTTTGCAAGTGCCGAGGTGCGGCAAGCTTTGTAGCCGTTTCTGCACGTGGCGTGGCCACGATAAGGTAAGAGAAAGCGGCGCTGCGGCGAGCGTTGTGGTGCGCTGCTAACCTTGTGCTTTTATTTTGCAGGATTGTCAGAAGAAGGTTTCCCGAGTGCAGGAGGCCGGTGAGTAAAGCTTTGGATGCTTGTCTTTTCTCTCCTTTTGTCTTTCAGGTGTTCCAGGAGCTGCGGGCATGTCAGGAGCCAGGATGCAGGAGCCGACTCGGTGAGCGTCCTGCTGCTGATACAGAATAACGCGAAGCACGTGAATTCCTTCGGGTATGGTTTAAATAGCAGAGGAGTGCTTCAGGTGAGTATCCTTCCTCCGGCCCCACCCAGGTAAGAAAAAGAGTTCCTGAAGAGGAAAAATAGTTCCTCCCAGCCTAAATGGCTGGAGACCTCAGCCAGAATGGATTGCTCTGGGTGAGTAAGCAGCATGGTCTGCCTCAGGTAAATCCACCCAAGCATTATGACATATTTTGACCAAATGAGCCTGGCGCCTATGGCGCCAGGACTGAAGCCTTTTATGAGCCTGGCGCCAAAGGCGCCAGGACGTGGTCCAAAGGGCCCCAGTAGCGGTCTGCTGGATCCGGTGATGTGGGTGATAGGTCTGCTTCCGGGGACGCTGGGCCTGGCCTGGCTCCCCGGGAGCAGCCATCATGACAGCACCCCCCCTCAAGGCCCCTCCTGAGATTGTCTTCCCAAGGGGTTTTGGTTTATTTGGAAAGGTCTGATGAAATTTCTTAATCAGCCAAGGAGCATGGACGTGGTCACAGGGTTCTCATGATCTCTCCTGAGGACCATAACCTTTCCAGTCAATTAGGTAGAACAGCTTTGACCTAATGACCTTAGAGTCCAAAATGTTCTTTACTTCGAATTCAGGTTCTCCATCCACTTGAATGGGTCCTGGAGGTTTAGTTAGTCTGGTTCCAGGTTGCATAGGTTTTAAAAGTGATACATGAAACACTGGATGTATTTGCATATGAGTTGGTAATTCTAGTTTAACAGCCACCAGATTCATTATAGCAGTAATAGGATATGGCCCCAGATACTTCGGATTAAAAGTGCGAGGTCCTTTGAGTGATAAGTGTTTGGTGGACAACCAGACTTGGTCCCCAACCTGGTATTGAGGTGTCTCGCTCCGGTGTTGATCTGCACCTCTCTTGTATCTTTCCTTGGCTTGCTGTAAGTGTGCCGTTGCTTCCTTGAAGGCTTGGGCAATAGTAGTGTGCAGCTGATCCACGGAGGGTGTTCCGAGATCCTGAGGAGGATCGAGGTTGGAGGTTCGAGGGTGGGTTCCATATACTGTGTAGAAGGGACTCTGCCCCGTTCCTGAGTGAACTGAATTGTTGTATGCATATTCAGCTATCCAAAGAATGTCTTTCCAGTTGCTTTATGACTGTTGTAGCATGCATCGTAAATACTGTTCGAGAGTCTGGTTCGTTCTCTCAGTTTGACCATCGGTTTGGGGGTGGTGGCTGGTTGAGAGTCTTACATCAATTTGGCCCAACTGACAGCAACTACGCCAGAAATGGGAAATAAATTGACTCCCTCTGTCGGAGATGAGCACCGACGGGAATCCGTGAAACCGGACAATATTTTCAAGGAATTCTCTGGCTAGTACTGAAGCTGAAGGTAAACCTTTTAACGGAATGAAAAGTGCCATTTTGGAAAATAGATTTACAATAACGAGGATGGTGTTGTACCCGGAGCAGGGGGGTAAGTCAGTGATAAAATCCATAGAAAGGGTGTGCCAGGGAGATGGTGGAATGCCTAACGGTTGAAGAAGACCAGCCAGTCTTTTCTTTTGACCCTTGTTTTGTGCGCACACACCACAGGACATCACAAATTCTTTTATATCTTTTCTCCACAAAGGCCACCAGAATTGTCTTTTCACTTTTTCTTCTGTTTTGGCTATGCCAGGATGTCCTTCTATCAATGAGTCGTGATAGCAGGTAATAACTTGCTTTTGGAGTTCAGAGTGTGGAAGAAACAGTCGACCTCGGAAATAAGGTAGGCCATTGGTTAAGGTAAAATCAGTTCCTTTTTGTATCCAGTTCTGCAAATCAGTTGAATTTAAGAGTTGTTTAACTCTGTCCTGGATGTCTTCAAGTGATTGCGAAGAAGTCATGCTTAAGATTCTTTGCTCAGGAATTATTGGTACCGGTTCAGTGTTACCGATAACGTCCCCATTCCAATTCGAGAAAGGGCATCTGCTTTACCATTCTTACAACCAGGGCGGTAAGTGATTACAAAGTCGAATTCGGCAAAGAACAGGGCCCAACGGAGCTGTCGAGATGATTGTGCCCTGGCAGTTTTCAGATACTGTAAATTCCTATGATCAGTAATCACTGTGATGGTGTGTCTTGCTCCAAGGAGATAATGACGCCAGGCCTTAAAGGCGGATTTAATTGCCAGCAGTTCCTTGTCAGTGATGGCGTAGTTTATCTCGGGAGCCGAGAATTTGCGGGACCAGGACGCTACGTGATGTAATTGGTTGGTTTCTGGGTCTCTTTGAGAGAGAACGGCTCCCATAGCTAAGCTGGACGCGTCAGTTTCAACGATGTAAGGGAGGTCCGGACGTGGGTGTTTCAATATAGGTGCAGAAGTAAACTTCTCTTTTAGTTCTTGAAAGGCTTGCTCAGCTTCTTTGGACCATTCAAAACGTTTATTCTTTCTTAAGAGTACCGTGATGGGTTGCACCACTCGTGAAAACTCCGGAATGAATCGGCGATAAAAATTGTCGAAACCTAACATGCTCTGAACACCTTTCACGGAACTGGGTGATGGCCATTTGAGGATAGCGTCCACTTTTTGTGAGTCCATTTGGACTCCTTTAGGTGTCAGGATAAAACCCAGAAATTCGACTTTGGTGGCATGAAAAACACATTTTTCAAGTTTTGCAAATAATTTGTGTTGACGAAATTTTTCAAGTACTGCTCTGACATGATTTCGATGATCAGCTTCCGAAGAGGAGTATACGAGAATGTCATCTATGTACACGACAACACAAACGTCAATGAGCTCCTTGAGGACATCATTCATAAAATATTGGAAGGCAGCCGGTGCATTGCACAGTCCGAAAGGCATCACTTGGTACTCAAAGAACCCATATTTGGTGCGGAACACCGTCTTCCATTCGTCACCTTCCTTGACCCGCACCAAATGGTAAGCCCCTCAGAGATCTAACTTGGTGTATATGCAGGCGTCCTTTACCTGGTCAAGAAGCTCTGGGATCAGAGGTAGTGGATATCTGTTTTTGACTGTTATCCGATTCAAAGCACGGTAATCTATGCAGGTTCTGAGGTCACCTTCTTTTTTTGGTACGAAGAATAATGCCGCAGATGCAGGGGACTTTGACGGGCGAATAAAACCATTGGCCAGGTACTGGTCCAGATACTGACGTAAATGAAGATTCTCGGGCTCGGTGAGGACATAAATCCTGCTGCAGGGAGGAGTTGCTCCGGGTATTAAATCTATCTGACAATCATATGACCTGTGGGGCGGTAGGGTATTGGCTTGCTCCTTTTGAAAAACGTCCTGAAATTCTCGGTATTCTGACGGTAATTGCAAGCAGTCAGCCATTACTGTAGCTAGGCCAGTGCCCGAAGCTCGTAGGTAGCAGGTTTGTGCACACTCTGGAAAAGTTATCGTCTTTGCTCGCCAATCAATTTGAGGATTGTGTGTTTCCAGCCAAGGATTTCCCAGAATTACTTGAAATTGCGGGGCCTTGATCACGTCAAACACTATTACCTCCCGATGCCCATCTTGACCTAACAATGTCACTTCGGTAGTTGAGTGGGTTACCGGCCCAGAGGCGATCTCAGTTCCATCCACTGTGGTGATGACATCCTTGATGGTTTTTGGGCAAAGAGGCAAATTCAGCCTGGAAGCCAACTCGTGATCCACGTAGTTTCCTATAGCCCCACTGTCGATGTACGCCTGAATTGCATGCAATCGTCTGGCTGCTTCGGATTTACGAGAACCATTGGCATAATGAAGTGCGAGGTCAAAGAATTGGTTTTCAAGCTCGGCAAGCGGACCTCTACGCTTGTCGGGCGAGGTCGTTTCCCGGCTCAGACTCTACAGGATTTTTATCAGAGGCGCCTACTGTCTTCTTGGGAGGTTCATCGGACAATCTCGAAGAAAATGCCCCGACGACCCACAGTAGAGACACAGTTGCATTTGCCGTCTTCTGTCACGCTCCTTTTGGGTCAAGGGGCCTTTTACCACCCCAATTTGCATAGGTTCAGTGGCGTAGAGGCCCTTGGAGTTACTCTGGATTTTTGCGAAAACCCGAGTTTCAAACCTGGATTGATCTGCTTTCCTATTTTGAAGCCTGTGATCCAATTGGACCACCAAGTCAATATATTCCGAACAGTCCTGGGGTGGATTTACAACCTGGGCAAGGACGTCTTTAAGTTCACCACGAAGACCTCGATGGAATAGCGTGATTCATTTGTCCTCGGGCCATCTTGTTTCTACAACTAGCCTATTGAAGGTTGTAATGTAGGCCTATAGGTCCAGATTACCTTGTCGTAGGGATAGGAGTTCATTGTCCAGGGCCTGCCCCTGGGAGTGTCTTGCAAACAGTCTTTCCATACTAGTCTGGAAGGCTTGAAAATGCCGAAGGATTGGATCATCTTGGGTAACCAATGGAATTGACCAGTCAGCTGCACTGCCACTGAGGTACGAAAGTAAAAAAGCTACCTTGGTCTGGTCATTCGGGAAGGCCCCCGGCCTGCAGAGAAAGTGCAATCGACATTGATTCATAAATACTGCAAATCGTTTGGGATCTCCTGCAAAACGTTCAGGTGGTGCCAATGGCACATTTCCGGGTAGGTTGTTTTGAACTGGATTAGTTGCAGGCACAGGGGTGAAATTCCCCCCTGAATTGGGTAAAGGTGTCTGCCCCGCTTGACTCTGTAACAGCTGTCTGGCAAGATCATCAGTTCGTTCCTTGGACACTATCAATTCCCTCCAGAGGGCGTTTGTCTCCTGGCGGGCAGCATGAACTTTGGCCCGTAGCTCCCCTAATAGCTGAGCCAGTTGGTCTGTCTCAGAAGTTTCCATAGCGCCTGGGTAGGAGGTTATTGGTTGGCTAACGCTCACCTGATTCCCACAGAGGCGCTAACCCGTTCTGGACTGCTACCAATTCTTCTACAGTAAAGCGCAGGGTCCGGAAGATGGACTGGACTGGCCCTCCCCCGAATCTCGTCTGTCTGGCTCGTAGGATAATTTTTCTGTAGGTGGGAAAGAGGGAGTTAATATCTGCTGGAAAGAGTATCTGCTCCCCCCTATCTCCCCCTTCTAAATCCCCTTGTCACTAGTTCGGTTTTTGTGGGCTCTCACCTTATTTTCTGTAAGTATGAGCCCTCCTTCCTGCTTCTGGTGCAGGGACGCGTTGATTCCAGTTACTTCACTGGGGTATTTAGTGGGCGCGATTCCTCTGGCTGTTCGATCCCACTTCGGGATTGCCGTAAGTATGTAGTCTTTAGATTATATTAAATGTCTTTTCCCCTTCGGGGCCGGGGTCTAGAAAAGGCAGAAAGGCCCTTCTGACCCGAATGGAGGATTGAGTTCAACCAAAATCTGGTAAGTCCTTAGGTGAGTATTCCCTCCTGTATCAAGTCCGATGCTCACCTTCTCCCCTTTTGCAGGAGCCGATTCGCTGCCGGCGTCGAAACCGCTGTTGTTCGTGGTAAGGCCTCGTAAAGGTAAGTGGAATAGGTGTGGCACCGGGTGAAGCAGAGCGCTTCTAATCGTGTCTTTCCCCTCTTTGCAGGTGCCGAGGTGCGGCAAGCTTTGTAGCCGTTTCTGCACGTGGCGTGGCCACGATAAGGTAAGAGAAAGCGGCGCTGCGGCGAGCGTTGTGGTGCGCTGCTAACCTTGTGCTTTTCTTTTGCAGGATTGTCGGAAGAAGGTTTCCCGAGTGCAGGATTCCGGTGAGTAAAGCTTTGGATGCTTGTCTTTTCTCTCCTTTTGTCTTTCAGGTGTTCCAGGAGCTGCGGGCGTGTCAGGAGCCAGGATGCAGGAGCCGACTCGGTGAGCGTCCTGCTGCTGATGCAGAATAACGCGAAGCACATGAATTCCTTCGGGCGTGGTTTAAATAGCAGAGGAGTGCTTCAGGTGAGTATCCTTCCTCCGGCCCCACCCAGGTAAGAAAAAGAGTTCCTGAAGAGGAAAAATAGTTCCTCCCAGCCTAAATGGCTGGAGACCTCAGCCAGACTGGATTGCTCTGGGTGAGTAAGCAGCATGGTCTGCCTCAGGTAAGTCCACCCAAGCATTATGACATGTTTTGACCAAATGAGCCTGGCGCCTATGGCGCCAGGACTGAAGCCTTTTATGAGCCTGGCGCCGAAGGCGCCAGGACGTGGTCCAAAGGGCCCCAGTAGCGGTCTGCTGGATCCGGTGATGTGGGTGATAGGTCTGCTTCCGGGGACGCTGGGCCTGGCCTGGCTCCCCGGGAGCAGCCATCATGACAGATTTTAGCTAAAGTAACTGTGGGAGGTTTTGAACATTATAAAACTCACATCATAAATCTGGCATCCTGCCCTTGAAATCCAACCAGCTGAGAGTGAGGCAGGGACTATCACCCCTGACCAATCCAGTGGTTTAGAAGCGTGTTTAGCTAAGCATGCCCAACCATATACTTCTATGATGTCACTATGCATTAAAATAAGAGTCCATGACAGAGCTTCAGACAGACACCCCTGAATTTCCTGTGCCAGCGCTCCTGATCTCCATTCATCTTGCTGATTCCAGATTTTCGCTACAAGGCCAAAGCATTGCTGACCCTACTCCAGAGCCCGCTGCAGAACACATGCATAGCTTATTCCTACTCCAGCAAGGCCATTTATCCAGAAAAAACCCACTAATATCCCCTTAAAAAAAGGGGGAAAGCGGTGGTACCTTTTGCATCCTGAAAGCAGACTGCTTGTGGCCCCCTAACTGCATGCCCGCTGCAATCCTGCCATCCAGCTGTCCATAGCATCCGGTGACCAGACCTTGCCCAGCTGTCTTTTGCCAGGAGAGTCTGCTACCTGGTGACTGTCCAAAAATCCCAAAAACTCAAAAGTGGACTGTGAGTATAATCCCCACCCCACAGAAACACATAGCTTACCATGCCTTGACTTTGTCCTTATCCCACTCTCTATGCAGTCATATTTATACCCTGGTAACTTGTTGAAACTGTTATAATTATCTGTGTACCTGTCCTTGACTTTCTAAAGTGCTCGCAACATCTCTTTATTAATTTTGTCCTGTGTAAATCCTAGGCCCTGAGTCATATTTTGAGTGATCAAACTGGTTTCCGCTTAGGGTTAGACACTGGGGTGATAAGGTTGAAGTCGCGAATCAATCTTGGATCTTACTGTGTATCTCTTTGGCGGTGTAGTCTGGATAGTAGAGTTTTAAGTAAACCATTTCTTGTCTCAACTGATTTTCTTTCCTATTTCACGTCTTCATTTTACTCAAATCGACCCTTTTTCTATCGTGCATATATCATCCCGTTTTTTTGCTAGAGACCTCCTTTCACTTTTCTCTTGTCCCTGTGATATTTATCTTTCCCCAAGCCCAAAAACATACTCCAATTCAGAGTATTTCACCTGTTTTTATTAAAAACCGTTTGGGTAATTTAAAGCGGGAATTGAGAAAATTGCAACTTTCCAACGTGTCATTTGGCTGCAGCATGCTCTAAACTTTCCACTCATTTTCGAATGATATGCCTTTTGCTGATCCATTGCCTTGTGAATGCCAGTGATATAACATATATTCTATTACGATAAAACATATGTATATTATAATTTAACCACACATTAATTCATTATTTGTAAAATTCAAATGTTATTTTAGGCCTTTGCTAAGGATTTAAGGTCCGTTTTTGCCTCTATGCCCCACTACTGTGAGGGAAGGTTGGATTTTAATTCTATTTTCGGCCTCTTATCCCCGACTACCTGCTGCTTCTTTCTGTCCACTCAGAATTTGATTATTTGTGGTTTAAGGGAACATTGCAGGGGAAGCTTTAACTTGGGTGCTATCTATTCTCATCCAAAAAGTGCTCCTAGTCATGTGTGCTTTGTATATGTTCTAGGAGAAGGTTAACCAAGTGCATTGCATTCATTGTAAATATCACCCCATTGGTGATTGCTGCCCCATATTAAAAATTGTATGATTTGTTTTGGATTTTACAAATAAATAAATATTGTATTTTCACCAAAAGGCCTGGTTCATGGTCAATTGTGACCCGGGGTATTTGAAAAAGGGGGTGTGATACAAGTTGTGTGCCATCTCAAAATGAATTTGCATAAAATAAAGAGAAAGTCATATCAATTGAGCACTACATCCTAGGCTGATACCAAGGTGTGTGTTGCCTATTGAAATCCTTAACAAATTTGGGGGATCGTAGCTGGGATTGAGTTTGGTTGCCACCCATGGCAGTCTAACACAGCAGACTAACCTGCAATGTAGTGACACTTTGTGCATTTGGAATACTGTATTGCACTGTAGAAGCACCTCCCCAAAACAAATACTCTAAGTACCAGGCCTGTGTCTAAAAGTAAAACTAAATCAACCCCAAAATATACAGAAAGCAACAGAATACAGGTTACCTGTATATAAACAAATAAATTAATAAAGAAAGAACACTTTCCAAAATGACTGTTTCAGTAGAGATCAGTATGGCTAGGGAGCACCTTCTGCACAAGTTATTTGTCAGAGGTAAATGGCCAGAACAAGATGAAAAAGTGTGGAGAAATAACACAACAGGTCACCGCCATGAACCTGGATATGTGGCAGGACGGTTGCCTATTACACCAAACATTGAGTGAGTTATATATGACCACAAAAATTAACGAGGAACAAATCAAAATTGGCAGAATCGCTGCCAACATGTGTCTCCACATGGGAGTGATGAGGAAAAAGCATGAGGAAAATGAAACTCTAGCGCAGAATCAATCTGAACTATTAAATAAAATCCAGACAGAACTACAATTAGCAAAACAAAAATTACAAAAGAGACAAGATTTGGAGGTAAAATCTGGAAATTACATCATAAAATTAAAAGAGGACTTGGCTCTCCAACAGCGGAATAATGTAGACATAGAGGCCTAACTAGAAGCAGTAAAAATAGAGTGTCAGGAAAAGGTTGACTCAGAAGCTGACTCAACAATTAACATATGACAGGGCATGCTCAGGACAAATAACAAAGCTGCAAGATCAGGTCGAAAGGTTGAAAGAGGAAAATAATAAATTAATTATGAGAGACCTCCACTCTCAAGCAGAATTTGATCAAGAACGTCAGAAATTAAATACCATCAAGAAACACAGGGATGACATGCTTGTAAATAGTGGCACCCTAAATCAGGAGAAAGACGCTCTATGACAGGAAGTAAGTAATTTAAAAACAGTTACAGGGAACTGTGTTAGGCCTCCAGAAACTAAATGAACTCCAAACAGAATATGGAAATCTACTGGAACACGCCAGACTGGTAGAAAGTGCTCTGGAAGGGAACACCTAAACCAGAAATGCACAAACTCAGGAGGTCAGTCTCCTACAACAAAAATTGGCTCAGTGTGCCCAAACTATACAGGCAGCACAAAGAGATAATGAGGCCCTCTGTGAAGAGAATGATGGGCTCTACAAACAAGTGGCAGCGCAAGTGCGGGTCATAGAGGCCAGTAAAACCCTGATAGCCAAATAAAAGGCTCAGATCTTTGCATATTATCAAGAGATAGGGGCTGAGAAAGAAAAACTAACGAGGTTGGAGAAGGACAATCCTAGATCTAATACAAACTGTAGGGACCCCGAACAGGTAGAGATGGACAGGGCAACCCCTGATCATAGTATGATGACCTCTATACTAAGGGTCTCACACCAATTTAATCCTTTGCGCACTGCTGACTTCATGGCTGCCGGTTCACGAATTTCCCAGGCCCAGCATAATGGAGCTGATAGGTCAGCGCCCCCCAGAAATTGATAGAAGGGTATCCCTTTGCAGGTACAAAAATATAAAGGCTGATGTCTCTGACAACAAAACCTCCTATGAGGAGAGAGTCAGGGAATCAGATCTGCAGGAGCACTACCTCCTGAAGACCACCACCCAATCAGAGTAGTGGGGGGATACTCTGCCAACTCTGGGAGCAGGGAGGAGTCAGAAGACTACTGTCCTGTGTGCCGCAGCAGTGAAGAAACTAGGCCCCACCATTCTGCAGGCCCCTCTCAAACCCACAGAATCAGTGAGCGCCTAGATGATCAGGAGGGGACCTCAAGTAGCAGCCCCTCTGAGTCTGAGGGCGAGTGGACTCAGGTGACTAAGCCTAAGAAAGCAAATAAACTCAAGAGAGCTATGACAAAAGACCCCATTAGGCAGATTAAGGCCATTAGGTGTTTCATAACCCCATACCACAAAAACACAAAATATTCTGTCTGTGAACACTTGGACCTCTATAAGCAGATGAGGGACACTTTCCACCTGAAAGACAACCAGAACTGCATAGAGTATGTTAAATGGACGTTCTCTCCTGAGTACTCCAACTTCTTTGCTGGTCCGGAGGACCAGAACCATTCAAGACGGTCGACCTACAGGGCGGCCATCTTGAAACACTTTTCCGCCCACAGAAGCCCCCAAGAGGCTTGCAAAGTGTCCTACAATGTGCAGTGGAGGGAGGATCAGGCCCCAACAGAATTTGTGGAGGAGCTAAAATGCGGCTTCGCACAAACCACTAGGAGGGTGTGCACGGATAGCAGGGATTGCATAACTACCGTCTATCATGCACTCCCAAAGTATATTATGACCCAGCTGGTGAGGGACTTCCATGATAAACGATCTCTGGATTGGGTCATAGAGTAGGCGACCCGAATAAATGAAGTCCAAAAACCTTCAGAAAACAAAAATCAGACCAAAATCCCAAAGCCGGCAACACCCCTGCAGCTGCTAAGGTAGCGAAGGTGAATGTTGCCCCCATTTTAGACCTAGAGATGGGGGAGCCTTAAAATGTACCTACACAAAATCAGCAACATCAGAGACCCAGAAGGCCTTCAGGCCAATCACAAACAGGTGGTGGTGAGGGAGGTAATCCCACGAATGGGACCACTAACTCCCCTGATTATATAAGTCCCAGATACAAGGGCAACCAACCAATCTTGGTGTATGTCTGGACTCGCACAGCCCAAAGGGGGATCCAATCAGGTAAGTACTGCCCAAGCAAACTTTCCACCTAACTTCCCCCAGGAGGGCAGTAATCCCTAAATACTGCGTTAAGTTTCTTTCCCCGGTACCCAAAAAACCCCAACCTGCAGGACAACCCTCCTTTCTTTCCCTGCTTTCTGGTGCCCAGACAACCCAATCCGGGAGAGGGGAGGCCAAGGGTGGAGGGTTACCAAAATTCCAAATATCCAGGGTCCTACGGGAGAAGGGATAGGTACCCTTCCCGTGATACACCTAGATTTGAACAGAGACCCATGTACCAGCTGGACCGGGTGTCCCAACTGGAGCACCAGGTCCAGAACCTTACCCAGGATCTGGATCGCATGTTGAGGGCTCAACAGAACCCTCAGATGAACATGGTGGCTCAGAAACCCACAAACCAAGGGTCTGGCACCCCCGAACAATGACGGGGAGAGAACCCTGACAACTCACTGGTTCCAGAGGAGGAGGCAGGGGGAGAAAGGGAGAGTAAAGCCCTAGGGGAAGCTTACTTTCTCACTCGTGAAAGGCCCCTGGATGCCCAGGAACCAGAACAAAAATCTCTTGCCCACGAAGATCTGCAACCCAGGGAACAGAGGGTGAGTAGAAGAAATAAAGACAGCAAAAAGGCCCATTTTGTGGAGGAGGTTAGTGTCCTCCAGTTTGAAGGGGAAGAATCCTTACAGGATTCCGGAAAAGAAATCTTCTCCTTCAGGGACGGGGGAACCCCTTCCAAAGAAAAATGGGTCACAAGAGATCTAAATGAAGACTGGGCGGGTGTGGGGACTTATTCAGAATCGCCCATCCTTGAACCCCCAGTCAAGTATTGAAAGAGGATTCCCAAACTTCCCAAATCAATTCTGGTGACTGCCTGCCAAATTTTGCTTTCAGATTCCCAAACTCCAACACAAAATGATGCCCAAACTACCCCTGTGTTGGAGTCTAAAATAAAGAAATTGACCACCCAACTTGCCTGGAATGCCATTACCTTTGCCCATTGGAGGAGAAAGAGGCTGATTTTATGCCCTGATCCAAGTGCAGGAGCAATGTACATTTTCAGCGCTGGTGGACACAGGATCCCAAGCCACTCTTCTGTCAAAAAGGGCCTTTCATTAGTGAAATTCAGGAAGGGGAGAGATACCAGAACCCTCTCTTCCCTCTTCCTGGACAACTCCAAAACATTGACGGGAATGAAATTCCTGTCGAGGGGAGAGCAGATTTGGAAATCAAAATTTGGTGACAAAAAGTGAAACACCCTGGTATAGTCATGACTCCAGAGGGCACACCCTGTCTACTAGGGAATGACATCCTGCGCAGGTTGTCCCCCCCTAGTAGACTTTGTGAACAAGGTCCTCTGGACTCAGACTAACAGGCCAATAAAATTAAAACAGAGTGTCAACCATGTTAGTTTAAATGGCACATGCCACATGGTTGAACAAAAACCTGATCATATTGAGTTTCGTTTCCAGAACAATCAAATACTTGACATGACAGTAATTGCTGTAGAACAACAAACTGGTGAAGGGAACTCCTCTCCATTCCTGAAAATCAACCTTTCTTCCAGTTTCAAGTGGCAGACCACACTGGAAGGAAATAGTTTGAAATTCTATACCAATTCACAATCTGAAAATCCCAATGTAGTCAAAAGTGATTAGAAACCAGCTCAAAGTTTAGCTGACATTCAGAAAATTAGAGAACAGTTGTTCATCCCTATTCAGTTAAATGAGCGGAAAGAGGCTGTTCTCGCCTGAGTGTGCATGAACAACAGTAAGAGCTTCATCAGCGAAGTCATGCTCCAAAAGCTTCCAAAAGATCCAGCCATTCCCACATTTAAATTGATCGATAAGGGGGAAATGGGCCTGGAAACTCCCAATTCCAAACATCTCCTGCCCAGCAGGTGCATGCTCTAAATTGCTATAGTTAACAAAAACATAGAACATTATTGTTGGGTCGTGCGAGATGTCCCTGCTTCATTCTATGTAGGCAGTGACATTCTCAATCTTTTTACCATTAATTTGGACCTGATAAATTACAAAGCCTGGTCCCGACTAGGGGGTAATCTCATGAACTTTGATGATTCAGAAAAAGCATTTTGGTCTGTCCAATTGCTGCCGTATGCAGTTGATGTTCAAATTGGAGAGGAGGTCACCATCCCAGGACGGATCTGACTATTCCCACTTGAATTAAAAATTAAAAGAGGACAGAAACTGCAGAATCCTAACACATATGTACACCTCAACTCCCATCTCCAATAGCAGGGGTTGGGGTTAAACCCAACACCATTAGTCAATGTAGAACACAACACCATTCCAATATTGATGGATAACAGCGACCTTAGGAGTATCACTCTGGGCGCAGGCACCATTATTGGAATGGCGATTGATGACTGACATTTTTCCATGGATCTAGGTAATGAACTGATAGGACCAATCCCCAATGACTGTTTTGACAATGATAGTGACAATGACCTACCACCAGACAGGATCTTTACCCGACAAGGGGGTGATTTCCTGGTGTACTCTTCCTGCCCTTACAGTGAGGAAGAGGTGACCTGTGACATCAGACAGGATGAGGTGACCTCCCAGGTCCACAATGACAGCCTCTCCTACCTGAAACCCTCTGTCCAGGTCAATACTCTAACCAGGGACCTCTCCACCCAGCTGGAGGAGGCTGCTGAGATAGCAAAACCGGAAGTCTTTCCAGGCTTCAGGCAAATGGTTGAAGAGTGAGTCAACCTAGCTAATGCCTGTGAGACTCCGGAGCAAAAGCAAAAGTTGAAACAAGTGTTCTTAGATTTTCAAGATCTCTTTGCTGTGAACTCGTATGACTGTGGCCTCACTGAAATCCACACTACAACAATTCCCATGGACCCTGGAATTACAAACCTGTTTCTTTTACCCTGTGTTCCTTCCCTCCTCTTCCAAGTTAAGTACAAGCATGCTATAGAAGTCACAAACTCACTCAAAATGAGAAAGTCCGGTTCAGAACCATTTGCATGGAATGGTGATGTCTCTTGTCTGCCTCATTGTTTCTAGGTTTCTAGGTTCAGTGCCACGATGCCTACGAGCCGCTGGGCGCTTTATACATCCAAATAAATAAATAAATAAATAGCTTTGCGAGATTATAGTTAAACAGGCTGTGTCTAATTCCCACCAAAATTGGCCTAAATTGGAGGCAGTATAAGGTACATTGCGACTGATACATTGCAAGACACCAACCACAAAGATGTCTTTAGCAGGCTCCCAAAAGATTTCTTCGCCTGACGTCATCTTAAAGAAAGCAGGCATGGGTTGATGCGAAAAAGCAAAATCGATGGCGGTGCGAAGTGCAATGCAACACAATTGGCACTGCACATGCCTGGCAAAACTCTCAGGCACTCTTGTGTTAAGACGACATCAGGGAAAATAATAATTTGTGGACAGTTGTGACCAGCATTTGTCAATGCAGCAGCCTCAAAACAGCTGTAGTACTGCCCCTCTTGTCTTGCTATTGATTGCGCTATGCCCCAGTCCCCATTCTCTATTACATTGTGGTATCGATTGGCAGATCCCTAATTTGTTAAGTAGACTCATAAAAGTAACATATTCCCATCTGCGTGTGTCCTTTCTTGATGTATGTCATCAAGTTGCACCTACAGACATAATAAAACAGAGTCTTTTGAAGGTTCACTTTTCATGTTATACATGTTTAAGTGGAATATTGTTGACGCACTGACTCTCTTTATTAACCAGTATTATACGGTTCTATGCCCTATCACCCGAACGTATTTTGCCCTTTTTTATTTGTAACTACAAAATATGAAGCTTAGTGTTTCTACGAAAAATACTGTACAATAGGAACAGTGCAGAAAACAGAGAAGACCCATACTGGAGTGCGCGAATATTAAAGGTATATACATCTGGGCGTCAAGAGCACCAGATGTGTGGAGGGGCTCATTTGCATCTTTAATTGGAACATACAACCAAACAGATAAATTGTTGAGTCTCATTTCCGCATAGTGATACACTGGTGAAAGCAGGGAGGAACCAAAAAGGAGCGGTGGGTGACGTCACTTGACAGAAGAGGCGTCCCATATAGGGGGGTGAGTAGTGATTTCTGAGCCAATTTAAATCCTTAATCTATGTCAATTATTTTCAATAGTGTGTTTAGGGAGTTTTGGTTGAAAGGATTTAGGAGTCAAACTGAGTGGAAACATGTGGCAGTACAGGATGGACAGGGCGTGATAATCAGTGTCATACAAGAGATTAAGGTAACCCACATTAATGTCTTGCACAATATAGTACAACAGGACTTGTGCCCCAACATTGTTTTTGCAGAGTGGGAAAATGTGGCATTAAGATTGGTTTTCACCATCCAACAATACTTGGCAAAGGCAATCATCAAGCTCAATGCCTCATACAAATACTGAAAAGAGTTGCCTATCACTGATGTCCTCTGGCAGTGAAGGTGAAGACCAAGCTTGGAAAAGAAATCCCTTTGCATTCCTCTAGTCACCCAGTCTCACAAAATGTTTGAGAATTATGAATTTCTTTATTAATTGGTATGCATCAGTTACCTTTGCCAATTTATATGGCAAAACCGTCCGTAGAAGGACGGAAATCCTGTTATTGTAATCACTCGGAAGAGGTAAATATGATTTACATGTTATTTTGGCGATTATATGAAAAACCTCCAAGAAGGAATCTTAAACCTTTGCTTAGACTATTTATGTTGACTCAGTGTTGTGTAGCATTCAATATTATGTTAGAAGCTATGTTAGAGTTTAGAGCATTGTTTAACTGATGCTATGAGAATTAGAACAAGATTTGCATCACACAATTACTTTGTCAGTATCAGATGGGGCCTCATTACACGGTAGGCGGTAAGGATTAACGGTCACCGGTAAGGGTACCGGCGACCGTTAACCCTTACCTCCTTATTAGGAGGTCCCTTTGCGGGTTGGTACTTTAACGCCTGCTTTTAGCAGGCGTTAAAAAACGAACCCGCAAAGGACCTTGGTGCTAATTACGGTACCGCAATTTGCGGTACCGTAATTAGCGCCTTCCCCATTCCCATTATGCCCTATGGGGGCAAAAATGGGAATGGGGAAGGGCCTTGGTGAATGGGGAATTACCGCCCACGCTCATCTTGGAGTAGGGCGGTAATTCCGCCATCCACCAAGGCGGACACGGTAAAATACCGGCGGCAACCATGGCGCTCATAGCGCCATGGTTACCGCCTACCATGTAATGAGGCCCAAGGTTATTTTATTTAGCTGATTCTGTTTCCTTATATCGGTCAGTTGAATGATGGAATGTGATATGTATTCATGTGTTTGTATGTTATCAATTATTTTCTAATATATTGTATTGTTGCTTAATGGAATTATTTTGAATAAAGCAACATTGAATTTGAACTAATTGGCTCATGTTTTGGAGCTGTGAAAGAAAGACCCACAATAGATGAGTCAACTAATACATGAATTGACGTGTGTGGCCAAATGTGTGTATGACCTAAACATATGTGCCCACTTGGGTTGTCAAGTGATGATGTGTGTGAGTGGTTAGTGCAGTATCTTGAACCGACATGGATTTTCTCACATCCTCAGCATTATTCACAGAACCATAAATGCATGTATATTTGCCTCATATTTCGACGCATTCATTATTTATAATAAGGTTTTAACACCAGGGAACCCTATTCGTGCATTCTAACATATTAACTCGAAAAGGGGCATTTACCTAATAGTAATAGCACAGAGGTGCTCGAAATGGCATATATTATGTGATTACAGGAGTCTAAATCATTGAAGTGTACATACATAATAAAACTGGGAGGGGGAAACTACCAGTGCATGCTACTATTCACCCAGTGTAGTCTGAGCAGGCCCGCTCTGCAGATGTATTTCCCTGTAGTTTCACTTATGTGCTAACTCACGGCAATTAGCGCTTCATTAGCAAGGCTAACTAACTGTTGCTTCGCCCTGTAATGATTTGCCAGGCTTCCCGTATATGAGGGCGTAATCAATGTTTTCCAATTACTGCTAAAGTGCAACCAGTATTTCAAATAAACTGGACAATCATACAGTCCCATTACTGGCGCCGAAGTGGAAGTCGAGGCATTTAATTGCAGAGCAGTTCTTCTCAGCTTTTAAAATTTTTCACACTAATGAAGTGTCATCCAAAAAAGTTGTATTGATTTTTCCACCACACGGCTTCCACCACAAATATGTAATTATCCCTTTTATATCTAGCAGGGGGATTAAAATAATCTATATTATACAGCCTTTGCTTATTCCTGATGGGTTTAGCAGTACTTTTACCCTTTTCAGAATATGCAGTTTTTGATGAATGAACTTTAGGTAAAATGTTATTTTGGCTGTTTCCAGGCGTTTCTTTTGTGGGTCAGTCAGTGCACAGTATGCAATCGTTTGCAAATCAAAAGTAGGAGAACATTTAAATAAATCAAATAAACAGATTAGCTCACTCAAGACTTATGAACGAGCCAATATTGGTTTCTGCTTCCCGCAGGTTGTAAAGGTAACGTGTCAGTGCCACTTACTGTGAAAAGAGTTTAAAATATGGGGTTGTTCAAAGAAGATGAATAGGGACAGAGCGTGTTATTGCAGGGAAGAGAAAAATAGATGGAGTCAAAAAGCAGATTCTAGCAGGCAGTGTGTTTCTAAGCCAAGTACACAAACCAATTAACGTCAATCGCCAATAAACACTACGCGTTTATTTTGGATTGGACCATTACATAAATGAAAGGTGTAAATGCCTTGCATAAAGGTTTTAAGCCATCCATTCACATTGCCCCTCATTTTCCATAACTTGTATGGTGGAGAGGAGGGGTGGAACACGCTCCTTTCCTCTCCGCCAACAATACTCATGTTTTTTCATGCCACTGCAAATGCTGGGGATCCCTATGGAGTCCACCGGCTGTTTTCAGCAGCAAACAGCAAGCAAACTCCATAGGGATCAATTGTATACACCACCTGCCATGCGTGCATGGCAGGCAACGTTTACTCTGTTTTCATGCCGGAGTGCAAAAGGGCAGGGCAAAAGGCCTTTTACCCTCCCCTTTTGCACTCTGCTGTGCAAATGACAAAGGGGGTAATTCATAGAATTTCGCGCACAAGGGGCGCACGCGGCTGGCACACACTGTGCGCGTACGAATGTCTGCGCCAGCCGTGTGCGGTAAAATCGATTTCCACGCACAGCGTATTCATGCATTTTAGCCTCCAAAACCAGCCGTGATGCAGAGTGGCTCAGCGACCCTGCAGCAGCGCCAGTTACGCCCCCTAGAACGCCCTCGCGCAAGGAAAAGTCATCAAAATCCCCAATCCAGCGCAAAGGGCTGCGCTAACCCTGGACCAGTTTACAGGGCTGACAAACAGCAAACGGCAAGTGGGAACGTGTATTACTGGGGTTCGCGTGAAGTTTCACACGCGATAGGCCCTGTGCGAGTGGGGTACGTGTATAACTGGGGTTAGCGTGAAGTCTCACACGCAATTGGATCCGGGTATGTGTATTTCGGGAGTGCGCGGGAAGTTTCACACGCGAAAGTGCCTGTGCGAGTGGGGTAGGTATATAACTGGGGTTTGTGGGAAGTTTCACATGCAATTGGAGCAGGGTACATGTATTACGGGGGTTCGCGGGAAGTTTCACACGTGAAAGGGCCTGTGCGAGTGGGGTACGTGTATAACTGGGGTTCGCAGGAAGTTTCACACGCGATTGGAGCAGGGTACGTGTATTACGGCAGTTCGCGGGAAGTTTCACACGCAAAATGACCTGTGCGAGTGGGGTACGTGTATAACTGGGGTTCGCGGGAAGTTTCACACGTGATTGGCCCTGTGCGAGCGGGGTACGTGTATAACTGGGGTTTGCGGGAAGTCTCACACGCGATTGGATCCGGGTACGTGTATTTCGGGGGTGCGTGGGAAGTTTCACATGCGAAATGGCCTGTGCGAGTGGGGTACGTGTATAACTGGGGTGCGGGGGAAGTTTCACACGCGAAAGGGCCTGTGCAAGTGGGGTATGTGTATTACTGGGGTTCGTGGGAAGTTTCACACGTGAAAGGGCCTGTGCGAGTGTGGTACATTTATTACTGGGGTTCGCGTGAAGTTTCACACACGAAAGGGCCTGTGCGAGTGGGGTACGTGTATTACTGGGGTGCGCAGGAAGTTTCACATGCAATTTGAGCAGGTTACGTGTATTCCTGAGGTGCGCGGGAAGTTTCAAACGCGATTTTGCTGTCAGAGTGGTGTACTGAATTTCGGGGGTGTGCGGGGAGTCCTACATGTGAATTGGCAGTGTGGGTCCTCCCAAGTGTTCCCTCTACACCCTCCACGGCCCCTGTAGGCAGCCCACACCACAGGGGACTACCCTGCACCCCTGGTCATGTCCCACAGGCAGCCCACCTACCATGGGCCTGCCCCCCAGCCAAGCCACATGTCAGCTTGCACTACTGATCACCCACTCATGTCCCCCTGCACCCCCACCCCCCAGCAGTCAAGGGCACCTGCCAGCAGGCCCCCACTCATGTCCCCCTGCACCCCCGCCCCCCAGCAGTCAGGGGCACCTGCCAGGAGGCCCCCAATCATGTCCCACTCAGGTCCCCCCTACACGAAATAAAGATGCACAGTCATGGCCCACTTCTACACCAAAAAATACCACATCACGCCACCCCATTCTTGAGACGCAATGATTTCCCAATCCACCCCACACTGACATGCCTATCTCAAGACACAAACCAAAACTCAACTATGTACATCAACACATGTCCATCACACACATACACTGGTTGGCATTGCTTGTGTAAACCCACAATTTCACATGCATCAACCCAATGAGCAAATCCCACACATGGAACTAAAATATGAAAATGTATTATGTACATAAATAAATAAATGACATTAAAGCATACCAAAATATCAAACATGAAATGAAAAGCATGTGAAAAAGAAGAGTGAATGAAAATGATAAGCAATGCAAAAAAATGTGAAAGAAAAACAGTCCAAACTCTCCCTCCACCAACGCAAATCCAAAAAAAGGTAAAAAAAAGATATCCATTGTTTCATGTTCATAATGACAAATGAAAATGCAAAATCAATCCATAGTCCAACTAGTTACAATACATTGGGCCTCATTACACGTTAGGCGGTAAAAAATGCGATTTACCGGCATGGCGCTATTAGCGTGTCCGCCCTCGCAGGAGACCGCTAATAGCGTTCCATTACGAGTAAGCGGACACGCGCATAGGGCCATGCCGGTAAATGACCCTACCGCCATGGCGCAAAAGCACCTTTCCGGCTCCGACCAAAGTGCTGATAGCACCTCCGCCCTCACGCTGCATGCTATTAGCGGTCACCGCTATTAGCGGTCACTGCTATTAGCGGTCACCGTAAAACACCGGAACCGTAAATAGCGTCATCGCACAGGAATGGGAAAGAGCCCGGCGGCCATCTTTAAAAACACAATCCATTGCCATCCCCTGCACTCAGGACCTGCAGCAACACCACAACTGGCAAAACCACTTCCCACAATAACAAACAATGCCCAAAGCCCTAAAGAAAGCTGATGCGCATCAGCGCAAAGAACGCTTTTCAAACGAGGAATTGAAAATGCTGGCAGACACCCTGGCTGCAAATGCAGACGTAGTGTTTGCTAGCGACATGCGGCGCCCTGCACTCCTGAGAAAAAAGGAGATCTTGGCTGAGGTGGCGCAGAAAGTCAGTGCGGTGGGCTCCACCCCCCGCACCGTAAAGGACGTGCGCAAGCGGTGGGATGATCTGCGCCTCTGTGTACGCAGCATATTATCGGCCAACAGGAATCTGGCCATGGGCACAGGAGGCGGAGGAGGATCCCCGATGAAGATGCAGGAGTGGGAGGAGACATGTGCCAGCACCATTGGCATTGAATCCATCGAGGGAGTGGGCCGAATGGAGTGCGGTGTGGCAACAACGTCAGACGGAGGTGAGTGTCCACGCAAAACACTGCAATGCAAAGCATGAGTTCCTCCCCCAAATGTGAAATGGGAATTAGCTAATGGATGGGGTCATCACACACACATGTACACAACCCTGCATATATGCCGTGCATATTCCCACACAACCACATGCATGCAGCACCTCACACACGTGTCACCCTGACTCATGTCCGGATGACCCACCCATCTGGCCAACAACCTGCATGTCCAAACTAGATGTCTAAATCCAAAGAACTGCAGCAACAACAACATATGCATGATGCACGTTGACCCATCACTGATGCTATCCCTGTCTTGCTCCCCCACAGGGTCACATTCTGACAGTGAGGAGCTGGACTCTGCAACGCAGGCCCCACCACCCAAAAAGCAGGCCAAGGGAAAGGATGCAGGCACCAGGCCCAGTACATCGAGGGGCACTGGGAAATCTGGAGTGGCCCAGGGTTCACAAGCCACACACGCACTGACCACACCAAGGGTCGAAATGCCATCCGACACTGTGGTAGCACCCACACCACCCACCCCCACCACTCAGGAGCCAGTGCCAGAAGGCACGCCGTCCGCAGCCAATAGCTCCGTCGGGGAAGCAGCAGCCACGGCACCCATTAGTGATGTGGACGACCCATGTCTGACACCGGAATGGCAACGTACACCCAGCACCCAGCTGTCCCCACACCACAGCCCATGCAACACATCCAATGGCAGCATCCATGAAGTGCATGCCGGAGATTCAATGGATGGGTCATTCAGTCCCGTGGCAAGCTCACCTGATGTCGGCCACATGCAGCAAGCTGCGCCGAGGAGTAACAGGGGCAGGGCCGCAGACGACAGCATGAGCCTGATACGACAGCGCCAGGAGGAGCTCAATGCCCTGGTTGCCCGGCAAGTGAGCGAGGCTGCCTCGACCAGGGAGGAGATCCGGGGGTTATCAAGGGACATGAAAGCTGCCTTGGACAGCAACACGACGCGCCTATGTGACGAGATGGCTGCTGTGAGGCAGGTCCTAACGCGCATTGCTGAGGCGATGGAGAGCATGCGTCACACACAGGGAGCAGATCAACCAGCCACCCCCTCGTCTACTAGCTCCGACCAAACAACCATCCTGCGCAGGTCCAGCCGGTCCTTGCGGCGGTCAGACTCACAACCCCCCAATGGTGGTAGTGGAGAAGGGAAGTAGGGCCAGCCTGTCACTGTTGACACTTGGAGACTAATGCAGCACTGATGTGCACACCATGTTTGGTGGAGTTGTGGGGGGAGGGGGTGAGGGTGTTTGGTGGAGTTGTGGGGGGAGGGGGGGAGGGTGTTTGGTGGAGTTGTGGGGGGAGGGGGGCGAGGGTGTTTGGTGGAGTTGTGGGGGGAGGGGAGTGAGGGTGTTTGGTGGAGTTGTGGGGGGAGGGGGGTGAGGGTGTTTGGTGGAGTTGTGGGGGGAGGGGGGTGAGGGTGTTTGGTGGAGTTGTGGGGGGAGGGGGGTGAGGGTGTTTGGGGTGGAGGGTACATGCACGTTTGAAGGACATAATGCTCAATACACACGTAATGGCATGGATAATCACATGACTGGACATTGATTATTGTGTATGTGTGCTTTATTGTTGAAGGGTGCACTGTGTTAATATCCTCCATACACCCCGTGCCCTGAGCTCCACATCAATTGCACCCTCCTAATCCATGTGCATCAGAAGCAATGGTCTATCAGGTGCTGCCGCACAGCACGTCCCTCATGGCCATCGCCACCTGCATGACCTGCAGCCCCCTCTCCTCCATCCTCATCCCCGTCATCATCCTCAGACGGTGGTTGCAGTTCAATGTCAGGGGGCATTGGCACATTCCGTCTGATACACATATTGTGCAGCATGACACATGCCATGGTGATCTTGGCCACCTTCTCATGCCCGTACAGGAGTGCCCCGCCCGACCTGCTGAGGCACCGGAAGCGTTCCTTCAATAGGCCGAATGTCTGCTCGATCACCACGCGGGTACGGGTGTGTGCATGATTGTAGTCCTCTTCGTGCCTGTTCTGTGGGTTCCGCACAGGGGTAAGGAGCCACCTCTTCAGGGGATAACCTGCATCACCTGCATGGGTGCAACAATGGGTATGTGTAAGTGTCTACATAAAGTGGAGCCTGCACATATCACACATACAAACATAGCATTTTCAACGACATCCACTGATCCAAGCACGCATGGCAATCAGGGTAACTGCAATGTGGGAAGGTGAGGTGGTCCTTGCAAGTGGACATGCACCATGCATGCATACGTCAGGGATTGCCATGTCCCGTCTGAGTTTAAGTAATTTGTGTTTCCTGGCCCTGGCAACGTTAGTGCCACACTGCTAGTACACTGCCATTCCTTAGTTGATGTCCCCATGCTGTTCAATGGCAATTCAGTGGTGGGGTACGGGTGTGGCTCACTACAATGGCTACAGGAGATCCATTTGTATGCACTCATGTGCGCGGATCATTTCTGATGTTGTTCAGCGTACATTTCAGATGTGATTTATATATGCATGTTGCTGATTTGTGTAATGGGGGGAATGGTGTGTTGTGCGGTGTGCATGTTGTTTGGAATGGCCTGTTTGGCGTAATGGATAGATATGTTTGTCGTGGCACTCACTTCTAGCATGTGGTTTTGTGTCTGCTCCATTGTGGGCTGCCTCACTGTACAGTGATGCAAATATGTATGTCCATTCTTCTCCTGACGCCAGTTCACGCCCCATTGGAGTATGCATCTCCCCCCCAATCACGCCCAGTTGGAGTATGCATCTCCCCCCCCCAATCACACCCAGTTGGAGTATGCATCTACCCCCCCACTCACAATCACATCACACTGCCATGTGGTTGGCCTGCTACTCACCAAGTAGCCACGAACGTTGTCCAGCATGTCGCTCCATGTATCGTGGTATTGTCGAGTTCCGCAGGACCATTGCATCATGGGTTGAACCGGGATATCGGGCACAGCAATGTGTGATGATCTTATTGGAGTCACATACCATTTGGACGTTGATGGAGTGGTATTGCTTTCTGTTACGGTACACTACCTCATTGGCATGTGGGACCACCAGTTCAACATGGGTACAGTCGATTTCCCCGATGCAACTTGGGATGCCTGCCAGTGAATGGAAGCCAACTTTGGTGTTGGAGATCTCCTGGGCAGTCCGTGGCATGTATATGTGTTGACTTGTGTGCTTCAGGAGGGCATCGAGCACCTGGTTCAGTGTGCGTGAGAATACTGGTTGTGATATGCCATGCATCTGGCCTACCGTATGCTGGTAGGTGCCTGTGGCCAAGAAGTGGAGCACAGTTACCACCTTCAGTAGAGGGGGGATGGCAGTACGGATGTCAATGAGACTCACAATGTCGTTGTATATCATGTCTACAATTGTGGTGATGGTATCCCGGTCCAGACGGTACAGGGTGTGTATCTGCTCAGGGGTTAGCTTGACTGGACTGGCTCTGATCCTGGGAATTGGTGGCTGCCTCTGTGGTATCACTAGGTGCACTGGTGGTGCTTGCTGCGCCTGTCTTGCCCTCCTCCTCCTCCTCCTCCTCCTGCGTCTCCTCTGTGCTGCCTGTTGTTGTAGCTGCTGCACTGCAATCATGTCCTCAAGCCCATGTAATGCTGCTAGTATTGCATCCATCTTGGTGTGGGAATGGGTGTGGGAAGGGGTGTGGTGTGCTCTTTTGTGCTGCCAGTCTCCATTGCCTCCACCTGTGCTGATTTTGTCAACCTGTGGCAGGTAGGAACACTGCTGTGCTCTTTTAACGTGTGGTTCGCGATGCCGGTATTAGCGCCTTGCCGGTAAGGGGTTTTTGGGTCTACTACATGCCGGTATTGCCATGTCCGTATGGCTCGTGATGGCGTGATATTAGCGCTATGCCGCTATTTCCGGACTAAGGGGGCGCGCGCTCACGGACTTGCCGCTAATAGTGCCACCGTACTTAGCGGTGCAGCTAATAGCGGTATGTCCGGGTCGTAATTGGGGAGGGGATTTACCGATACCGGTAATCCCTTACCGGTAACGGTAAATCCCTACCGCCTAACGTGTAATGAGGCCCATTGTCCTGAAAAAAAAACATTACTCCATGTCCCTAATGAAAAAAAAAATCCAAATGAATCCATGATGTAACTATATACAATCCATTGTCCAAAAGAAAAATCCATTAATCCATGTGCAAAAATCCCAAAAATAAATCAATCCATTGTCCAACGATGTAAAGGGTCCATGAGCCCAACTAAACAAATGAAACCAACCTAAGAAACTACCTAAAAATATAACAATATACAAATGTGTGTGGCATTGTCCATTGACCACAAATAAAAGGAAAACGAAAAGGAAACCTAACTCTAAAAACTATTTACAATGGCAGCGGGCTAGTCCGACGGCTCACTTTTGGATGTCCTGGGCCAGAGCATCATCAAACTCCTGCTGAATGTCCTGGAGGCGGTCCTTTTCCATGACCACGAGGGTTCACAGGGACGATGACATGTTCTCCTCCAACTCCCTGCGAATTGCCTCGAGGCATTCGGCCCGCCTCAGGGCCCTCCGCATGGAGTTCTCCAACCTGACCATCGTGAGCTGTGCCTCTTCTGCCCGCTGCCGCTCCGCATCTATAGCATGACCTAACCGCTGCCACACGGAAGACACATCCAGTCCTGAGTCCTCCTGCCCTCTCTGGCCACTGCCTGCCCCTCCGATGACAAAGGCCCTGAGCCATCATGGCTCCCACCTTGTTCCTGATGCTGCTGTGCCTCTACCTGTGCCCTGGCTCTTGCTGCCTGCACATCCTCCTCCGGCTGGGGTGCAGTTGTTGATGTGGCCACCCCTGCTGGACGTCCGACTCCCAACTGTGGCAGTGATGTGTCCTCCACCAGCCTGGCCGCAGTGTCCAGAGGCAGCTCCACAGGGTACCCAGGTGATACATGGGTGGGAAGATGGCATGGAGTACGACTGGCGCATAGGAGGTTCAGTTGAGGAGGGGGTCGGAACAAGGTCCAGCAAACAGAGGAATCTGGCCCTGGTGAGCTGTCCCAGTAGGTCAACGCGGTCAACGAGCCATTCGAGATGACGTGCAGTCTCCTCATGAAAAGACTGCAGGTCACCTCCCATGGCCCATTGACGCAACGCCACCCCACCCAGGACAGGCTCAAGCCGGTCCCGGATAGCCACGTCCGCAGGGAGAGGAAGGCCAGTTGTTGTAAGCGGATCCTCTCCCTGAAAACGGGTCTGGACGTAGGCATCCCTCCAGGTGCGGGATGATGCAGTCACAGGATCGGCGACAGGATTACACACAGGCACCTCCGTGGTGGCCTGTGCTGCCTCCTGTCCCTGCCCCTGCACTGCACCACTAGCACCAGTGGAATCCCCACCTCCAGACCCCGTCTCAGTCCCTTGCATGGCCTTCTCCTCCACCAAACCCCCCACCAACCTGGATGACTCTGTGCCATCTTCCTCCATCGGACCCTGTGGGGTCTCAGCTGCCCCTTCTGCTGCCGAGGAGTCTAACTCCGACCTCCTCCTCTTGGACCTTCCCTTGGCAGCTGCGGCCTAGGACGCGGCACCGGACTCCTCACTCCCCGACAAGATGACAACCCGTGTATTTTTCATGTTCTTTTTCCAGGCAGACAGTGAGTTCTGCACGTACTTAGCAACTGTGCTTGCCCTGTGTGTCGCATTCCCCTTCAGAGGTCATTGTAGGCTGCATGTATTACACATACGGTTATTTTTGTGTTTCTGGGTGCCACAGCGTAGTGCGGGTTCATTTTTTCACGCACGTGGTCTACAAGGGTTTGCGTGCACATTAATTTTTGATTTTGGGCTGCCTGTGCATTGCGTGACCCGTCATCTTCCCCCAGGGGTCACAGACAGCCTTGTTAGAGCACTAGGGTGCAAATTCCATCAAGTACCCTACCCCTTTGACCCCCAATTGCCCAGGACAATAGTTTACTGCAACTCCCATACTCACAACAACATCAGTGCCATGGTTGGGAGGCAACCAAGCGGTAAGGGAGGTAAAGGTGGCCGACCTTCAAAAGGTGGGCGTGGTGGGCGCGGTAGGGGACGTGGCCGGGATTTGCAGGATGCCCCTATACCCCCATGGGTGGAGGAACAATCAGGGACACCCATGCCCCCCCCCATGGTTGAGGGAAATGTGGCTGACACCATCCCAGCTCAGCCCCTGTTGGACCAGCCCATTGTGGCACCTGACCTGGCACAGGATGACTCCCAGGCTGACTTCCAGGTCAGCAAGTCTAGGCCACGTGTGGCGGTGCAAGTTGTTTTCACCAAGCCACGTGGATCTGGGGCAGCTATGTCATCTGCTGCCCCAAGCATGCAGGGTGGGGAGGCTGCAGGGGCAGCTGCAGCTCCATCCGCTCCAGCTCTGACTCTCCCAGCCAGGACAGTGTCAGTCCAGGTCCATCAAACTGACGTTCCCCCTGCCAACTTTACCCTGCAACCAATGCCTGCATCAAGACCTATGGTCATTGTGCATTCCCACTCTCCTGCTACCAAGTCCAAGGGTGATACTGCCCCTACTGACCAGAGCAGCGTAAGCCACTCTGGCTCTGCTCCACCTTTAAAGAAGAGGAAGAAGGGTGCTCTGGCATTACAGGCTGAGACCCCAGACACGGCTACACATTCCGGCATGTCAAGGAAGCCTTGCTTTAATGACGCAGAACTTGATGCACTTGTGTCCTATGTGTCGGCACATAGCCACGAAATGTTGGTGACTGCAGGGTGCAAGACCACACCTGGCCAACGTAGGGCACACTGGCAGACCATCGCCGACCGCATAAGTGCCCTTGGATTTGTGAGGCACACAGCTGATGACTGCTACAAGCGGTGGAATGACCTGAAACGCAGAGCAAAGAACAAGCTGGTCTCAAATTATGCCGCTACTCTGGTGACTGGCGGTGGGTCTCCACAAGAGGACAACAAACTCACTGAACATGAGTCTGATTGAGTGCCAGGTGAGGGTGTGTGTGCCTGAGTGGTATGGGTCACCCATGTGCTTCATCCAAAACATTCAGCGGCCTTAGATTTGGGTGTGACAGTATCCCTTCTGCCCACAGTAGTAATTTAACGCACCATTACGGCAGTTGCCCTTGAAGTGGCATCTTGCAACAACATTGTTTGTATTTTTCAGTGTTCGTTCAGGCTGATTGTTTCAATTCTCCCAATTTTGCTACGCATTCCTCAGCCCTATTGTCACATTTGTGACATGCTTATGTCATTGATGAACCCCACATTGGCCCACATGTGTTACCTTGTTAGGTGAATGATTTGACCATTCAGGCTGATTGAGTATTGGCCTGATCACAAATTTTTGGGGCCTGTTTGAAAGTGGAACATGATAGTAGTTTCCTGTCATGTTGAAGTGCACAACCATTGATGTGTACATCGGCCTGCAATCACTGTATTTTTGTACAATGGATGTGTTGCAGTGTGTGGCACATGCGTATTTTGTCACACTATGTAGCATTTTTCATCTCATCATGTCCATCTCACATGTGTGGCTGACAGTACTCATTCACTGACATATGGATGTACTTGTCGAATGTACCATGGCTATGGTACATGCCATCTGTGTGATGGCATGTGTCATGTATGTGTATTGGACATGCCACTCACAGGTCAATGTGTGATGGCAGTGCTAGCCAGCATGCAGCAAATGTGTTGCTCTTCCATCTTGGTGTCATCAGTGTCTGCCTTTTGTCTCCCCTTCCAACTCAGTGACAGTGCACGCATGGGAGGGTTATAGTCATGTGGCACATGTGTAAATCATGTACTGGTTCTGTAGCTTGTGAGGCCTATTTGTGTGCTATGGTGCTAATGCAGGGTCACACTCCACAACATCTGATCCTGTTTCTGGGCCAGCAGATCAGAGGGGGAATGCAGTCCTGCAGCCTCAGGCAGTGCCGGCACAGCAAGGCGCAGATTGGCTTGCCCCAAACAGGTGTGGTGCCCACCGACACTGTGGCCATACGCCACCAGGCAATACCGTATGGGAACAATCCATGTACGGTATGGCAACCCAACAGGCAGCATCAGTTGAGATGATGGCTCAAGCAATGGAGAGGGTGGCCACTTCCATTGTTCCCCTTGAAAGGCAGATGGAGCAACTACAGCAGGCAACAGACTACATTTGCCAATCACACAGGGAAGATATGTTGGCGTCCAACAGGGACCGACGGGCGGCACTGGAGACTCTACGCCAATCAATATCAATAGAGTCCCAGGCCCACAGGGAAGCCCTGAGGGTAGAACTCCATCACCTCATGGAGACTCTTGTTGACCTTGAGGCTTCCACTTACTTGAGGACAGAACAGCAGCTGGAGCGGCTCACACGTTCGCTCTTAGCTGAGATGCAGGCAACTCGGGAGGAGTTCCGGGCATCACGTCAGGTGCTGCATGGGGATCTCCGCACTATAATCCTCCAGAACGAGACCTTCCACACCCGCATGCTTGCTGCCATGGAGGACCATACCAGGGCTTTGCGTGGGCTGCCTCCCATAGCACCACCACCTCCTGATGCAGCAGCAGAGGGTGATGAGAGCGACAGCAGCAGTTCTCCCACATTGGCATAGCCTTGCAGGCCATGAGCCCATGGAGGTGTTTTTTTTCCCAACATCCACACAGGTGGCTGTTGGTGCGCACCCTGTCCTCAGACCTCCTGGGTGCCCCCCCCACGGCCCCCTCATGGCCATTTTTGATTTTAGATTTTAGATTTTTGATTTTTTTTTACAGTGTGTTGCCTTGTGTGGCTCCCGTGGGCATCCACTGTATTCTGGCTGGGCACATGCAGGCTTGTCCTGAGTTTGGGTTAGAGGCTTGGGTTTGTGAGACACACACCACTCCTGCTTCCCGTTTCCATGGGCTTGCAAAGGGTGTGCCCAAGTGACAGTGAATTACACAGTGACGTTGGACTCCAATAAGCTGTGTGGGCAGTCTGTAGTCAATACTGTGTATACATTCCTAGTGGATATTTTTGTTGTATTGTACACTGCATGGTGTATTGATATGTGCTTGTGCATCCATGTCTTCCTCCTAATTTGCAGGTTCATTCCTCATGTGTTCACAAGGCCATCTACTTTGGAGATGGAGTTCATGTTGTAAGCAGTGCACTTACACATTTGCGTGGCAGCAACACTGTACAGTTGGAAGGGGTCGATGTGCTGGCATGATCAGGTTGCAAGACTACCACTACTTTAACTTAGTACTGTCATGTTTTTGCTATGTTTGAGGTTGTGTAGCTGCATTGTATTGTTGGTAAGTATTTGGTCATGTGTGTTATTAGTTCTACATTGCTTGGAGCATATTGTGTGTGGCCAGTTGCCATTAGGGACACTGTACTTTGTGACACTTGTGTCAGGTTTTGGGGATTGCTTTGTTTGCTGTCACATAGCATGACATGCCATGGTGTGTTGGGTGGCGGTGCTGGGGAGGGGTTGGGTGACATGGCACTGTTGTCATGTTGTATTTTGCAAGGGGGTAATGAATTAAGCAGCATAGAAGTGTGTCTTTTGATGACACAGCATTGGTGGCGTATGTGTAGGTAGGGATGCACACAATGTAACACTTCCAGGTGACCAATTTCAGGCTGGTATGGTTGTGACAGTTGACTGTCCCTTATGTCATCATCATTGATTGTCAGCTGGTATATGCCAGGGCTGTGTGCACTCCACAGGGGTGTGATTTTAGGTGAAGTAATTAGCCACCAGCTGCGTACGGGCTGCCTCACCCCGTGCCCTTTCCCCTCCCATGTGCAATGTGGTTGGGGATGTGGGGGCACCACCATGTCCACGGGCAGGCCCCGGCATGTTGCAAATTTGTGCAGGACACATGCTGCCACTATGATCCTGCACACTCCTGGGGGAGCGTATAACAGCTGCCCACCAGAGCGGTCAAGGGAGCCAAAGCGTGACTTGAGCACTCCGAATGTGCGCTCCACTATGCCCTGGGTTGCAATGTGGGCCGTGTTGCATCTTACCTCGGGTGGCGTGGTGGGGTTCCGAATTGGCGTCATCTTGTGGGTGCTCAGGGGTAGGCACTGTCCCCTGGGGAGGTAGTGATGGGTATCATTAGTGGGGTTGTGACATTACTCAGTATCTGACATGCATGCATGTGCTGTGGCATTTATACTCACCGAGCAGCCATGTATCGCCATGCCGCCCAGCTTCTAGGTCCCGGTTTAGGGTTGACATTCTGTAAATAAAACTGTCGTGGGTGGACCCTAGATAGTTGGCATATACTGAGGTGATGATTTCCTTGGCATCACATACTACCTGCACGTTGGTGGAATGCCAGTGCTTGCGGTTTCTATAGATGTGTTCTGATGTCCTGGGGGGACGTAGAGCGATATGGGTGCAATCAATGGCACCTAGGACTTTGGGGAATTGTGCCACCCCATAGAAATCCTGGACGGCAGCCTGCCTTTCTGCAGGTGTTCTGGGCAGGTATATGTGCCTGCGGACTGATGGGCGTGCAGTCATGATGGGCAAAAAGTGGTGTAGGCAGCGTGACTGCGTGGCCTGTGACACCCCCCCCACTATAGCACTTGTCTGCTGAAATGATCCAGTGTCCAAGAAGTGCAGTACATTGAGGACCTTCTCCAGGGGGCTGAGTGATTGGGAGCACAGGGTGGGTGATGTGAGGTCATCCTCCCACTCACTCACCAGGTCGAGTATTATGTGAGGTGGAAACCTGTACCTCCCATACACCTGGTCATCAGGCATCCCAAAAAGGCTGGTTCTGGGTGTGAAAATTCTGGGCCTGACTATTCTCCTCCTCCTGGGGTATCCCACGACTACTGCTGCTAGGAATGATATATTCATCCTGGCGTCTGAGCTTCTTTGTTGTTTGTGCACACTTTTATGCTGCGCGGGTCCACGTACGCCTGCTTCCTGCTGGCATACGTGTTTCCGGATTAGCGCTTCCTTTTTGGCGCACGCGTTAGCCCCGTTCGAATCCATGAATATGTGTTTTGAATGTGCGTGTGGGCGTTCCGCGCATTTGCTTCCTGTACTTCCCCCGTGACGCCCACATTTTCACGCGTTGTTCCCCATTCCGTGTGTCACGCCCCCTGTTCCTCCTACTTTTGTTGTGTGCGCCGCGCTATGTGCGATTTCGCTGTGTGCGTAGCGCACGCTGTTTGGAGACATGTGCGCCAGCGTGCGCCACACAGAATTTTGGCACACATCCTGGGATTTACATGCGCACGGACTTCCATGAATCGCTGTGCGCGGGTTTCGCTGCGATTTTCACACTGGCACTGCGATTCGCACGCTTTCACACGCTTTCGCACGCTTGCGCCGAAAATTTCAGCGCACATTAACTCCATGAATCGGCCTGAAAATATTTCCGACAGGGACCTGACCAGGCCTAAGTGCAAAGGTACCAGGTCCCCGCAGCCAAATTACGTAGAGCATCAAAATTATCTCGTGTGGGGCTCATTTTCGTGTTGCCCATAATTTGGCAGCGGGGCCTGGTTATGTGTAGAAATACACTTAGGCATGGCGAAGTGCCAAAGTGCATGGCGCATGCAGTTGTGCAAGCGTGTATGTGCCTTTTGCCCTACATATTTACACTCCACCATGCAAATGAACTAAATGCTACCTGCCATGTATGCATGGCAGGGGGCATTTACAATGGATATCTATGGAGTCTGCTGGCTTTCTGCTTGTGCAAAAAGCCGGCAGGCTCCATAGGGATCAGAAGCATACTAAACACCTCATTGAAGAAGTTATGACCACAAAGTGTTCAGCAATGCTTAGTCCGTGCACTTATTCCTTAAATAGCAAGTATTGAAAAATTGAATAGATTTTGCTTGTCATGCGTGAAGTGCAACCTCAAATACACCAGTGATACCCTCATATGCCTCCTATAGTCTCTATACCATACTCTGCTGCCATCATATGCTATTTACAGACTCAAATGCCCCAGGAATGTAATTTATGCAATTTACAAATATATAAATTCCAAATTTGTCATCAAGTTTTTTTCTCTGTGGATTGCGAGAGTGAAAATGTCCCTTTTTAATTCTCTTTTTTTAAATATATTGAACAAAGATACATTTGAAAAAGACAATAGACCAACATGTAGAATATGTATACATCTTATCCACAAGTGTGGGAATTATGACTACAGTTGAAGGATGCAAAGTTTTCGAGGCAGATCATTGTCCATCCTATAAAAAATTAGAAAACCATTTTTTATTATGTGATGTCTGTCGTCTTCTACAATAGTTGTGTGCTATATAAATAATATGTAAATATGTGACTGTCACTGGGTCAAGTAGGAGAAACACTACATAGACTCCCCATTCTAAGGGCAAAGCTGCATTCCACTGAAATCTATATTGAATTTGTCAGACAAGTTATGTCAGTAGAACCCTTGTAGCAACAGCAGAAAACTGTAGTCAGTAAGTAACAACACTAATAGAAACATCATTTATTATTAATCCCATGAGTATTAAAATAAATTAAGAAGCTAAATCTTCCCACCTTTCATGTCCAATGAGTTATCATAACTTAAACATGTTCCCAGAATATCATTCACATAATACGTTTTTGGATGTAGGCAGTGAGTTATGAGTTAAGATATTGGTGATAAATAGAATCCAACCTCGCAATATGTTTGATCCTGATCACCCATTCCATAAATAACTTACCATAGGAGGCTAATTTAGGCATTTCCATCATCAGGCATAGAAGGCCTTGAGGGTTTCTTTCAAATTCTGAGAATGATCATGTGACTGAAAAATCATGTTAAATAATATAAAATCTCATCTATGCCATTTGTAAACAGTTGTGTTCCCAGAACCTTCAAAAGCAGCTACCGTATGTCAATCCAAATATCGCCCAGATATGTGCAATCCCATCACATGTGTAGCATCTTCATTGCCCTGCCCAAATCTTCAACATATACCTGATGCGTCTAGACCAACCAAGTCTGAACAATTTATTTGGGGTTCAATACCAGCTATTTAACACTTTGTATTGTATGAGTTTCATTCTAGCTTCTCTGATTCATTCATTATGTGATCTGAGAATATTGTTCTATTATTCTCTAAAGGCATATTGAAGACATCATTTGTGTCACATTTTCTCTGGCATTTCAACTCTACCGGTGTTGATTTCAATTCCATTAGCAATGATGAATTGAAAGAGTTTGAAAGTGTAAGTAATTACCATGTAGTCTGAGTGCTAATCCAGACATGAAATTAATGGGGATATAGGTATGGCCTTCCCAAGTGTTGGGAGAATGTGCTTCAAGCATTTACTCAGCTGCAGATATTTTCGTTATTGATTATTTGATAACTTGGAGTTGACACATTAGGTCAGAAAGGGGTTTATCTTGAAAACCTTCAGTCACTAAACATTTCAATTTGTAGTATCAACTTTGCTCCATATTGTCAAAAGAATAGAATTACCCATTAATCTTAATTTGAGAATGATGTCACATGTCTTCTTTTGCTCAATGCTTTCTCAATCACACTCCAACTAGAAGAGTGTTATATATGATATAGCCATAACACTCGATAAAGTGGGCCAAAAAATGAATTTTAATTTCATATTGGGAATATTTGACCACCAGTTCTTGTAACAGCTACAAAATGGCTCTACTGATTAAGGAATTGGATCCATTCCATGTAAATTGAAATGTCTGCCTTCAAACAAGACTGTTGTGAGGAAGAAATGGTAACCTTTTAAATATATAAAGTAATTTGGTTGTAAACATCCTTTTGATACATTGAATCCTGCTCAATAAGGAAATATTTGAAGCCATCCATTTGCGTAAATGTATGCACTTTTATCCCCACTTTGCCTTAATTTATTTTCTCTGACATTGATCAGGCCCTGGAATAAATTGATGCCAAGATAATTCAAGTTGTTATCTGCTCAGTTAAAGTTAGAATTTGTTAAATGTGATGTATATGAGTGTGGTGTTCAATGAGTCAAGCAAACATTGTTGGTATAAAGGGATGATTTTATTTTGTCCCCAAAATGTTAATGAAAACCTTTTTTCAATTACTCAAGTTGCTAGAGATAGAGAATCCCTGCTTCTTAATGAGAGTAATATGAAACAGGTACAATATGAAACCGTTTCTTTCCACTTTGACTATTTTTCTGTTGCATGGGAAATTTACCATAACCTTACCATAGAGATAAAGCCAGTACCTAACTCACATCTTTCCAAAATATGGAACATGTAAGCCCATTCCACTCTGTCAAATGCCTTCTCTGACAATGAAAATCTTTGATTGTTTGCAAGGTATTTTTTCTGAATTGCGTGCAGTAAAGTCCTCATGCTGTCTGTCACCATTCTTCCTGGTAGAAATCTTGGTTTGACACTGTAAATTAATGTTGCTATACATTTTCCCAAATGGTCCTCTTTTGCCATGGACCAATTTTTGCCAGGCCAATTTATTTGAACCCTGGTCTGTCAGGTATGCCACATGCGCTTGTTGTGCAGGGACAGCAACTTGACAGAGATCAGTAAGAGATAAGGAGTGGGACAGGGGTAGAAGGAGGTGGTGTTTATTGCAGGGGAGAGGTCATGGAGACAGGGAGGAGTGGGCTTGGGATAGAGTTGGGCATAGCTGGAGATTGGCAGCTGTGGGGGGCAACAGAAGCAGGGGAATTGGGGTCTGTCTGGCGGGGAGTTGTGGGAGTGTCCTAACACACTAGAGGAGGGTCGGGAAAGAGAGGGCAGGAAAAAAAACTGCCTGCAGTGCTGCATATCAGCAATTGTGTCCCATGTGCCATTTCCATGAAAGCAATTTTCCCAGTCTAAGTGCTAGTATTTTATCTAGTGTTGATATGTGATATAGGTATGTAGTTAGAGCATAGTGTGGAATATCTGCCATGTTTTGGTATAGCTGTATTCAATGCTTTGTTAAATCTTGCTATAATATCTTATGTTTTCTTGGCCCCGTTAAACAATATCAGGGATTTGCTCATTTTATCAAATACGACAGGGAGTCCTTCTAATAGCAAGAGTTTACAGGTAGGTAATAATGTATTTGTTTTTGTTTTTCCTCATCTGTAATGGGGTGTCCTAATGCTAGCCTCTCCCTTCCCCAAGCTTAAGTTAATGAAGACGGTCCACAAAGTTTCCCTATTCTTTAGCAGTTTGAGTCCACCTCAGATATAAATAATATCTAATAGTCTTGCAATAATTCTTCCTTAATGACCATTGTGTCCTATATTATTAAAACATCCTCATTTTTTAAGTAGTGGGAATCCCCAATTCCTTATGTCAATTTAGCCATAAGAATTCAACCTACTGTTTCCTCTTTTTCATAATATCTCTTTTTAAGAAACGATAGCACAATTTCAGCATGTTTATATATCTGCCTATCTGCTGTTTCAGAGTTGCCACCGATTTTCCATCTGTGTATGCATGAGTCAAATGTCTTATCTGTTTCTTCAGGGCTTCTTGTTGTATTCTGGTATTTTGTTTATTGATAGATACTTTCTTAATCTTTACTCCCCTAATGTAGGCTTCAGTAGCAACCCATCATTTACCCACATGCCCCACAAAGAGCATGTCTGCATCCAAATTTATTTTTAATAGAGTCTCTGGGGGAATATTTTTCATGTGTGTCGCTGTAGATGCTGGTGTTCATTCTCCATTTGTATTGGAGTTGTATGTGCATACTTAAGTCAACCTGTAACTACAGAAGGGTGTGGAGATTGGCTGGTACAAAAAGAAATGTCTTCTGGATTCAGAACAATGGGCACATGACAAAGATGAATTCCTTCTCTGTCAGGTGAAAAACTCTCCAGGCATCTAGTAGACCATTGTCTTTTAGTATTTTTAGTATTTTGAACAATGTGTCCTTTTCTCTGTTATGAGTAACAACAAGGCTTTGTGTCTTCACTAGAAGTAGACCTTTTAATACATGTCAGTTTCCCCTAATGACAATAGTAGTTTGCTTCAGAGAGAATCATGTTGAGATATCTGACAGTTTTTTTCACCAACTTGGCTAATAGAACCCACAATTAATTATTGTCTTATATGTTATGTTTAACCTGATCGTAACACATCGACCTTCTCCCTCTTTCCAAATGTTTTACATTCTATAATATGTGTTTGCGAAACAAAAGTAAATTCCCAAACTTTTTCCCTATTTCTAAAAAGCTATGGCAAAACTTTTCCATCCCAATCCATTTTTTATTTAGAAGCTTCCCCCAGAATAAGGTGAGAAACATCATTTAATAATGCTACACCTGCATGATGCCATTCAATATAGTGTACCAATTTCCAGTATTTGAGAGAGAGATTCACCTCAATGACATTGAATAATAAAATGTTAAAATGAGTAATTTGCTTGTTTGAAATATATGTACGACTCTCAAGGTACTATGTACTGGGAATAGTACATTTGCCACAAATGAACACTTTGTGAGGGATAGGCATCTCAGGTAATTGTGGTTATTTTCATTGATTAACACTTCACTTAAGGCAGTATGAAACATGTGCCTAAATAAAGATTTATATTGCAAATAGTTAATAAGATTAACTCATGACTTGTTGGCTCAATATGGGTCTGTTCTAACTTCCCTTCTCCCACACCAAGGATGAGCACTATTTGAGTATATTAAGCTCTATTGCTGGAAGAACCCTAATATTATAACCAATCAAAATTATTGACAGGGACATTATTAAAAATACTAAAGGTTTCAACAATTAGATATTACTCTTTTACATTTGTACATAACAAAGCAAATAAGAAGTCCAGTGAGTGACACCTGAGGGGGGAGGGGGCAGAGGGGTGTGGGCTTACAACTTTTAGTTGTCATTACAGTAGTCTTTATCCAAAGTTGAGAGGCAATGTATAAGGTGGGTTATGGTTATGCCCGATAAAAATAAAGGTTAGTGTAAAATAAGCCCATAATCATTCTATTAGCAAAATATAGATTAAAATATATATAATCCTGAATATCAATACATTTGATAGGGGGTTTGGACATATCTTTCACGACTGACTTGTTTACTTCTTGTATGTTGTCTTCCCTTTGTCACATGTGTGAGTTTGATATCAAAATGTGCACCAATGATCTTCCTTAAATGCTGTGGCGAGCTCTCATCATGTCAATGGTGGACTCGCCACCTCATCACCTGTGCCACCAGAGAAAGTGACTGACAGCCAAGATATGTTTCATGGGTCGGTTTATAACTTTTCCAAAATATACAGTGTCAGGATGCCTCTTAATCAAATTCTAAGATTATCAGGATAACGGTGGGCAAACTAATTACTAAGGGTGTCAGTGTGATAAAGGTGTCATCAAACAAAGGGATTTCTAATACTTACAAAGTATATTCTTTGAGTAAGAATTCCGGGCACAAGGGTTCACAATCAAAGCATCCTAAGAACAGGCTTTTTTCCGTTCACAAGCCAGAAGGTTTTCTTCCCAGCAATGGCAATTTTTCAGAAAGTCCAAAGAAAATCCCAAAACTGTGGCAACCAAAAATCAGCGGCAACAACAGTCCAAGGTTTAAAAGTGCTTCGGGCTCAAATGTTTCTGTAAATACTTGATCAAGCCATGGGAATCTTTTGTTAAGACTTACCAATGTATTTTATCACTGGCCATTCCAGTTGCACAATGCATATGCTACAGGATAGCTCACAAAACAAAATATTGTGTGTTTCCAGTCAGCAGCCTCTAGACCATTAAGTCCTGTATTGTAGAGTAGCCTTGGTGAAGTCACAATTAATTATGAGAGTTCACAATCTATCAAGCCAGTGCTTAAGTTTATCACAGTATTGATCCATTAAATATTAAGCTGTAGGGGGTGTTCTAGGGATTATGTAATATTAATACCCGGCGAGGAGGGTGTGGTGGCCTCGCAGTCAATGGGGAGGCTCACAATGCAGCAATGACCACATGGTAATCCCGCTGCTCTGACCCTCCTTATGGCCAGCTGCATCATCTCTCCTCAGGCAAGTCTTCTCCCACTCCTCCCATCCACAAAATTCCTGTCCCGCCCTACTATCCCCACTTATTTTATTTTATGTCCATTTCGAGAGCGGACGCCACATTCCCCAGCACATCCATTCCCGATCTGCAACATGCCGTCATGGAAAGGAGTCCCTTCTCCCTTCCCTTGGTGGCCATTTTGTTTGTTTACTTTTTTCCTATTTTCTTCAGTGGCCCCCACGGAAAGGGAAAATGGACTTCGTTTTCCCTTCCCCGGCGGCCATTTTTGTTTACATTTTCTTTTCTGTTCACAAAATGTTGATGCAAACCTTGCAAATGCCTTTAGTACACAGGTCTAACGGCAGGGGTACTAATGACAATACGCTCGGGCCTGTAACTATGGGCCCCAGGGGCATTACCTAATGCAGTAATGGCCGGCAGGCACGGGACATATTGCCTAATTCCAAGTACTTTCAAGCCGGCTGCTACAATTGTCACAATCAATAAACAACATGTGGCGGTCAAGATGAGACTGTGGGAGATCAATTATACTGTGAATACAATGTGGACAGTATGAACTCCAAGTGTCCAGGTACAGATATGGTCTGTGTGGCCTTTGGACCAGCAGACAAATTGTTTATACACTGCCATACTGATGAATGAAGCAGCTCTGTCTCTGTTGGCACCAAGCTCCAGCACTGCTCTTTGCAGATTCTTGTTGGGGAGAGATGAGCACATACATGTTACACAGAAGTCTATGCTCGTTTCTACCTACCTGATGAGTCCCCATTAGTGGCACATGTTGAGGGAGCAGATCCGGCTCAGACCTGGAATTGGTAGCCAGTCATATTATCATTTAGAAAACAGTGTTAGTAGAAACAGTCACAAATGAATGTTTTAATCAAACATTGGCGTTCACCTTTGTCATTGCCTTGTGCAGCGGGACTTTGGAGATGGAGTGGTGGCCTTTTGGGTACAACACAGTGATTGGAAGTCATTTCTATAAGGAGGGGTGATGCAGTGATTGCTAGCGGAAACGGACAAGTCTATGTAAGGAAAGTGAGGAAAAGAGGCAGAGTGATAAAGACCAAAGGGCAATGGGGAATAGCAGGAGAGGATGATGGGTGCTTCTGAGGGGCAGTGGTGTGAAAGCGGGTACTGAGGTCTCCTCTGTATGTTTTTTCCCAAGCAAGGGCATTGGCTAAAAGCAATAAAATTGCAGAAAAAGAGAGATGGTTCACTCCAACTGACAAGGAATGGACGTGGATAGCAGGCGGTGTTGTTCGAGCTGCAGGAAAGAGATTTATGCTTTTTACATTGCCGAGGATGTTTGTTCATTGCGGACGTAATTTAATAACGGTAATATTGCATACAACCAAATTGCATCAACCTTCTGGTGCAGTAGAGGGGGAAGGTGAGTTCCACCGAAGTGAAAGAGGAAGAATACAAGTGGGTAACTAGTATAAATTGCTGTGAATCTGAGATGAGTTTTCTTATTGGTATAGACTGTCCATTGAACCTTTCTTTGAGCATTCAGGTTAGGGTCCTATACAATCAAAGAATGTATCCACAGATAACAACACATTTTTAATGTAATGCTCACGAGCAATGCTCCTACTTTTCCCCTTCATTATGGTGTGCTTGGTTCTTCAAATACTTACGACCTTGGATAAGGAGCTCTCAATTCAAGGGCTATAGAATGAGGAGAGGAAGGTGAGTATGCAGCAAAAAAATGGTGAGTGGGACCGAAACAGTGGAGATTGCAGGGTGTTCCATACAGAGGCACTAATTGTGAAGGGTTAGATTGTGCAGTTTGAATGGAGGGGTAACATTACCACTGACATTTTCTTCATAGAGGGTCCTGAGATGTACAAAAAGCCATATATGTGCAACTGGATCCAGTAGAAACTATTCTGAAATAGTCAACCGGCATTTATTAAGGCCATCCTGACATCAGGGCAAAGCATGAGACAGTGGATGCAATTATAATTACCGGAATCGTGGAATATCCAAGTAGTTCAGTGTCAGCTTCTACTAAATACAGCTGTCACATTTGACATTTGGAGGATGTGATACAAGCCTACTGCTTGAAAGTGCTCCCCACTATAGTTGTGCTCCTTGGTACCCCCTCTGTGTTTCAATCCAGGCCCCCCACCACTGTGCATGCTCATAGGTGCTACTGCACTGTGAATTGCCCCGTATGCTCCCCTTCTGTAATATGCTTCTAGGTGACCCCAATCGCCCCTTTGCTGTGCTACGGAGTGTTCCTGTTGGTGACTTCACACTATTTATTCGGCTGCCAAACAACTGTGGATTGCTCTTAGATGTTGCCTACTTTCTCCCTATGGGTTCTCCATTTTGAGCTAACCCCAGGAATCTATCCTATGTGGTTTGCTTTTAGGTGTTCCCCCTGGTGAGCTTCATCCTAGGCACACCTTTCTTTGTACTTCTTAGTACATGTGAACGCTTGCACCATATTGGATACTCAGAATGCCAGTCAGGAACTTGACTGCTTGGTTCCTCACTAACGCGCTCACATTTTATTTTCCATCTTCTATTACACACATCAACTAAGTCACTCACACATAGCAATTGAAAACTCATTCACAACACACACTAAATCCATCATCTCACACACCAATTTATATTGCACAGCCAAAGCCATAGAGCGGCGACACACCAGACACACAAGTCTCACAAATGACACAGAAAGCCTAAAACATATCCACAAGCAGACATTAGGTTCCTAAACCTACAAACACTAAAACAACCGCAACTCTAATTTTCTTCTGCCCTTATCAACCAACCTCAACCCAACTCTCGTGCATGTGCCACAATACCAATAAACCATTCAAATGGGAGCTGAGAATGGTATACAACTCAATAACATAATTCAGGAGACGTTCTTAAACCCACATACAAGTAACTGAATTCGGTAGCATTCCATTAAATGTCCTGCACAATATTTAAATTGAAAGAACACACTGTTGAAAATATATGTCTTGGGAGAACAGTTCTTCAGTGAGCCAGAGCAGTCTACCACTTATTTCCTGGTTTCAAAATAAGGAAGCTGTAAAATTAGTTCACCACTTTACATTACTTAAACAGCCAACGTTGTCAAATAAGACAATATTGATTCTGAACTGCATTTCTCTGAGCCTTCATTGTTACATCAGAAATGTATTGTCATTATTATGATCTTCACAAGGAATTAACCAAACAAACTCCACTCTTACTAGTGACATATTTCACAATGTATTGTTCCCATGTTTCACTACAATGTAACTTATGAAAACCTAATAGTATTTTTGTGAAAGTGCAAGATCAGCCCCTTTCACAGTCGCTAATATCAAGGCCATGTTTTTTTTTTGTTAAGCCTTCCTCTATGAGACTTCAGAATCAATATAGTCCGTTAGCAACAAATACATTAAGTGAACAAAACAGGATATTTAGATAAAAAAGAAAAACTCTTAAAAAATGCCTTCAGAATCTGGCATTCTGAAAATATGACTGACAGAGTAATGTCTTGTTGTGGAGTTAGCCACTGATAACTGCACATCGAACTTTGGCGAGTATGGAAACATGGCTGCTTCTTTTCTTTCTCCCACTCACACATGACTTTAAGAAACAGATATGCAACATGTAGTTGGGAGAGATCTTGGAGAAAAATGCAAGTATTTTGTAATGATTTTCAAAGCTAATTTAAATATGATCAATTCAAAATCCAAACTGGTGCATTAAAACAAGGTTACGAGTGTGTTCTCACTTTAAAGGATTTGAACTTAGGGCATTATATGAATGGGGTTTTACCCACATTGGCAATGAAAGTATGGGAGATGATGAGAGTGTCAGAAATGCTATTTCACATTCATATGTCTATCACCATCCTCTCACAACATGAGATGGAGCCTTATTAATCTGTCTTGTAAGTATGTGGAGTTGCCCATGGGAGCCTGTGATTTATATTAGAATATATATGTTGTGTCATTGCAACAGTAAACATAGTACATAAAAAAACACATAAAGAACATACAGGTACAGAATGAATAAAAAAAAACACCATGGCCCACAGAAAATCCCCAAGCCTTAAAACATTCCTATATATTGCAAAAATACACATAAAACATAAACGCACATTACATATAATTGCACATATAACTCAGACATATAAATACATGCATGCATAAAGTCCACCATCACATGTGCCCACTATCTAATGCAGACCCAAACCATTTGCTAGCCCGCACCATTTTTACCCATCACCCCTCGCACACTTTGTCATTTCCTCTTCTACACCAGGCCCACCATAAGAACTGAGTGGCACCAAAGTGTAAAATCACCTTTGTCATTCAATCTATTTTTTATGCCAATTTTGATGCAAGGATAAATAAAAACTGGACTCAGACATGGTATGAGAAAGAGCAAAAGTAAACCATTTAGATAGGGTTCTCCAAAGACAAATGGTCACATGAACACTGTGTGACAGAATGTGCATAATCAGGCTTTGCCCACTGGCTCATTAGAAACCTCAGGAGGAGACAACGCAGTCTAAGCTGTAACTTTAATTTCTGCATCTCTGTAGGGAGCATTACATTCAAATGGCTTCCTTCCTGTGACAAATTAACCTTAGACGAACATAAACTAAACCTATGGTACAGCTCCTCCAACCATATTGTTGTATTTTGTATTATGGCGCGTGTGGAATGTTGGTCCATGTTCATGGATCAACATTTCACATGGGCCAGTTGGTTGCTTCTTGATTGCTCGGTGGCAGCTTGCCTGCTCTGGGGTCCAGAATAAAGTAGTAAACTCTTACCTCGTGCCTCAGTTTACTTCATTGGTGACGAAGGACATCTGGACCCCTCCATTACCCACGCGTGCAGGCTTTGTGTGCGGTTTTGGGTCAAGCCGGTGGGAGCAGGAGCCGCGAAGCACCCCGGAGCCGGGCCCGGCGTAGATTCCCCAAGGAGTGCTCTCCGGTGCGGAGCGGACGCGTACGTGCTGGCCAGTCCGAGCCCCTGCCCCTGTTCGTTTGGGGTGTGCCGTGACCCGGGGCCGGGTCTTGCGGCTGGGCTGCTCCCATGTGGGAGCAGTCCTATTTGGGGCTGCCGAAGCAGTCCCCATCAGTCCCTGTAGCAGCGGGCCTCGGATCCTGAGGCTGCTCCAGGTGGGCGAGCGGCTGCAGGAGGGGCGACTGGTGCAGGCGTTGCCGCAGCGACTGTTGGGGCGGCTGTCACAGGAGGGTCTGCGCTGTCCCAGCGAACAGCGCCGGCCATGGGAGAGTCTGCGCGGCTCCAGCGCACAGCGGTGGCCCCAGGAGGGTCTGCGCTGCCCCAGCGTACATCGCCAGCCCAAGGAGAGTCTGCGCTGCTCCAGCGCACAGCGGCGGCCACAGAAGGGTTTGCGCTGCCCCAGCGCACTTCGGTGGCCACAGGAGGGCCTGCGCTGCCCTGGCACACATCGTCCAGCATGGTTTGGGGTCCGTGGCGATTGCATCAGATTGGATCAGGGGGTGGGGCCACAGCCGATGTGGAGGACGAGCGTGAATGTGCTTTTCCGGCTGTACGCCCACTGAAGGGGCGGGACACGCAAAGGGTACACCCCTGCTTTGCTGTGTGTGTACCGTCCTGTTCACATCCTGAACATCCTGGACAGATATACGGTGTTGGATTAATACCCTGGTCAGGTGGTGTGCAGCTGCGCTCCGGCTCATTAAGGCATTAGAGCACCGTGACATTTTATGCAGTTGCATGAATCAAATACCCTAATCAGGTGATGTGCATCTACGTTCTGGCTCATCAAGGCAGTAAGGTACTGTGACATTTTACGCTGTTGCATGTGGTGTGAAGTGGTCTAGGGGGAGCCGCTTAGGGGACATCATCCCTGGGTTTACGCATAAAACTCTCTCCCTGGGGGCATACGCTGTGCCCAAGGAACATATTTCTGGTCCTGTTCTGTTATAAGACATATTGCACACTGCTGCCAGACCCCTCCTGCGTTTTTACCTACTACTGGTGAGCCAGCAGCTCCATGGGACCAGTAGATTGACTCATTCAAGGTATATCTGAGGGCGGCTGGAGGTGCAAAATTTAATGATGATGAGAAAGAGGCAGCACTTCTGAACTGCATTGGTACTGAGGGTTTCCGAGTATTTCGCCATTTGCCAGGGGAGGAAGTAACAGTGCCCGGCAAGGTGAGGGCGAAAGGGTGGTAAGCACGTATGAGACTGCATTGAAGAAGCTGGAGGTTCGCTTTGGAAGAAGGATAAACGTGGTGTTGGAGCGTTACAATTTCTTCTCCAGAGCACAAGAGTCGGGCGAATCCATTGGTTCTTATGTGACAGCATTGCGCGCTTTGATGTCCACTTGTAGATTTTCAGGAACTCTAGATGAGTACATTAGAGACCAGATAATGATGAAGACGAGCAATCAGAAGATTAGGGAAAGACTCTGGATAGAAAGCGACCCACCATTGGAGAAGGTGTTAGAAATAGCCAGGGCCATTGAAGCTTCCAGGGCAAGTGTACAAATTGTTACCGAGAGGGATGGTTCCAGAGATGTTGTTCAGGCTATTTTCCCGCGTGGAAAAGGGGGCGGTGTGGACAACAAAAAGAAGTTTGATAAAGGGGACAGTCAAGGTGGGAGGTTGTGTAGAGGCAAGGAGCCTTGCAGGAAATGCGGCTGGTTAAGCCATATAACTGGTTCCAAGGAGTGACCTGTTGGATGGGTGTGTTTCAGATCATGATGCTGAGTCCCTTGTTAAGGCTGAGCAAGGTGTAATATTACATGTGGAGAGGGCTTCACGGAAAGGTCCATGGGTCTCAGTGTTGGTGGACGGCCATCGCATAGACATGTTAGTAGATTCGGGCTCGCCCTATACCATAATGTCTCCTGAGATTTACGTGGGGACACTGGGGAAAGAGATCTCAGCTTTGTGTGTGTCTGACATCAGCCCTAGTGCTTATGGGCAAAATCCCATTAGTGTGTTGGGTTATGATCGATCTTGTATTGAATTCAAGGGTTGACAAACCATGGGCAAGCTGTATGTTGCGCTGAAAGGTACCAGTGTATTGGGATGGGATGAACAAGCTGCGTTGTGCATTGAAATCCACCCGGGAAATGTGGATCTGCGGGAGCTCAATTCGAGTATTTGGGTTGACCGCCATCCTTTGCCAAACATTAATGAATTATTTCTCACCCTAGGTAGGGCTAAATGTTTTTCTACATTTGTCCTGTCCGTGACATATCACCAAATTGATTTGCATGTGGATTCCAGACCTCTTACCTCTTTTGTGACTCCATTTGGAGCATATCGTTTTTGCTGCATGCCTTTTGGCCTTGCATCGGCATCGGCTGTTTTCCAGCATTTGATGCAGGAATTGTTTGGTGGTTTGTTGGGAGTGTGTTACTTCCAGGACAACAATGTAGTGTGGGGTGGTTGTAGAGATAAACATGACATCAAAGTTTGTGAGGTTATGAAAGTGTTAAAGGAAAAAGGTTTGACAGTGACATTTTCAAAGTGTCAGGTGGGTATGGATAAGGTGACGTATTTGGGTCACACCCTTAGTGCTGAGGGAATCAGTCCCAAGTGCAGGTGTTGAAGGATACCCCAGAGCCCACTAATAAAGATCAGTTGAAGGCATTTTTGGGGCTGGCAGAATACTATGTGAAGTTCATGCCTAACTATTCTGAGAAGACCATCTCCATGAGAGCATTGTTAAAGAAATGTGCCAGGTTTGAGTGGTCTGACAAGTGTTGTGAAGAGTTCAAGGTGGTGAAGAGTGATGTGGACAATGCCCTGTGTTTGAGGTCTTTCGACCTCAAATGTAAAACCATACTTACTGTGGACGCCAGTGAAGTGGGATTAGGTGCTGTTTTGGAGCAATGGAGTGAAGGGGAATCCAAGCCAGTGGCTTTTGCATCTAGGACTTTGAGAGGGGCCAAAGGTAGATATTCCGTGATTGAGCGGGAGGCTTTGGCAGTGACCTGGGCATCAAAACACTTCAGAACGTTCCTTTGGGGCATTCCATATGTGGTCAGGACAGATCATAAGCCTTTGGTGCACGTGTTCTCTACTAGGTGTGTGGTGGCTGTATCTCCAAGGATAGCCAGGTGGTCTGTGGAGTTGCAGGAGTACAACCTCTCTATGGAATATGTGCCTGGGAGACAAAATGTTGTAGCTGATTGCTTATCGCGGTTGCCAACTTCAGAGCAAGTGAAATTTCAAGGTAATGGCATGGGAGAAGAGGAGGAGTTTCATTTCATGTGTCATTCCTGTCATGGATGAGTCTCTTTGGACCACTGAAAGTGAAAGTGATGCTGAATTGTGTTGGGTCAGGGAGGGACTCAGCAAGGGTTGGGAGGTAGTTAAGGACAGACCAGAAGGCAAGGGTTACTCCCAGGTGTTGGATGAGTTGGCTGTTGGTCCCTGGGGTGTGTCTAGAGGCGTGAAATTGGTTCCGCCTATCAGCTTGAGGGAGAGGATTGTGGCGTTGGCCCATGAGGGGCATTTAGGACAATCTTTGACCAAGAGGAGGTTGAGGGAGGAGTATTGGTGGCCTTCTATGGATTGTAATGTGGAATTGGTAGTGAAGGAGTGTCATGCATGCGCCATGAGCGATAAGAGCAAAGTGATTTGCCCCCAACCTGTCCATCCGGTTGACATTCCCAGGGAAGTGTGGTCAAAGGTAGCCCTGGACACCATGGGTCCCTTTGAATGTTTGCAGACAGAGTGCAGGTTTTTGTTGGTTCATGTGGATTATACATCCAGATGGTTGGAGGTTGCAGTGTAGCTTTCCTAAAAAAGGTATTTGATAGGGAAGGGATACCTGCCAATCTGGTCACAGACAATGGGGTTCAATTTACCTCCAGACTCATGAGGGGATTTTTGGGGCAGTACGGCATAGAACACTATCGCACTGCTCTGTACAATCCAAATGCCAATGGCTTGGTGGAAAGAGTCAATGGTATGATTAAGAATGCCATTCAGTTGGCCTTGGCAAATGGGCTCGAATGACAGGAGGTGGTGGCAGAATACTTGTTGGCTTATCGTATGACTCCCTCCGTTAGCACGGGTAGCATAACCTTCGAGTTGATGAGAGGAAGGAAACCAGGAACAACCTTGAGATCCATGGCGTTGGGTGGTGGTGGTCTATGCGAGTTGGACCTTGATGGTGTCCAACGGAAAATATTGGAATGCCAGGAAGCTGTAAGATTGTCCCAGAAAAATAGGAAGGAGTTGCAAGTTAAGGAGGGTGATTTTGTCAATGTGAAGAATCCTAGATTTGTCCAGGAAGGTGGTAGCGCATTCCTACCTGCCAAGAAAGTGGTCAAGAGTGGTAAAGGTTATGTGCGGTTAGATGATGGTTCAAAATGGAGTAAGAGACAGGTGGTGGTACTCAATGAATCTAGAACGAATACTATGGTATTGGGGCACAATGATGAGTTGAGTGATGAAGGGGGTGATATGTTTGACTTTATACTTGACACAAAGAATGACTGTGTAGTGGTGGAGAATGGTGAATGGGTGAGCGAGTGTGTCCCAGAGCGTGTTACGGAGGGTCAGATTTTGCAGGCAGATGTAGAGGAGGTGATATTGTGTGTGGACCTTCGGGTTGCAACATGTCTGGGGTAGATGGTGTAGATGTGAGGCGTCCCGTGAGACGTTGTGGACCTCCTGTTAAACGTAGAGGCTATGTGCGTTAGTGGGCACCTCAGTCTATGGGTACCACATGTGATGAGTAATCGTTTCGCAATGTGTTGTTAATGACATTTACTTGCTGTGTTAATGTGCATTTATTTTCGGTTTGAATAGGCAACTGCTTTCTTTACCAACGTTACCTGTTCTAATGTTTTATTGCCTGTATCGTTGTGTTTATACTTTGTGATGTTTGTAAAGTAAGAGGAGGAGATATGTTGTATCTTGTATTATTACGCGTCTGGAATGTTGTTCCATGTTCATGGATCAACATTCCACACGGGCCAGTTGGTTGCTTCTTGATTGCCCGGTGTCGGCTTGCCTGCTCTGGGGTCCAGAATAAAGTAAGAAACTCTTACCTCGTGCCTCAGTTTACTTCACATATCATGTTCAGATGCTCCCACAAAAATACTTTTGAGGCACTTCACATCGCACCTTATAATTAATTCTGGGGAATGCCTATAATCTGTGATTTAATTTAGGTGTACCACAGGATACCCTGAGAACTTTCCAATTACCTTTTTTTATGACGGTAAAAATGAGCAAGTCTGCTCCTGTGTACTAACACAGTCAAACCCAGAACAGCTAGGGATTCAAGGCTTTAGGGTCACTAATCAAATAAATACCTAGTTTACACTGAAGAGGGCGCATTGTTGGCATTCCCTTGTTCACCTACAACAAAAACTCAAAAAGGTGTTTAATGTGGTTTCCATCGAATGGCTACTTGCATAGCCACATAATACTCATTGCCACACAATTGTGCACTAAACATTGCGCTAGGCACTGCTTCTGTTTGATAAACCTCCAAAAGGTCAGCAACCTTGAATACTGCCAAAATGCTGGCTAATCTTTATTATCCCCATAATCTGTGATAAAGACATACTGGTATGCTCAATCTGAGTCATCTTGCTACACAAACAGGAAGATCTTACAGCCAAGTACACAAATGATGAACCAATCTCTATTGCCTTATCATTAACCATGAGTTTTCATTTAGCCTTGTCGTAGCCTTGCCTATAAACATGATCCTAGTCTTAAAAGATATTATGACCAATTTATTTTCCCAACAGTATGAACAAAAAGCTTCCAGCAGTCTAATCAAGGGAGTCTCAGTCCTAGACATTGTCACGGCATAATCTGCAAACAGCAGAACTGGCACTGGCAAACAGTGCATGATAGGAACATCTACACTGACATATTCCAAGAAACTGGCCAGTCAATTTGAAAAGAGACTAAAGAGCGTTGGGGAAAACATACAGCCAACCCTGCTGAAAACCTTTTTCACTTGCTTCACAATCGGTCTTCTGTCCCAACAGACACAATACAACTTTGCCCTTGTGAAAAGCTTCAGGAGCCCACTAAGTTCTGCTGTCATGCCCTCTCATTCCAACAAGGACCATAGCAGGGTTTGAAAACTCAGAATCAAACATGATCATAAGATCCACAGTAGCCAAAAACAAAGAACACTTTGTAAGTGTGACATACTTATCCCTAATCAACTGAAATCTACTGTACCAATCTAAAGTGATTATAACTTTTCTAAACCCTGCCTTGGTGGGAAATAATATATTGTTCCAAGTGGCCCAAAGCTGAATCCTGCACAGCAAAATCTTACCTAAAATGTCCACTTAGATATCTATTGAAAACATTGGCCTATAGCTCACCAGACATACCCTGTCAGCTTTCTTGAAAAGAGCTACAATTTCGGCCTCCTTATATGAAGTAGGAACCTTTCCGAAATGGCGATGGCAATGAATACATGAGCAAACTCTGGGGCCAGATTTGAAATCAACAGATCGACTGGGATTGCCATCTCCACCTATGACACAGAAATCTAAGGCACAAGACCCCGAACCTCCTATGTATGAATCCGCTCACAAATAACAGGTCTTCTACTTTCTTTTGCCTACTTTAATTCACAGAAGTGTGCTTCCCAAGAACTAGCATCTTTTACAGAATCCAATTTTGGGCAACAACCGCTACTACCCCATATTACAAGCACCCAAAATGCTCTCACATTTCTGACCTCAATGGTGGCTCTGAGAGCTTCACAATCTTTTTCCCTTGCAACACAGATTTCTCCTTCTATGAAAGCTTTATATCGATGTTTAGTGCCCACATTCGCCATTGTTCTGCAAATTGAACCATTTTCTCCCTTCAGGGCTCATATTGCAAACAATGTATCTGCCCCTGACAATCACTGTCAAATGAGAAGAACGCCTTACCTTTAATTTTCATATTTTGTTGATCAAGTTGAAGGGAAGCATGAGAAATAAAAGTGGAATCCACATGGAAGTCAGAGCTTCCTACTCTGTCACTATACTTTCTGGAGAGGAATCAACCTGCAGTATCATGTCTGAGGAAGGACCAGAGCAATTTCCATGGAAAAATCTTAAGCCGCCTTCACAGTTGGATGTCAGAGTGTTCTTGCAATAGATGCCATTTCTGAGGGAGGGGGCAACAATACATTTCCCTTCCCACTAATGTCATCTAGGTTGATCGACAAGGGAACATGATCATTCTTCACCTGTTCGATTACTTATAGGTCAACTGTCAAACAACCCTTCTCTTTATGAATTAATACATAATCTAAAATCGATGTAGACCTTTCGGTCACAAACATTGGCCAAGTAGGGCAGTCTGATTTTGTACTTCCGTGCAAAGTGTAGAAATATTAGAGCACATAAAATAGCTTGACCTGTTCAAATATTTTGTTCAATTGATGACCCCTAAATTTGGAGCAGAGGATCTCATGAAATTCATGCACAAACCCCAATTGTCTATCTTCTTCTTCTACCCCTCATCAACAACCAAGGAGCTATTCAAATCACCCACCATTAAAAAAGCATTTTTCCACCTGGGGCTAGGGGATTTTCCACACAATGTTTACTAACTGCACTTAATATAGATGATTGTCCATCCATCTCCGCTTGAGAATTATATCTGTTAACAATAATCAACACCCACCCCTTTGAAAAATGGAAATCGAACCCTTATGGAGTAAACAGAGCACACCATTATATAATTATATAAATAGGGGGAGAAACAGCTGTGGAGGAAAGGGAGGATTAGGGCAAGGAGTTTAAATATTCTCTGCATATGTTGGCTAGGATTAGGGTAGAACTCACACATGAGGTGAATATCACTTGCCCCACGTGAAGCGGAGACACTGGTAAAGACAACATTTTACTTACAATTCTCCTTGTTCTAGTAGAGAAAATAATCAAGTTACCCTTGCATAGTCTCAGACCATGTAAAACCCATCTTGTCATCACTACTTCTCTCAGATTCAACCTGAACCCCAAACTCCTGATATTCAACCAGTGAGCAGCTTTATTTAGAGGTTAATGGGTGAAACATTTGATAACATAGCGCCACCAAGGTACTATTGGAAAACAACCAGAAAATCCTTCACCCTCTGGCACCCTATTATCACACAGGGCCACACTTAGACAAGAATTAGCTCTCACTTGGCCAAATGAAGGCAGTATATTCTGGGCATGCAGACTAATCAATTAAATCAATAGAGACTACAACCCCTAGAGGGGTGAGGGCAGGAGCCCCCCCAGCCCCCCAGCCCAGCAGAGGATCCAGACCAGGACCCAGGCACGGAGCGTGCCATCAGAGCAGGGCCTGCCTGACCCTGTCCATACAAGGTGCCTGACTCGCCCATCCCGGGCGCATCGCGGCACGATATCGAGGCTGAACCTCGATTTGACCAGGAAGAACCGCCGGCAGGCGGAATCGCCGGCCAATCCTAAGGCCATACAAAGGCCTGTTCTGCGCCTGTTATGCGCATGGGAGCGCGGAGTGGCCACCACCTCTGCTCAACTTGCAACTTACCCACTGCCAGAACCCTTCTGCATATGGAGAACGCATTGTAAGTACATGCAATTACCGGGACATTACTGTATGCATGGACTCTTAGCCACTCCCACTTAGATGGGTCTATGGTCTCTAGTTCTGGTCACATACATACTATACCTGCTTGTTGTATTGATTGTTGTGGCATTTAGACCATGCTACTATGTTTGCCCCATGGTTGCATACAGACCACACTACTGTGTTGTGCCCTATGGTCGCATTTAGACCACACTACTGTGTTGTGCCCTGTGGTCGCATTTAGACCACACTACTGTGTTGTGCCCTATGGTCGCACCGATGTCCTTCATCCGCCAATCCTCTGCACGGCGCATCGCCCCTAGCACACACTTTATGCTACTTTGCCTCACCGTGATCATGTTCCCCTTCTGTGTCATGCAAAGCAATATACTTTGCAACGGTAACAGATACATAACCCATAAAAATGGACTAGCTAGACCCGCCTGCCCAAGACATTACCCTATCGTCTGCCCCACACCATTCCTGCCCACTACTCCAGCCTTCCTCCCGGTCTCACAATATGCTTATCCTACCCATGACCATGCACAGCATTACGATGTCCTAGACAATAAGAGCGCAGATAGTTCCAAGCAGAACCCTACCGACATTAGAGCACCCTGCCCCACCCATCATCACAGCCCCTCCACGATGACCGACCTTACTGTCTCTCAAGCAACCACCCTTATCCCTACCGATCGCAACAATAGACTTGGTGCCAGATTCCACTACAAAACTAGCAAACGCCCAGCTAAACTACCCAACAAAACTAACAAGTACACTATAACCCCCATCAACTCTACCCTCCATACACTAAAAGGAGCTCTTCTAAATGTTAGATCACTAGTCGCCCATTCCATAGAAGTCGCCGACATCATTCTGACTAACAACCTAGACTTCCTTGCTATGACAGAAACTTGGTTACATGAGGCTGCGGGACCATCCCTTACCCTAGCCATCCCTGACAACTACACTATCCTCAGAGTAGACAGACCCAATGCTCGAGGAGGTGGTGTAGCCCTCATCTTCAAGTCCTCACTTGATATCAGACTAAGCTCCTCTCCTCTACTCAAATCATGTGAACACCTTACAGTTAAACTACAAACCTCCCCGAAGAGTACTATCACTATGCACCTAATCTACAGACCCCCGGGTCCACCTGGCTCATTTGAGGAAGATATCACCTCCCTAGTAGCCGAAAGCTCCAAACCTTCAGCACAAATGATCACACTGGGAGACTTCAATCTCGGGTTTAATGACCCTCTTGACACCCCTGCCATTGCCCTAGCCACGGCATTAGAGGAGCATGGCCTCCTTCAACTATGCTCCAAACCCACCCACTCGAAAGGCAGAATCCTTGACTGGGTAACCGCCCTCAACTGCAACATCACCCTAAAGGACCCTGTACAGCTCATCTGGACGGATCACCACTTCCTCCCCTTTGACATTAATATCAACAACCTAGAGCACAAAAGGCCTATTATTGCTCCGGCCTGCCTAACTAGGAAAAAGAGCAACATCACAGCTGAAGCCTTAATGCCTCTGGTGACCCCCATTCTGAACGCCCTACCAATTACAACTGACTTAAACTCGCTGGTCAACGCCTATAATGACTCCATGGCTAAAGCTATCGACACCATTGCCCCATTAAAAATGCGCAAAGGGAAACCTAAAGCGCACCTGAATACGTGGTACACCCCAGAGCTCAAACTTCTCCGACTACAAAAAAGCAAACTTGAATCACTATGGAAATTGGTGCCTTCAGTAGACAATAGAACCAACCTTACCAATATCTCCACCCTCTACAAAAATGAGATCACACGTGCTAAGAAAGAATCTCTTAATTCCAGGATCTCACAGGCAGGCTCCAGTACAAAAGAGCTCTTTAACATCTTAAAGGAATTAGAAAACCCCACTCCTCCCGAAGATACCTGCACAAAGGATAAACCTTGGTGCACAGGGATCCAGAATGCCCTTGCCAACAAAATTTCAGGGCTCCAAACTAAAATTGGAAACAAACGGCAACAGCTCACTCATGACCCCACCTCCAGACCCACCCATCCCCCACTCACCGCCACTAGCTCAGGCTTCACCTTCAAAAAGGTTACCATACCTGAAGTACAAAAAATTATAGCATCCTTGAAACCCTCGAACTGCAAGGGGGACAGTTGCCCCGCACAGATTATCAAGGATGCTGCCAGGGATCTCTCCCCCTTCATCACCAAATTAATAAACTTGTCTTTTCCTAACAACATGGTCCCAAGTAATCTGAAACAATCCTGGGTCCTACCCTTGCTAAAAAAACAGACCCTCCACCCAGACATACCCACAAATTATAGACCCATTACCACTGTCCCATTTTTACTAAAGATTCTCGACAGAGCGGCCTATTTACAAATTCAGGATTACCTTGAAACTAACCTATTACTAGGTACTCGCCAATCTGGCTTTCGTCCCCAACATGGGACGGAAACGGCCCTTGTTGATCTCAAGAGCCAGATAGACGAAATCAAAGATAAAGGGAGGGCTGCCATCCTGCTTCTCCTCGACCTCTCCGCTGCCTTTGACCTGGTTGACCACAAAATCTTGTGCAACCACTTATCATCGGCAGCACACTTCTCCCACTCGGCGGTCACATGGATCCAATCCTTCCTGGACAACAGGACCATGCGAGTCTTCTCACCCATAGCAGCAGCCGACCCTATTCCCATTAGCTGCGGTGTCCCTAAAGGATCTTGTGTTTCACCCACTTTGTATAATGTATTCACAAAGCCCCTATTCGACAAACTGGACCATCTGGGTGTCACCTACACTAACTACGCAGATGACACCCAGATACTCCTCACTTTATCAGGCAACTACAACGCGGACGTCAACAGGATCGGTGAAGTCTTTTCCATCGTTCAGGCATGGATGGCCACACATGGCCTCTGCCTGAACGATGACAAGACTGAACTGCTCCTTGTCGGCTCACCCAACACTATCCGGAATCTCAACCCTAGCTACTCTTGCTTCATCATTGACGGCAACACCATTCCCACTGCCAAAAGTGTAAAAACTCTGGGTTTCTATCTCGACACTAACACCAACTTCGCCAAACAAATTAATATGACTGCCTCAGCCACTGCTTACACTGGGAAACTAATCAGAGCCTGCAGACCTTTGATATCCCCCAACAATTGCCTTACTCTAGCCAGAGCACTTATACAATCCAAACTGGATTATTGCAACAGCCTGTATGTAGGTGCCAATAAAACGGTTGTCAATAAACTGGAAGTTCTACAAAACAATGCACTCCGTGCCGCCCTTAATATTCCCAGAAGAGAACATATCTCAGCCACAAGAATCTCATGCAAATGGCTCTCCATCCAACAAAAAATAGACCTAAAAACTATCTGCCTCACCTACAAAGCTCTTAACCACCTGGCCCCACCTTATTTAACCGATAAATTCACCTTAAGACAGAATATTAGAGCCACCAGATCCTCTAATACACTACAACTGACAGTGCCCAAATACTCCCTAAAAAGAGCCGGTGGTTCCAGCTTCCCAGTTCTAGCCTCACAATTATGGAACACTATTCCATTGGACATCAAATCTACCCCTATATTTTAACCTTTCAGAACTAAGATCATCACCTGGTTACTCAACAAATAACTAACACTGTATGTATGTATGTATCCGCTACGATGTTACTAATTCCACTATAACTGCTTTCATAACTGCTTTTGTAACTATACTTATACTGCACATATGTACAAATGTTCTTACCTATGCCTGTAACCTGATGCTTAAGCGCCCATATACCTCTGGGTCAGGAGCGCTATACAAATAAATAAACAAACAAACAAACAAACAAACAAACAATTGATTTTAGAGCACAAGGTTCTCTTCAATCAGCTGGGTAGGGTGCTGTGTGTCTAACAGCTCCCTGAAACAAACCTCCCTCCGCAATGCAGACTCCCACCTCTCCTCTAACAAAGTGGCTTCCTCGCCATTTCACCAATGGCCTCCAACACCACAACCCTAGACTAGAGAGATGTGATTTTTCCAAAGGCATTATGTAATGAGTCCTTAATTAAGTCAATAACAGTTTGCATCAAGGTGATCTGTTGAAGGCATACATTTCAACTTTCCTTGCAAACATTATCACCCTCAGACCAGCCACCTGTACATGGGTTTGAACATGGAGCCATATCCAAGACTTTCATGGGAACATTGTCGCATGTGTTCATTGTCGGAGGCTTCCTTACATCACTGCTTTTCAAATTATCCCCACGTTCTTCCAACTAGCTCTCCTTCATCAAGCAATCTTTGCCCCTTCAGGCAGATGGTATTGTAGCATAACTAGGCTCAAGAACAATACATTGTTGGCACGTTGTACCTCATAATTATTTGAGACTGTTCCCAGCGAGATCCACAATGGGGCAAATACACCCCGTACTGCACTCCACCCCCTCTGGTTCAGGCAAACATCATCATATTGCAATTGTCGGGACTGCGGAATACTTCAGGGGAAGAAAAGTTACAACGGTAGCAGCTGCTGCCCTTCTGCTTGTCATAGGTTTTTGGAATATAGATATTTCACGAGGGGATACTGCCAATTTGTCAGGTGTCATCGTTTTGCTACTAGCCAAACAGGTCTGGGCTGCTGCACTAGCTTTCCACTTACCTCCCATTTTATCGAAGAAGAAAGCAGTAAAAGAAAAGCAACACTGCAATAAAAAGCCATATGTCTTAAAATGGGGGCATAGCTAAATTCAATAATGAGTGATGAGCAAAAGCCACATGGGTCAAAAGGCAGAGTGTTCTACTCAGCACCACTCCATTCTGTCCACCCTTCAAAGGTCTAAAAATTCAACATATCCCCTTAGCGGCTTGCTCCCTTCATAGAGCTTTGACTACCCTTAGCAATATACTTCCTCGCACCTCTTTACAACTCACACAATTTGCTTAAGGAAACTGGAACTGCACCATGCATTAAGTCATGGACATAATTTGAAGGTTGCTAAGGATACCAGTTATTATCCCTGGAATTACCCTAGAGACCTCTGGCTCATTGATCGCTGGAGCAGCGCTGACAAAAAAATGAAACCAGTGCTCTATTAGGCTCGCTGTTTAATTGTGTCAGTTCCAACCCCTTTTCCTTCAACTAGCCCTAAAGCAGCCTCCTTTTGGCTGCACATGGGTAGAGGGCTCCTCTTCCTACCCTCACTGCATCTGCAGAGTGTGCTGACAAGGAGCTGTGCCACATTTTCAAAGGTGAAAGAAAGCGCAGTGAGGTAAGGACTAGCCAATGCAGGCAAATATGGTAGGCGCAGGCACCATGTAAGTTATGTTATGTTATTTGGCATTTATATAGCGCCTTATGTATCATTGGTATGATCTCAAAGTGCTGGTAGGTTGAACGCCCTCACGAACCGTAGTTCAAGTCAGTAGAGAGAGAGAGAGTCATAGGGTGCGTGGGTGCACCGGATATGTGTGCAGCCAGTGTGGCAGTTGCATGATAGCTGCTTCTTAGCGGTAGGTGTGGTGGTGGGGGGTCAGTTGTATGTGTTCAATTCTGGAGGGTGGGCACCCAGACTGATTTCTGGCTGCGTTAGGGCTGAGGAGATGCATAAGCTAGCTGTGTGTACTAGCTGTGTTTAATTATGATGATGAGGAGTATGTGGTGGGTGTTAGTATGGAAACAGCTATACCGAATGTGTCATAGAATCGCTGTGTTCTAGTTGAGTGGTGGTGTATAGGAGAGAGTAAACGTGGTAGTGTAGGGTGACCAGATTCTTAAAACAAAAAACCAGGACGGCCAACAACATAAAAGAGGGACTACCCCATCGCAGCCCACCAATTACCGCCCCTCCCCCAACACGCCCCCACAACCATCCCCAACCATATTTCCAGCACTTCTCCTTTCTACTATAAACTGTATATAATCTAATTTGTGCATTCTTGTCTGTGAATCATAGCATGTTAATTCAAAACGAGCGTTAGCTTTAATTGATATTACATGGCTTGCTGTACAATAATTTCCAAGCCAGTCTCTGTGGCACAGTCAGTAAGTGTTTCTGCCTTGTACCTGAGAGGTTGGGGGTTCGAGCCAAACCTCCAACTTTATAATTCTGAACGGGCCATTTCAAAAATGAAAAAACTCCCGGGACCCTGGGACGGAGGGTGACTATCCCGGGAAAACCCGGACGTCTGATCACCCTATGGTAGTGTGATATGGTGCTTATCAGTAAAACGCTTGAGGTCGAGTACTCCATCTGTGCCATCTATTCTATCCATTTTATTTACTTTGTCTGTTCATTCCACTTTGTCTGTTCATCCATTTCGTCTGTTACATCTATTTAATCTAATAGTCCTTCCATCCCTTCCATCCACTCGTCCCTTCATCCACATGATCTAATTCATCCATTCCGTAGACCGATTTTGTCCTTCTCCTCTGTTTAATGTGTTCTATCCGTTCCATCCTTCCTATTCGTTCGATCCGCTCCATGTGTTCCACCCACTCCACTTGTTCAATCTACTCAATCCATTCCATCTGGTCTATCTGTTTCATCGGCTTCATCCATTCCATCCGCTCCATCCGTTCCAGCTACTCCAGCCGTTCCATCCGCTCCATCCGTTCCATCGACTCAATGTGTTCAATCCACTCCATCTGTTCGTTCCACTCCATCTGTTCCATCCAGTCCATCTGATTCCATGCAGTCCATCTGATTCCATCCACTTCATCTGTTCCATCCACCCCATCTGTTCCAACCACTCCATCCATTCCAACCACTCCATCAACTCCATCCGCTCCATCCGTTCTATCGACTCGATGTGTTTGATCCACTCCATCTGTTCCATCAACTCCATCTGTTCTACCCAGTCCACCTGTTCCATCCAGTCCATCTGCTTCCACCCAGTCCATCTGATTCCATCCACTTCATCTGTTCCATCCACACCATCTGTTCCATCCGCTCCATCTGTTCCATCCACTCCATCTGTTCCATCCGCTCCATCTGTTCCATCCACTCCATCTGTTCCTATCTACTCCATTTGTTTCATCAACTCCATCTGTTCTGTCCCGACTACTGTATCCATTTCATCCACTGCATCCGTTCCATCCAGTACTGGCATGCTTGGGCTAGTAGATAGGTAGACATTTTGGAACCATCGCCGCGGGTCAGAAAATGCACATGTCATCTGCAGCTTATCTATAGGGACTATACCTTGTACGTGAGACATTAACTGGCTGTGTAGGTTATTACCAGAGTCTTCTCCTTCCAGTGAAACCTGTCACATAAGATTGCTCTGGTCACCAGACAACGGGTCCCCTCCCCCATGGGTATAAACCTCTGTCTTAGATAGGGATGGACTTAACTTTTAGCTTACGACGTGCTGTAGTTACAGGTTCAAAAAGAACACCACTGATCTCAGATTATTTTAAAAATGACTCTATTCTGTATGGTCTTCCTCTCCCTAGCAGAAATTGCAGAGGCCAATCAATTCGTCTTTGCCTTGGAGAAGGTAACTGGAAAGAGCACATTCTGCCACCTGTAAAGTTCAATATTTCAATCCCACTACCACGTCCTGCTTCTGATAGGTGCCCAGTGACGGGGTGTTGAGATCTTGCTCTTCTTTAACCCCCCCCCCACCCCACTACGGAAATGTCCAAGCTTTGAGGGCAGACATCCAGGAGGGCAGTGCTGTGCTCAGAGCTACTGTATAGCAAGAGTGCTGTCTTCAAATACGTAGCGCCTAGTTGCCTCCTTTCAATCATTGGCTTTGGTAGCCCTGGGGAAATGGCACCGGCAAAGGTATATGAATCCCTGCCACCTTTTAAAATGCCAGGAGATGTGTGTGTTCCCTGGAGGCCCAAAGCTCTTTTCTTTTTTTAATTAACACAGTAAAGTGGGTATTTGGACGTTGCTTTGAAATTATACTTTTTATGTTTTTTGTGCCAATGGCCTCAGTACCTACTTCAAACTGGAAATAGTGGCTTCAGCCACTGCTGTTTGTGTGGCAGCACATTATCTTTCCACTTTAAATTGCTTAGGTACGGTTTTCCCCAAATGATCAATAGCCCTTTCCTATTCCTTTATTTTTTATAGTGCTCTTTTTCCAAAATAAAACATATAGAGAGTGATGTGACGTAGCATACTATAATGTAATATATCATTCTATAAATAGATGTTCAATAATGCAGTTGCCCATCTCAAAATTGATTTCACATGATGCGCATCTTGGATAATCACTGACACTTTGTGCTTAGTATGATAGTGGACTGTATGCACTCAATTTCTCTCTGCCCCATGTGATGGGGTGCCCGCCACAAAAAGCCACTCCGGAGACGTGAATATGTTCCACGGGTCTCTATTCAAAATAGCTATTACGGCCTACTGGGTTCTTAGGATGTAAGGTGCTAGGGTCATCCCTCTCTAAATCGACTACCCAGCCCTTTCCTCCTCCCAAGCCCAGGTGTCGTAACAGGGAGTTACTAATATCAAAAGATGACTCTTACTGTCTGTGTTTCTTTCTTAGGCTGAAACGGATATCCCTAAGATGGTGCCTGGCTATCTCCCTAGGGGTCTACTAGGTGTCCCTGACCTAGCCCCGGTATGTACTCTATGGGAGATATGGGTTGGTGACTCCTTCCACCCAGTTTCACTTTTTCTCCTTCCACACACAGTCTCTCCTGACCCTTCTATGCACTGGGTCTAGGGTGTTCCCCCTCCTGCCTTACTACTGTGTTTCCACTCTCACACGCCAATTTCTTACCTTCACACTTAGCTGTTACCACTCTCCTTATTCCTCTATCTCCAACCAGCAGTCTACTACCAATACCTCTGCTACTTTCTACTTACTTCCTCCTCACTATTACTCCAACCTCTACTCCCACTCTACTGTTACCACTACTTCCACACTACCACAACTACCGCTTCACTGTTTCTACTACTCCCACTACTACTCTACTCTCTCTCTCTCCCCCGCTGTCATTTCCAATACTGTTTTTACCACTCACTACCATCTACTACTGCCAACTACCACTTCCTACTACTACCACCACTCCCCACTACTATTACTTTCAACTCTATCACTATTTCACACGCTCCTTACTCTGAAACACAACCACTCCACCAACCCCCTCTCACCAATAGGCTCTGTATTCCTTTCTCTTTTGCCTCCTCTTGTCTCTTAAACGTCCTCCTCCACCTCCTATCCTCGCCCAACTAGCCCACACTGCACAACTCACATTCGCCTCCTTAAATACCCCAACCTCTCCCAGGATTGGATACACACCATATCCAATCACTTACCTGGCTCGATGGGTTGCGGCAGAAGTGCTTAGGTAGGCTTCCAAAAGAGCTTGTAAGCCCCGCCCCCTCTCTGGCTGCATCTCTTGCAAAGACTTTCTGAGGGACTGTTTGATAAGGCCTTCTGGTGGGCCTTTTAATTTAAACTTCCCTGATTGTCTGGTGGGAGTTTCATTAATAAGGCCTCTATTTCTGGAAGCCTCGTAGAGGAGTCTCTGTGGCATCCCTTTCTTGTGTGGCTGGTGTTATGCTGCTTGCAGCATCCTGAGGAAAAGTGCATTATGCTGCTGCGTGGTGGCTTGCTTCTTCTGCTGCCCCTTGTGGCTTCTCCCCATCGCTGTTCTCCAGCGGTTGGGATGCCGCCATCATCACAGGTCAGGTAGGGAGGGGGCCTGTACTCACTCACCAAGGCACTGTGGGTTGTTTACGGTGGGCTCCCTCTCTCCCCGGACAGGACCTGTACGCAGGCGATGCCACACCCAGAACAGCTTCCTCTATAGAGCTACAGGTGACAGAAAGCACTCTGTCTCTCATAGTGAAGATAACCACATTGGACTACTTATCCCAACGCATACAGCATATCCCTTAATGGAAATCCCTCCTAAAGACTATCTCATTATAACATTTCTAAAATTCTAAAAAACATACAGTTAAAATGCAATTTTGTATAAAACCAATTGAAATATAATCCCAAATGTTGCTAAATAAGCACTACACATATACATAGGAAATTCATTAGATGCAGTGCAATAATTCATTGTGATGAGCACAAATTCTCCAGGCTTGACCATGAAGCCCAAGCAATTAACAGGCTAATTCATAGAATCCAGCGCACAAGTAGCGCACGCGGCTGGCGCACAGCGTGCGCCTGCGATAGTCTGCGCCAGGCACGTGCGCTAAAACAGATTTCCGCGCACAGCGTATTCATGGATTTCAAGCTCCCAAACCAGCCGTGGCGCAGAGAATCGCAGCGAGCCTGCAGCAGCGCCAGTAACGCCCCCAAGAACGCCCTCGCGCAAGGAAAAGCCATCAAAATCGCTAAATCATCGCTAAGGGCTGCGCTAACCCTGGACCACTTCACAGGGCAGGCAAACAAGGAAAGAAAAGCGGGCAATCATCAAATCAGGAGTACGCGGGAAGTACTACACGCGACTAGGCAGGGAACGTGAATTACAGGGGTAGCGGGAAGTTCAACACGCGATTGGCCAGGGTACGTGTATTACAGGGGTACGCGTGAAGTAGAACACGCGATAGGCCAGGGAACGTGTATTACAGGGGTACGCGGGAATTATCACACGCGAACAGCCAGGGTGCGTGTATTACAGGGGTAGCGGGAAGTTCAACACGCGATTGGCCAGGGAACGTGTATTACAGGGGGACGCGTGAAGTAGAACACGCGATAGGCCAGGGAACGTGTATTACAGGGGTACGCGGGAATAATCACACGCGAACAGCCAGGGTGCGTGTATTACAGGGGTAGCGGGAAGTTCAACACGCGATTGGCCAGGGAACGTGTATTACAGGGGGACGCGTGAAGTAGAACACGCGATAGGCCAGGGAACGTGTATCACAGGGGTACGCGGCAATTATCACACGCGAACAGCCAGGGTGCGTGTATTACAGGGGTAGCGGGAAGTTCAACACGCGATTGGCCAGGGTACGTGTATCACAGGGGTGCGTGGGAATTATCACATGCGAATAGGCTGGGTGGGCCCTCACAGGTGTACCCTGTACACCCTCCACGGCCCCTGCAGGCAGCCCACAAAACAGTGGACTACCCTGCACACCTGATCATGTCCCCCTGCACCCCCATCCACCGGGGGCACCCTCCACCAGGCCCCCACCCATGTCTCCCACCACCCCCACCCCCCAGCAGTGCAGGGGCACCTGCCATCAGGCCCCCATCCATGTCTCCCACCACCCCCACCCCCCATCCACCAGGGGCACCCTCCACCAGGCCCCCACCCATGTCTCCCACCACCCCCACGCACCAGCACTGTGGGGCACGTGGCCAGCAGGCAGTCAGGCATCAGCCGATGGCAGGTGGGAGCGTGCTCAGGGCTCTGGGGGACTTAAATTTGGCCTCCTGGCCAGGAGCATGGTCTTTCGTGTTTGAACGCGTGGACAGCCTGATAGGGAGTGATTTTGCACGTGAAAACCCCACACTCAGCGAATCGCGCGAAAACCCGTCACCAGCATATGTGCGTCAATAGTTACCTGCACGTGCAGTGTCAAAGCGTGTGATTGGTGAACATGGATCTACACGCAGGAGTGTCAAAGCGTGTGATTGGTGAAAAAGGATCCACACGCAGGAGTGACAAAGCGTGTGATTGGTGAAAAGTGAGCTACACGCAGGAGTGTCAAAGCGTGTGATTGGTGAACATGGGCCAAGCACGTACACGCCGTAAGTGACGCTGTACGTGTGGGCCTGTATAAAAGGTAGTGTTGAACACCATTTCCTTGTACGTGCTTTTCGTGGAGAGCGAGTGGGTGAATTCTGTACTTCTTGTCGTTTCACACGCGATTTACTTCACGGCGTTTCCAGTTCGTACTCCCTGTTACCTCTGACAGCTTTTTCTCTTTTTCCTCTTGTACTGGTTTACCTGGGCCTGTTCCCTCAAACAGTGTCCCCTTCTACTGTTGTCCTGTCTCCTCAGACAGCGTACACATCTTCTTTTGGCGGGGGTGTTGCCAACCAAAAGCGCACATTTTTCACGCTCTTTTACCTGGCAGACGGTGAGTCACGCACGTATCTAACATCTGTGCTTGCCCCGTGTGTAGCCTACCCCTTCAGAGGTCAATCTAGGCTGCGTGTGACACGCATACGTTCATTGTGTTACTGGATGCCACAGCGTAGTGCAGGGTTTTCCATCAGCACACGTGGTCTAGGAGGGGTATTGTGCACGTTCCTTAACTTTTTTGGGGTGCCTGTGCGTTGCGTGACCCGTCATCTTTCCCCAGGGGTGTCATATAGCCTTGCCACTGCACTAGGGTACGAATACCATCTGGTACCCAACCCCTTTGACACCCAATTGCCCAGGACAATTGTGCACACCGACTCCCATACGCACAATACCATCAGTGCCATGGTTGGGAGGCGTGCAAGCCGTAAGGGTGGCAAAGGTGGCCGAGCCACACGTGGTGGCCGTGGAGGATCCACTAGGGGACGTGGTTGTGACTTGCAGGGTGCCCCTGTCCCCCCCAGTCTGGAGGAACAGTCAGGGACACCCATGCCCCCCCCCCCCCAGTTGAGAGTCATGTGGCTGATACCAACCCTGATCAGCCCTTGTTGGACCAGGCCATTGTGGCACCAGACCTGTCTGAGGGTGATCCCATCGCTGACATCCAGGTCAGCAGGTCCACTGCACGTGCACCGGTGCACATTGGTGTCATCAGGGCACGCGCATCTATGCCAGATAGGTCATCTGCTGGCCCCCGTAGCCAGGGTGTGGCTCCATCCACCCCACCTCTCATACACCCTGCCAAGACTGTGTCGGTCCTAGTTCATGCACCTCAGATCAGGCCTGACCCCATCCCACTACCCCCAATGCCTGCACCTACTCCCATGCTGAGTGGGCAATCCCACACACCCAGTACTGAGTCCACCACGACTCCTGCCCCTAGTGTCCACAGCGGCGTAGGACACTCTGGATCCCCACCCCCTTCCAAGCGCAAGAGGAAGAGTGCACGTCCGGCACAGGCTGATGCCCCAGGCACGGCTGCACAGTCCGGCCCATCAAGGAAGCCAAGCTTCACAGACGCCGAACTGAATGCACTTGTTCAGTATGTGTCAGATCATGATAGGGAAATGGTCATCGTTGCAGGGTCCAAGACCACACATGCCAGACGCCAGGCACACTGGCAGACCATTGCTGACAGAATAAGTGCCCTTGGAGTAGTGAGGCGCACAGCTAGTGATTGCCAGAAGCGCAGGGCAAAGGATAAGCTGGCCTCAAGTCATGCCGCAACCTTGGTGACTGGAGGTGGGTCCCCAGCACAGGAAATAGAACTCACACCACACGAGTCCGTAGCTGGATCCTACGTCACCGAGGGACAACTCCAAGGTGTGGGAGACCTCCCTGATTACGAGGCATCATCCGGTGAGTGCACATGCATGTGTGTATTATCCATGTGCATGGTGTGTGTGTGAAGCATTCATGTTGGGTGCCTGTCAAGGGGGTGTGTGGCAGAGTTGATAGTGGCACCCATGTGCCTCATCCAGTATGTTCAGTGCAACACCATCTGGCCACAGCACTATCCCTACTGGCAACAGTGCACATATGGGCCGACACCATGGAAGTTGCCCTTGAATTGTCATTTTGTCACTACATTGTTGCTCATACTCCCCTGTCTATTCATCTGATGTCTTACATACCATTCCTATCCTTTCCCCCAGCCATTCAAGTTTCATCTTCACATGCCTGACATGCAATGATACCACATGCTAATGCGTCCTCTGTATATAAATGCCAACCAACATGCTGTCATACTGTGGATGTTGCCTTGACATCCACCTCCTACCTGTGGGCTTTGGTACCGTCTGGTTTCGAGCCCATTCCCTCACACTCCATGCTGCTCTTCATGGTCTATCTTCCCTGACTTCTACTGTTCAGACCATCGTGCCCTACTCACGACTCCTGCTTGCCAAAAGTCAAATGAGGGCACCCTGCCCTCCAATGCGACCCACCCTATTGCTGACCAGTGCATCTGAGCCTACTCTAAGCTAACTCTCACTGACATCTGCTCATACATGCCTTTGCCTGTCCCATAGACCCTTCACATGGTCCCTGTCCTCTCTCCTTGCTCCTCTTCCACCATCATTGGTGGGACCCGTTGGGGTGTACTCCTGGCCTCCTTCCAATCCTCAGAGGCCACTATTGATGTGCATGGTAATGGGAGCGTCTCAGTCCAAGGCCCTTAGGCCAACCTCAATCTCCTTGAGAAATGCTACCCACATCTCATCAACTTCCTTACCTCTCCTGCTGTCCCCCCTCCTCTCTCCTCATCAATCCTGCACTGCCTCCCTGCACCCTCCCATGAACCTTCTCCGCCTCCCACTCCAACTCCTACACATGCTGCACCTCTGATCTCTAGCACTCCCCGTAAGTCCTACAAGGCTGTCAACCTCCTCCACAATTACACTCCTTTCACTGCGGCTGCATCAGGCATTCCTCCGATATCTGTCACTTACATGAGGTTATGCACCTTGACATCCTTGGTCTCATGGAAACATGTCTGACGGCCAGCTCTGTCTGCATCCTTGACCCTCTCCTTGGCCCGCCACTACTGTGCAGGGGGGGTGTGCCCTTGGCTTCCCTGAGGGTATTCCAGCCACTGTCACTCCTACTTAGACCTACTCCACTCTGGAATGGCTTGTGTGAGGTCTCTCTCCACCACACCTTGACATTCTCAAACAGTGCGTACTGTGTCTGGGAAAACTGGTCAAATGTACTACTTCCTTTCTGAGTGTCCTCACCTCTCCTCCTCACTCATGTCCCCAGACACAGAAATCCTCATCCTTGGTGCTGTACGCATCCACCTGCATGCTTGTTGACGCCCCCACGTGACCTTTCTGTGACCTCAGCAACTCCCTCTCACCCTCTAGACTCCCGTCTGTCCCTACTCATTCTGCAGGGCACACTCTTGATGCTCTGATCTCATCTGACTTTCCCCTCTCCGTCCATCTCTGCACTCCTCTCTCCTGGAGTGATCACATTCTCCTCTCCTCCCAGCTCACCCTCACCACCCCACAGGCAAAGCCACCCTCACCACTGTCACACACCTTCTTGGTATTCCGACCCATGAAGTGTGTGTCAGTCGAGGCTCATGCTGCCAAAATCTCCCCCCCATCCAGCTCCCCCTTAGGCTCACTCCCATCCTGACAGGGCCCACTCCATGTTCCACTCCATGTCAGGTACACTGGATGTCTTTGCCACGGTCATGACCACCTGTCTGAAGCCCCATGCCAATGCAGAGTCCTGGCATGACTCGGATCTTGTGAACCCAAACCACAGGTGCCGGGTGGCAGAGAGGGAATGTCCTGCATCATGGCCATCCTCTGGCAAACTGGCCTGCCACATGCTCCAAAGGCAATAGCGCCTCACCCTTTTCACCAAGATGAGATCCCCAATCCAAGGGCACATATCTGCGGCATGTGACAACTCTGCAGGACACATAGAAATCTGAAAGGACCTTGCCGAGCCAGAAGCAGTGTGTACCTCCCCTGTCCCCTCCGAGCCCACAGCACTGCATGAATGTCTCTGTACCCCTATAGGCCACCCCCCCAGCACTTGTCTGCGCCTAACACCATCTGCCCTTGACGTCAAGTCCTACTTACCTTGTACAGCACTTCCAGCCGCCACTTCCCCTTGCACTTCATTGTGCCACCCACCCCTGCACTTGCGTGACATGAATGACACCAGCACCAGTAGGATTGTTGACTGGCATCCCCTTCTGCCCCACCACCCCTCAGTGCTCCGCTGTACCTTCATACATTACTTGACCGGTGCTTCACGAATGCAATATGAATCCTTTACAGGTGATGGGGAGGTGGAATCACATTGTTTACTGCATTTTGTTGATGTAGACAAGGCACTGTGCATCGTTGCCAATTTGGACTAGCAGATCCATGTACAACATGTATACTTATTGATGTGACGATGCAATGTCAGGACCAGAGTGGTTGAAATCCAAAAAAGTAGCCCTCCTCTCCCTCTTCACTTGGTGGCTATGTCACATGCCATGTGTGTGATGGCATGTGCCTTTGACATGGCAATCAACGGCCAATGTGTGATGGCAGTGCTAGGCAGCAAGGTGAGCAGGCGTTGCTCTCCAATCTGTACATTGTATGCCCTGAGCCTCCCCTACAGACCCAGTGATGGTGAATGCATAGGAGGTCTCCCAGTCATGTTGGACATGTGTCGTAGAACTACTGCCTCTGTTGTTCATCAGCCCTTGTTGCATGCCATGGTGCTAATGCCTGTTTCCATTTTTCTCATTCATGTCTTTGCAGGGGACGAAGCACTTGTTGATGCTGGGGATGTGGTGGTGGAGCCGTCCCAGGAGGGCAACCCGGGCCGACCTACCACAAGTGAGGGACGTGGTGTGTTTGTGGGTGAAAACCCACAAGTGCTGCAGGCCGTGCTGTCGAGGGGTGTCTCTGGGGGTTCCTCCCCCGAGCAGTATTCAGGTGTAGACTCGGAGGATGACACCTATGTGCAGTCGCAGGTGAGTGTTCTTGGGAGAGAATCTCCTCTGTCCGACCCACCTGCAGCCGGGCCATTGCCCTCAATGGGGATGTCAGTGTCGGCAGATCAGCCTCCGGTGGTTACGGATGCAGGGCCACACCACCCAATCTCTGTTCCTGTTCCTGGGGCTGCAGATCAGAGAGGGAATGCAGTCCTGCAGCCTGAGGCCTTGCCGGCACAGCAAGGCGCAGTCCGCCTTGCCCCAGGCAGGTGTGGTGCCCGTCAACGTGGTGGCCGTATGCCACCTGGCAATACCGTTTGGGAGCAATCCATCTACGGTATGGCCACCCAACAGGCAGCATCATCCGAGATGATTGCACAGGCCATGGATAGGGTGGCCACTTCCATTGTCCCCCCAGAAAGGCTGATGGAGCGACTGGAGCAGGCTACAGAGTCCATCTGCCAGGCACACAGGGAGGATATGTTGGCGTCCAACATGGACAGGCGGGCGGCACTGGCGACTCTGCGGGAATCACTTTCCATGGAGTCCCAGCGCCACAGGGAAGGCCTGAGGGAAGAACTCCGTCACCTCAGGTCGACCCTGTTAGAGCTTGAGGCTTCATCCCATAGAAGGACAGAGGAGCAGCTGGAGCGTCTGACACGGACGCTCTCGGCCGAGATGCAGGCAACTCGTGCGGAGGTCAGGTCATCCCGGGAGTGACTGCATGGGGACCTCCGCATGATTATAACCCAGAACCAGAACTACCAGACCCGCCTGCTTGCAGCCATGGAGGAGCAAACTCGTGCTTTGCGTGGGCTGCCTCCCATTGTCACACCATCTTCTGAGGCAGCTCCCCCACCTCCAGAGTCAGCTGCAGGGTCTGGCCAGAGCCATAGCGACTCATCTCCCACAACAGAGTAGCCGTGTGGGCCACGAGCCTATGGGGTGTTTTCCTTTCCCATGATCCACACAGGTGGATTGTGGCGTGCATCCTGTCCTCGGACCTCATAGGTGCCCCCCCCCCCCGCCGGCCCTTTCATGGCCATTTTTTCTCATTTTTATTTTTATTTTGCAAGAGTGTTGCCTTGTGTGGGTACCTGGGCATACACTGTATTGTGGCTGGGCACATGCAGGCTTGTCCTGAGTTTGGTTTCGATGCTTGGGTAGCAGACATCCACACCCCTCCTGCTTCCGTTTCCATGGGCTTGCAAAGGGTGTGCCCAAGTGACAGCAAATTACACGGTGACATTGGACTCCCATGAGCTGTTGGCCAGTCCATAGTCAATACTGTGTAGACATTCATAGTGTTCATTGTTGTTGCACCTAACTATGCATGATGGTTTGATATGTGCCTCTACTTACATATGTTGCTCATGTTTTGCAGGTATTTCACACAGATCTTCACAAGGGCATACTCTCTGGAGTCAGACTACATGTCGGTAGATGTGCACTGACACTTTTGCATGGCGCCATCACTGTACATCTGGACGGTGAGGACATACCAGCAGAATCAGGTAATCACACTACCATTGATTACATGCAATGTGTCTTGTTTGGGTGGGCTTCAGGGTGGGTTGGTGTGTAATTTGATTGAAAATACTCTTACACAGGTGTGTAGTAGTGGCTCCAGGGCGGTTAGCTGCTCAAGTGCGGCTATGTTCCATTTGGGGCACTGCTATTTGTGACACTGGTGTCATGTTGTGATGGCCAGTTTGTTTGCTGTCACATACCATGACATGGTGTCCTCAGTGGCGGGACTGTGAAGGGAATGGGTGACATGGCAATGTTGTCATGTAGTGAATCGCCTGTGGCAATGCATATTAGATTGATGGAGTTGTGTCTTTGCGTTGTGATGCATTGCTGGTGTATGTGTAGCTAGGGGTGCACACATATTGACACTTCCATGTTAACAATCTCAGGCTGATGTGTATCTGACTGTTTATTGTCAAGTAATTTTCAGACATTGTCAGGTAGTGTCATCATTGATTGTCAGATGGTATGTGCCAGAGCAGTGTGCACTAGCCAGCACTGTGATTCCTAGGTGAAGAAGTTGGCCACCAGTTGCGTACGGGCTGCCTCCCCCCGTGCCCTTTCCCCTCCCATGCGCAGCGGGCGTGCATGTGGTTGTGGATGTGGGGGCACCACCATGTCCACGGGCAGGCCCCGGCGTGTTGCAACGTTGTGCAGGACACATGCTGCCACTATGATCCTGCACACTATTCGGGGAGCATATAACAGCTGCCCGCCAGAACGGTCAAGGGAGCGAAAGCGTGACTTGAGCACTCCGAATGTGCGCTCCACTATGCCCCGTGTTGCAATGTGGGCTGTGTTGTACCTTACCTGGGGTGGCGTGGTGGGGTTCCGGATTGGGGTCATCATGTGGGGGCTGATAGGGTAGGCACTGTCCCCTGCGGAGGTGGTGATGGGTATCATTAGTGGTGTTGTGTCATGACCCAGTATCTGACATGCATGCATGTGCAGTGGCATTCATGCTCACCAAGCAGCCATGTATCTCCATGCTGGCCAGCCTCTAGGTCCCGGCATAGGGTAGACATTCTGTAGATGAAGCTGTCGTGGGTGGACCCTGGATAGTTGGCATATACTGATGTGATTATTCCCTTGGCATTGCATACAACTTGCACGTTGATGGAATGCCAGTGCTTGCGGTTTCTATAGATGTGCTCTGTTGCCCTGGGTGGACGTAGAGCCACATGTGTGCAGTCAATTGCACCAAGCACTTTGGGGAATTGAGCCACACCATAGAATTCCTGGATGCACGTCCGCCTTTCTGCATGAGTCCTGGGGAGATATATGTGCCTGCGGACTGATGGCCGTGCAGTGATGATGTTCAAGACCTGGTGTAGGCAGCGTGACTGCGTGGCCTGTGACACACCACCCACTATGGCACTTGTCCGCTGAAAGGATCCAGTGGCCAAGAAGTGCAGTACATTCAGGACCTTCTGCAGGGGGCTGAGTGCTTGGGAGCACAGGGTGGGTGATGTGAGGTCATCCTCCCACTCACTGACCAGTACCAGTATGATGTGTGCTGGAAACATGTACCTCCCGCACACCTGGTCATCGGGCATCCGGAATACGCTGGTTCTGGGTGTGAATATTCTGGCCCTGACTCCCCTCCTCCTCCTCCTTTGGTAGCCCACTGCCACTGCTGCTAGGAACGGTATGTTCATCCTGGCATCTGGCTTGTTCATTGAAAAGTGCGCAAATTAATGCCTTGCGCGTGTTGTAGGCGAGCGTGTGAGCCTCGCACCCCTGGAATCGAGTTCCCACTCCAATCGCGTGTGGAAATTCCCACGCAGCAGGCATACAGGTGCGCTGACGTACTTGCTTGTGTAAGTGGCCGCGCGCCCCTTAAATACACGTACTTAGGCCAATGGCGCGTACGTGCACTTTTGGCCAATTACACGCGATGAAATACACGTACATAGGCCAATGGCGTGTACGCGCACTTTTGGCCAATTACACGCGATGAAATACACGTACATAGGCCAATGGCGTGTACACGCACTTTTGGCCAATTACACGCGATGACACTCTGACGTGCTGTATTTCCACGTTTGCTCCGTCTTCACGTGCTGAGTGGGGAACGCCCGTGCGGATCACGTCAGACGCGCTTACGCGATGAGGGACTCTGGTCCAATAGAATCGCGTATGCGTGCTGACGCACTTACGCGCTAAGGGCCTTTCCTCGGATTTCACGCTGACGTGCAGGAATTTCACGTGCCAAATCACTCCGTATCAAGCTGGCCACCCGAAAACACACGGAACACCACGCTCCTGCCCCGAAGGCCGAGTTACTGCCCCCCCAGTGCCCTGAGCAGCCTCCCACGTGCTATCTGCTGCTGCCTGCCTGCCTGCCTGCCTGCTGCCACCGTGCCCTGCCATTTGGTGCCTGCACATCAGCCATCTGCAGGAGTCCACTTGCTGTGTCCACCCCTGCTGGTACTGAAGACTCCCAACTGGGATTACATCGCTCCACAGCCCAGCCCCAGGACCCAGTTGCCCACCCACACCTGCCTCTGGGGTTGCCATGTCGGGCACTTCTACATCTGGCACCAGTGGCAACCCCAGGCCAGAGGGGCAGAGGGGCACCAGCTTCACTGCCACCGAAGTTGGTGTCCTGGTGGAGCATGTCCTGGGGCAGTATGATGCCCTCTTTGGATCGTCCCGCGCCAGCAAGGAAGGACGGGAGAGGATCTGGGCCGACTGTGTGGTTGCCATCAACGCGGAGGGGGTGGCAACCCGCAACGTCTTGAAGATCAAGAAGCGCTGGGAGGACTTGAGGTCCAGGACCCTTGTGAAGGCCCGGCGCCTCGTGGAGGGGGGCCGGGGCCACATGAGTTCCATCCAGAAGAGGGTCCTGGAACGCGTACGCCCAGCGCTCCACGCCCAGATCCTTGAGAGGGAGACCCGTCTGGAGTTGAGCGGTAAGTGTCCAAGCATCACTGTGTGAGACAGGGCATGTTGCGGTGTGCTGGTTCTATGATACTTGCCTGTATGTGTGCCATGGGCCATGTATGCATGTATGTGTGCTGGGACATCATGGTAATGCATGTGCGACCAGTGATGTGTGACCCACATGGTTGTTGCATGTGTTGAAATGCGGCATGGGGAGCACTATGCAGATTTGGGACATGAGAGAATGCCAGTCTCTGTACCTGGACATGGATGGGGGTGAAGGATGGGTGCTGATGCCAGGTACATATATGGTAGCCATGTCTGTGTGCCTGACCTGCATGTCTGTGACTTGTGCATGCCATGGATGCATGACTCATGTGTGTGACAATGCACAGATTCAGTGACGCACCCAACTTACCCTTGTTTTGCCTGTGTTCGGTGTGATTGTGGCCAGATGGATGTGACTGAGGTGAAGTGTGTGCATGTGATATGCATGAGCCATGATGCATGTGAGTTACTTATCATTGAATGTTTCAAGAGTCAATTGGACATGCATGGAAATGTGCATGGCATGCACCATGCCTGTTACTGTGTGTGTTTTGCCTGGACTGACCCATGTGTTGTGGAGGGACATGATGGAAGTGTACTTTGACAGGGGTGCTCATCTGCTATTGCTTCCTGTCTAGGGGACCATTGTACAGTAGCCTGATGCTTGTGTCCTTTGTCTCCCTCTACGCAGCGGCTAGTGAAGAAGAGGGCGGAGACGGCGCTGTGGAGCAAGGCGGCGGGGATGCCCCCACGGCTGCAGCGGAAGGGGTGGGTGAGCCCCCACAGGGGCCTGCTACGGCGGGAGACGGTGAGGAGCCATCCAGGTTGGTGGTTTGCACAGAGGAGGAGGAGGCCGACACTGGTGCACACATGGGGCCTGGTGGGAGCATCCCTGCTGGTGCAAGTGGTGCAGTCCAGGGCCAGGGGCAGGAGGCAGCACAGGTCACCGTGGAGGTGCCTGTGCATGTCGCTGTCCCTGACCCTGTGAGTGCACCACCATGCACCAGCAGGGATGCCCCGTCCCAGGCCCGTCCGCAGGTAGAGGGGATGTCCATGTCAACTGACTCCCCTCCACCTGCGGCCGTGGGAACCCCTGGCCGCGTGGAGCAGGTCCTGATTGGGGTCGCGATGCGCACGGCTGTGATTCGTGATGCTGTGCGTGCTTCCCGGGAGGAGCACGCACGTCATCACGAAGTGCACCGTGCCGACGTGGCCCAATTGGGATCGGCCATGTTTGGGGGGTTCCTGCATGTGTTGGCCAATCTGACGGCCCTCTCCTCCTCTGTGCAGGCTATCCACCGGTCGTTCTCCTTGCCGTCTTCCGGCCCAGATGCCACCATGGCCCCCTGTGGACCTGCCCCGACCAATGCAGCGAGCTCGGTGGGGATCCCATCCCTGCCGCAGTTGGGAGTCGGAGGTCCAGCAGGGGTGGACGACACAGCAAGTGGACCCCAGCAGATGGAAGATGTGCCGGCATCATCGGGCAGGGCACGTGCACGACGGCGTCGGTGGTTACCATCAGCCTGGATGCCGTCGTGCTGGCAGAGGCAGTGGCGTCGGAGGCAGCAGCGGGCTCGACGTGGGAGGCATCATGGCTCAGGGCCATCAAGATCGGAGGGGCAGGCATCGGCCGGAGGGCAGGGCAACCCTGGCATGGCAGTGTGTTCCGTGTGGGAGGAGTTTGGCCAGCGGATAGGTGCGGAGCGGCAGCGGGCGGAAGAGGAGTGGCTCGCCATGGCCAGGGCGGAGATCTCCATGCATCAGGCATTGAGGCGGGCTGAGTGCCTCGAGGAGGCTCGCAGGGAATTTGGTGAGCACATGGGGTTGTCCCTGCGAGACCTCGGGGCCAGGACTGAGTCCCGCCTCCAGGACATTGACATGGAGTTCGAGGATGCCCTGGCCAGCATCACCAAGTGAGCCGCAGGACTAGCCCGCTGCCTTTGTATATAGTTTTTTAGTTAGTTAGTGCTAGGTTTCCTTTATTTCTTTTCATTATTTTGGACCGCTTGGACAATGGCCACTTCTTTGTACATATTTTTTTAATTAGTTAGTATTAGGTTTCATTAGTGGTGTTGGGCTCATGGACCCTTGAACATTCCTGTATATATAGTTATTTTTTGGGAGGTACATTTTTTTACTTTCATATTGTTTACACCATGTCGTAATGGTTTTTCTTTCATTTCATACTACATGTGTTTACTTTGGACAAAATCTGTTGATTTTTCTATCCTTTGTTTTTTGGTTTCTCATTTTTGTTCCCGGACATGGACCTTTTATTTGCTTTGCCAGATAGTTGTATTAGTTTACTTGATTTTTTTTAAAATAGATTTTTATATTATCTTACACTTGTGTCATTTTTTCTTTGGTTTCTTACATGTCATGATATGGGTTTTGACATTCACTTGCACCCATTGTGTATGTGTGTGTGGCGGACATGTGTTCTTTTGCATACTTGCCTTTGGGGTTGTGTCATGTGATTGCATTCACTATGTGGGTGCATGCAATCCTTGCCTGGGTGTTTGTGCTGGGTATGCTGACCATTACTGCCATTATTGTGTATCGTCAGGACCAGGGGCCAGGGGGACATGGGTGGGGGCCTGGTGGAGGGTGTCCCTGGTGGATGGGGGTTGGGGGTGGTGGGAGACATGGGTTGGACATGGGTGGGGGCCTGGTGGAGGGTGTCCCTGGTGGATGGGGGGTGGGGGGTGGTGGGAGACATGGGTGGGGGCCTGGTGGAGGGTGTCCCTGGTGGATGGGGGTTGGGGGTGGTGGGAGACATGGGTGGGGGCCTGGTGGAGGGTGTCCCTGGTGGATGGGGGGTGGGGGTGGTGGGAGACATGGGTTGGACATGGGTGGGGGCCTGCTGGCAGGTTCCCCACAGTGCTGGGGGTGGGGGTGGTGGGAGACATGGGTGGGGGCCTGGTGGAGGGTGTCCCTGGTGGATGGGGGGTGGGGGTGGTGGGAGACATGGGTTGGACATGGGTGGGGGCCTGCTGGCAGGTTCCCCACAGTGCTGGGGGTGGGGGTGGTGGGAGACATGGGTGGGGGCCTGGTGGAGGGTGTCCCTGGTGGATGGGGGGGTGGGGGGTGGTGGGAGACATGGGTGGGGGCCTGGTGGAGGGTGCCCCTGGTGGATGGGGGGTTGGGGGTGGTGGGAGACATGGGTTGGACATGGGTGGGGGCCTGGTGGAGGGTGTCCCTGGTGGATGGGGGGGTGGGGGGGGTGGGAGACATGGGTGGGGGCCTGGTGGAGGGTGCCCCTGGTGGATGGGGGGTTGGGGGTGGTGGGAGACATGGGTTGGACATGGGTGGGGGCCTGCTGGCAGGTTCCCCACAGTGCTGGGGGTGGGGGTGGTGGGAGACATGGGTGGGGGCCTGGTGGAGGGTGTCCCTGGTGGATGGGGGGTGGGGGTGGTGGGAGACATGGGTTGGACATGGGTGGGGGCCTGCTGGCAGGTTCCCCACAGTGCTGGGGGTGGGGGTGGTGGGAGACATGGGTGGGGGCCTGGTGGAGGGTGCCCCTGGTGGATGGGGGGTTGGGGGTGGTGGGAGACATGGGTTGGACATGGGTGGGGGCCTGCTGGCAGGTTCCCCACAGTGCTGGGGGTGGGGGTGGTGGGAGACATGGGTGGGGGCCTGGTGGAGGGTGTCCCTGGTGGATGGGGGTTGGGGGTGGTGGGAGACATGGGTTGGACATGGGTGGGGGCCTGCTGGCAGGTTCCCCACAGTGCTGGGGGTGGGGGTGGTGGGAGACATGGGTGGGGGCCTGGTGGAGGGTGTCCCTGGTGGATGGGGGGTGGGGGGTGGTGGGAGACATGGGTGGGGGCCTGGTGGAGGGTGCCCCTGGTGGATGGGGGTTTGGGGGTGGTGGGAGACATGGGTTGGACATGGGTGGGGGCCTGGTGGAGGGTGTCCCTGGTGGATGGGGGGTGGGGGGGGGTGGGAGACATGGGTGGGGGCCTGGTGGAGGGTGCCCCTGGTGGATGGGGGGTTGGGGGTGGTGGGAGACATGGGTTGGACATGGGTGGGGGCCTGCTGGCAGGTTCCCCACAGTGCTGGGGGTGGGGGTGGTGGGAGACATGGGTGGGGGCCTGGTGGAGGGTGTCCCTGGTGGATGGGGGGTGGGGGTGGTGGGAGACATGGGTTGGACATGGGTGGGGGCCTGGTGGAGGGTGTCCCTGGTGGATGGGGGGTGGGGGGTGGTGGGAGACATGGGTGGGGGCCTGGTGGAGGGTGTCCCTGGTGGATGGGGGGTGGGGGTGGTGGGAGACATGGGTTGGACATGGGTGGGGGCCTGCTGGCAGGTTCCCCACAGTGCTGGGGGTGGGGGTGGTGGGAGACATGGGTGGGGGCCTGGTGGAGGGTGCCCCTGGTGGATGGGGGGTTGGGGGTGGTGGCAGACATGGGTTGGACATGGGTGGGGGCCTGCTGGCAGGTTCCCCACAGTGCTGGGGGTGGGGGTGGTGGGAGACATGGGTGGGGGCCTGGTGGAGGGTGTCCCTGGTGGATGGGGGGTGGGGGTGGTGGGAGACATGGGTGGGGGCCTGGTGGAGGGTGTCCCTGGTGGATGGGGGTTGGGGGTGGTGGGAGACATGGGTTGGACATGGGTGTGGGCCTGCTGGCAGGTTCCCCACAGTGCTGGGGGTGGGGGTGGTGGGAGACATGGGTGGGGGCCTGGTGGAGGGTGTCCCTGGTGGATGGGGGGGTGGGGGGTGGTGGGAGACATGGGTGGGGGCCTGGTGGAGGGTGCCCCTGGTGGATGGGGGGTTGGGGGTGGTGGGAGACATGGGTTGGACATGGGTGGGGGCCTGGTATCGCGTGTGGAACTTTCCCGCGCACCCCTGGAATCCACGTACCCGGCCATATCGCGTGTGGAACTTCCCGCGCACCCCTGCAATCCACGTACCCGGCCATATCGCGTGTGGAACTTCCCGCGCACCCCTGCAATCCACGTACCCGGCCATTTCGCGTGTGGAACTTCCCGCGCACCCCTGCAATCCACGTACCCGGCCATATCGCGTGTGGAACTTCCCGCGCACCCCTGCAATCCACGTACCCGGCCATATCGCGTGTGGAACTTCCCGCGCACCCCTGCAATCCACATACCCGGCCATATCGCGTGTGGAACTTCCCGCGCACCCCTGCAATCCACGTAGCCGGCCATATCGCGTGTGGAACTTCCCGCGCACCCCTGGAATCCACGTAGCCGGCCATATCGCGTGTGGAACTTCCCGCGCACCCCTGGAATCCACGTACCCGGCCATATCGCGTGTGGAACTTCCCGCGCACCCCTGGAATCCACGTACCCGGCCATATCGCGTGTGGAACTTCCCGCGCACCCCTGGAATCCACGTACCCGGCCATATCGCGTGTGGAACTTCCCGCGCACCCCTGGAATCCACGTACCCTGCCATATCGCGTGTGGAACTTCCCGCGCACCTCTGCAATCCACGTACCCGGCCATATCGCGTGTGGAACTTCCCGCGCACCCCTGCAATCCACGTACCCGGCCATTTCGCGTGTGGAACTTCCCGCGCACCCCTGCAATCCACGTACCCGGCCATATCGCGTGTGGAACTTCCCGCGCACCCCTGCAATCCACGTACCCGGCCATATCGCGTGTGGAACTTCCCGCGCACCCCTGGAATCCACGTACCCGGCCATATCGCGTGTGGAACTTCCCGCGCACCCCTGCAATCCACGTACCCGGCCATATCGCGTGTGGAACTTCCCGCGCACCCCTGCAATCCACGTAGCCGGCCATATCGCGTGTGGAACTTCCCGCGCACCCCTGGAATCCACGTAGCCGGCCATATCGCGTGTGGAACTTCCCGCGCACCCCTGGAATCCACGTAGCCGGCCATATCGCGTGTGGAACTTCCCGCGCACCCCTGGAATCCACGTAGCCGGCCATATCGCGTGTGGAACTTCCCGCGCACCCCTGGAATCCACGTATCCGGCCATATCGCGTGTGGAACTTCCCGCGCACCCCTGGAATCCACGTAGCCGGCCATATCGCGTGTGCAACTTCCCGCGCACCCCGGTATGCACGCACACGTTTATTTTTTCTCTCTGCGCGTGTCTGTGTTTGTGGGTACCCCTTTGTACGTCTTTTGTCCTGGAGGGCCACAGTATTGGACATTGATCATGTCTGTATATAGGTGCTATTTGTTGGCGCACCTTTTAGCGCACATTTCTTGCAGGCGCAGAGACGCTACCGCCTGCTTTCTTGTGGCGGTCGTGTTTGTGCCTGTTTGTGCCTGTGCGCTGCTTTGAGCGTGCGCTTTTTTGCCCTATTCTATTCCATGAATACGTGTTGTATGCGAGCGTGTGGGCGTTCCGCGCACTTGCCTCCTGAACTTTCCCCGTGCCGCCCACATTCTTCCCCATTCCGAGTGTTGTGCCCCATTTTATTCCCCATTCCGAGTATCCCGCCCTGTGTCCCGCCTACTTTAGAGCTGTGCGCTGCGCTCGGAGTGATGGCGCAGTGGCCGTGGCGCACGACGTTGGTTGACCTGTGCGCCGGCCTGCGCCGCGCGTTTTTTCCACGCACGTCCTCTGCTTTTCTTGCGCAGGGACTTCCATGAATCGACGTGCGCTGGTTTCCCTGCGCTTTGCGCTGATTTTCGGCGCAGCGCACGTATTGGCCCCTCTGCGCCGGGATTTTCGGCGCACATTTATTCCATGAATCGGCCTGTTAATTGGAATCAGCATTTAGTAAGACATTTAGTGCAGAGAAACAGTGTGTGAAACAATCAGCTCTAAGGACCCATATTAGGGTTCTTAGTCTAATGTGACAGAACAAGAGAAAATGTAACATATTCCAGATAGCTAGCCCACATTACGTATTTTCATTTAAGTTCAGAGCCAGACCAGACTGCAAGCATGGCTCCCAGCTATATACAATGAAAGTGTGCCTGGTAGTCAGACATCTGTCTACCATGTTATTAGTCCATAACAAATGATGTTCACTTTCATTGGAAGCAACAATGATATGTTTGCAGTTGAAAATGTTGGTCAACTCCACCGATTCCCTATAGTCATGAATATGAAACTTTATACATAAAGATTAATCTTAGGATATAGAAGAAGATACCAGAGAGGCGTTGGGATAGAACAAGCCAATATTAATCGGGAAAAGTGAAGATTTCACATGTTTAAGCCAAGGGATTGCTTTGGCCACCTTCTTGCAGATAACGTTAGAAAGTAAGAAATATGACAGATAACCCTGAGGGTTGGTCCAGATGCGAAGCCAGTGTAAGAAACGTTCTAAAGATAGCTGCTCTAAAAAATCCAAACCCAGTTCCCGTGGGTTGCATAATTCGGCATGGACTTTGGTAGGCCTACTATCTTCTTCAGAAACTGATTTTCGATCTTTTGAACCTCCGTAGATTTTGCAAATCCCCTTAAAGAAGCACCATATTTTACTTAATCTTTGACTTTTACTGAGTAGATCTTTAAAATCATCGTGATCGTTTGGGCTTTGGAGCTTTTTGTAAATCGCCGGATTCCGCCTAATGATTGCCTCATCCTAATGGCCTCCTTTTCTAAATGTGACTTAGCTGTTAGATCACCCGAAAAACAGACATCCAGATAGTCAAACACATGTACCTGGGGTATACTGCAGTTGTTACTGATCATTTTGGGGATTTTAAAGTTCTTCTTACTCCAAGAACAGACCAGTACTGACAACGTTGCCATATTGACTTGCAAGCCCAACTCATTCATAACAACACTATGGGCCTCATTACACGGAAGGTGGTAACCATGGTGCTATTAGCGCCATGGTTGCCGCCGGTATTTTACCGAGTCCGCCATTGTGAATGGCGGAATTACTGCCCTATTCCAAGGTGTGTGGGGGCGGTAATTCCCATTCACCATGGCACTTCCCCATTCCCATTTCTGCCCCCATAGGGCACAATGGGAATGGGGAAGGCGGTAATTACAGTACCGCAAATTGCGTTACCGTAATTACCTCCAAGGGCCCTTTGCGGGTCCCGTCCTTAACGGCTGGTAAAACCAGCCGTTAAGGTAGGGACCCACAAAGGGACCTCGTAGTAATGCGGTAAGGGTTTACCGACACTGGTACCCTTACTGGTATCGGTAAACCATTACCACCATCCGTGTAATGAGGCCCTATCTCTATTAATGAGGATTTTTGACATACAGTACGAACCAATAACACAGTGTCTTCAGCTTAGGCTAACAACGGAAGAGACATATGTCCAATACTTGGGACATCTGAATACACAGCCCACTAGAGCATCATAGAGGCCATTAATGCACATGGAAAATAACAGCGGAGCCAAAACACAATCTTGATGCACCCTAGCACTAATCAAAAAACATGGTCTGCAGTAACCCATGCTTCCATTCCTATTGCATGCGTGATTACCATGATGGATAACCCTCATAATTTCTAAAATTGCCACAGGACATTTCAATGACCTGAGCACCTGCCATAATTTGATCAAATGCACTGCTAAAGGCCAGGAAAGCCAGATATATTCGTTCCATTTTAACAAATAGGGAGTAAGTAATGTAGAGGTTTGGAGCCTGTTCGAGGGTCCCCGAACCCGCTACCAGGAGAGAATGTCATTTTCTGTCACTCACCCATCCAATTTCATTAGTAAACATTGGACTACTATCATAATACGTGTGTCCAATAGCGAAATGGGCCTATATGCTGTGCCCCTATTTCCTTTTTCAAATATTGGAACGTTTCTCAGAGTGAGCCCAAGCATGTTTAAGAATGGTTCTGCTCTCTATGTTAACCAATGTGCATGCGACAATGGAAAGGCTTTGAGTCTTTGGAGTAGTAGGGAAAATGAACTAGAGATAGCACACAATGCAGTTCAAGAAATGTGGAGCTGGACATCTAAGGGGAAGATCCCACACAGTAGGGACAACCTGAGGGCCCTGTTGATATTGTCACTGGACGACAGCGATGTAAACCTGAAGATGGAGAATGGTGCAGCCAGCCAAGCAGCAAGGATTGCAGCCTGAGTAGTCTGATGATGTGAGTGATACTCCTTTGGATTAAAGACATGGAAGCCTATGATTCCTTGGAGTCCCAGGAGGGAGAGTCTGCTGTTTAGCAATTGTAGGCCATAGATGCCAACCACTGCCATTCCCCAGTTTAGTGGGTGTTCCAGAAACAATACTCAGGGTCCGGCAGGTTATCACTAAGTGAGCAAAGAGGCCTGGAGATGAGCAGACCAGCTGGTCCTGTCATGCCAGGGAATCGTTCTGGACATTTAAGTCGCAATCCCACAGAAGCCAGCACCACCACCCCTACCTACAGAGTCTGGGCAGATGCCACAGCAGAGCCTCCTTGGGCCATCTGCCATCTTCTGGAATGTCTTTTCTAAGGTACCCTGAGCCTCATTCTAGCAATTGACAAAGGCATAGTGCATAATCCAGCATCCCTTCATTGAGAGGTGAATTCACATTCAGTTTCCTATCAGGTTCATAGCAGCTCTCAAAAACTCAGTGTTCAGGAACCTCAATCCACACCTGTGTTGCAGAGCTTCTCAGTATACTGCCTGGCTCTACCATGGGAATGCATGCACGAGCAGTCAGGGCTCTACTCTCAAGAGGGGAGCAGGTTGCAGAGAAGGTACAGGGTTTATACAACCCCACACAATAAGGGGATTTTCATGCAGTAACTGTGTCAAAAGATACCCTTGAGATCGCTTGGGAAAAAATGCGTATGTAGTATGTGGCACTTGAATAGCTTTCTTGGACATTAATTTTGTATTTTTTATTTTTTTTATTATTGGTTTATACAAACTTTTAAAAACATTGAAGAGAAAAACAAAAAAAAAACGTATCCAATCACTTCATCAGATCAAATACAGTTTCACAATTGGGATCCAGAAAATTACATAAGTCATCGTCAAGCCGTTTACATTTCTTTCTGCCATACTCTGTACATATAATGGCAAATTATTAATAGTAAAAAATATGCTTTCATTTTTACTGTACTTACATTCCTTGAGGCATGTATTGATACTAGTCCCTTGAAATTTCAGGAATTTGTGACCAACAATATGTAAGACTTGTATGCATGCATACATGTTTATTCAGTACTGTGGGACACCCAATCAAGTTGGGTTTTTCATATTACGGTGCACATTTCTATAAAACAATGTGTTTTAATTTGAGGCCATTGACGGTTATATCAGTTCAAATAGAAAAGTGGAGAGCACTGATAGAGAGGTTCAAACCCAGATGACAAGACTGATCCCTTTTTTCAGAGTCCTTGTCTATTCCAATACACTGCCAATGCTCTTGTTGTGAAGCGCATACAAGTGTGTATACGCTGAAACATAGCATGGCATGTCATTGTGTGCCTGAGATTGTATTCAGTGACTATGCTGCATGACAGCAGATACTGTGACATATTGGTTCTGGCTGAAACTCATGCATGAGCAGCACAGTTTGCATCCAGCACCACACCGTGGAGGGAGTTGAGGAGTTCACTTTGTTTTCTTTTAGGCATATTGACAATGGGGCAAAAGAATGCGTCAATGAAGGGGTACAAGAAATACATACGCATAAGATACAAGTATGCAGTGTATCCTGTTGGGGCAAATAGCATATCACGTGTTGGCCGTGATTGCAAATGGTGTAACCGCATATAGGTGTAACTGAAAGCATCACGCAGAAAAGCGTGTTCGTTGATTTCTGGGATATATAAACGTTTTACTGTTTCTCAGATTCAGCAAAACATTGCACTTAGGTAGGGAGCATTCTCGCGGTTGATTAATACTTCAATGGTTAAATAGAATAACACGTTAACGTGGATATTTCTCAAAAAAGAATATAAAGAAAACCATGAAATATGCATTTGGAAAATAATAATACCTTATTGGATTTCATTTAAAACATTAGTTGTTGGCTTGCAGCAATATTGGAACACCATGGAGACATGCCGCATGTTTGAATGGGATCTGGGATAAACATTGAGCGCCACTCGCATCATAGCTGATTTACCAAAATCAGAACAGTCCATGACCCTATAACAAGATGTACTTACCTCATTGTATAGAGCCTTGAATTGAACCCTGTATGTGTTCTCAGTTGAAATGTTGATGTATGTAAAATAACCTCAAAGAAAACCACAGTGTATATGTGTAGTGATGTACATAATCCAGTATTCTTTGAGTGTTCTAGTCTTCCGAGTCTGCTCTCCAAAGATGCTGAAGGGTGATCCTTTACATAGGGGAAAGCCATGCTAGCCGAGAGAAAAATGTATACTAATTAAATAAATAAATGGCGTGGCTCCAAATGTATTAAAAAGATTTATAGAAGGCAACTTCTTTAAAAAAAGAAGCCATGTTCACTCAAAAACTGCAGGCAATAATTCGAAAGGTTAGGAAGGATGAAAGAAGAGAGAAATAAATGACATGCCGAGATCTCATTGAGTCTTGAAGTGGATGTTTCCAGGGTAATAAAAGGCCATTACCTTGACCGCTGACATGAAGCCATCAGAGCTGTATTTATTGATGAAACTTTCAGCTCCCAATCTGCAACAATGAGAGCGCATCATACAGCTGTCAGCAGAGAAAGCCTGATCGCGGCTGACATTTCCCGTCCATAATTTATGAAAACAAAACATCTGAAAGTTTGCAGCATAGCAGACACGGGAGGAGTCGTCGTGTGTGCAAGGATCGGCGCTCTTGCTTGCCTATGCGGCGGCAGGCCTGCTGCTCGGCTTTCATGTTTCTGAAGGCTTTTCTCAGATGCAAATAGCTCACGCGCAGCTTGTGAAATGTTGCCCTGCAGAAGGTGTGCTGTTATTTACTGCTTGGCAGCAGGGACATAAACCGTGCTGTGGCCCCATATACCTGTAAGCCCACTCTGCACTCGTAGCGTGTCTAAACATAAAGGTGCTGGGTTGTATAAGGCATGTCTAATATTCGCGGTATATACAGTGCACGGAGCAAGGAAATACAGGGGAACACGCGAAATACGTTTTAGGTGCTGCTACACAATGGTGCTTTGACCAGGATCCTTAGATGGAATTTGTATCTTGTAATACATGTTTTTTTGCTGTTTGTTTTGCATTCTCTTTTGTTAAAAGACATATTTATTCCAATTGGACCCTTTCAAGGTTGTGTAGTATTATCAGGCTAGACCAAAATTCCTCAGCATTCAGCGTTTCCCTTTGCTTTAAGAATTTCCCTAGTTCTGAGTGATGCTAAATTTATGCAGAACAAAATGCGTTTTAAGTTCTCCATCTTTCCTTTAATTAAATAGAATCGGCATGACAGCTCTTATTCTTGTTTACGAGCAACCTGAATTTGTCTCGTTGGGTAAAGATTCAATTTAAATTGCATGAAATGATGTGGATAAATGAAGCAAGGGAACTTGAACAAATATTTTGGGAACATATTGTAAGCTCTAATTTCTTTGTTCATTTCAGAATAAAGATTGCATTTTTCCTTACTCAAACCAGTCATAATTCAGTCGTTTGTCCATAGCCTTCTTTTCTGTTCCTTTCTCCTTGTCCACTTTTAGAATCTCAAATGGCAAAGACCTGTTGGTCATTAAGCATCTATGATCAAATGAGAGCGTTTTCCAAACAGGAAGCACATACATCAAAATTAAGACCGAGTCATATCTGATCATTGTGATCGGAACCCCAGGTAGGAGGCGTAATAGTCTTCCTCAAAAATAACATTCAAAGATATCCCATATTTTCCCTGATAGAACTAGGAAAGCCTAGGTAATCACCGGGAGGATAGATAATCTCCCATATTTTCTGTGAATCAGGATACTTTGGGCTGTCAGGTTTTTAAGTCTTCCCCATAGTTCCCCATAGTTCCCATTTCCATGGGCCATCATTTATGAATGAGTTGATACAAGTACTCAGGTGTTTCATCGTCTTTACTTTTTTGAGAGATTCATGATTAAACTGCCACGCAAATGATGTTTCTTTTTTCCCTCTCAATGATCCTAGAATCAGAATATTCATTTTATTAATGTTTATCTCTAGGTCATTTTTATTCATGTAGTTTTGTAGGAGATTTAATCTGCGCTGTGAACCAATTGGAGTTTGGTCAGCAATAAGGAGATCATCTGCATAGAAAATCCATGTTAATTGGTGGCCAGTGATTTTGGGCGGGAAAGCCAATGCCATATCCAGTGGTTAATTCACATCAGATAGATGTAGATGAAATAAAATAGGAACCAAGGGGCATCCTAGCTCAAGCCTTCTATACCCCTTGAGTCCAATTTAATCTGAATATTTGTGATGAATATCATTCTCTGATTGCCAGCAATAGATCTAGAAGACAACCCCATTTCTCAAGCTTAAGCCACAATAGTTCTCTATTTACACTGTCAAAAGCTTCTTTTAAAAAAAACAATTGAAGCTATATATATTTTCACACCCTTTCCCATGACCTTACCCTTTAGCAGGTTTAAAAGAAACAAATTCAGGCTGTTTGCAACCCCTTTTACAAGTCCACTCTGACGCGAGTCAAATCTTCCCACTTTGCTAGCCAATTTTTGTAGATATTTCAAAATCAATACAGCAAATATTTTTTCCAGACTATAAAGCAAGCCTATCGGTTGATAGTTTTGTTGATTTGTCCTATCTCCACTTTTAAATATAGGCACTATTATTGCCAGTCAGGAATCCAACATGTCACCATGGGCCTTTATCTGTTCAAATAATTTGTAGATAAAGTGTGACCATTCGACTGTGGATGCCTTAATCATGTTGTTAGTAAGGCCATCCGGACCTGGAGCTCCTGAAGAATTGATTTTTTTAATTAGCATTTCTATGTCTGACATTTCAAGTGGGGAGCACCACAATTCTTTAGCTTTTATGCACACGCTTTTCCCCTTATCCTGTGTCAGTGCAAATAAGGTTACAAAAAACTCAATGCATCTTAATTCTTTTACAGCAGTCGTCATGATCACTGATTGAGGCATAATTTAATTATTTATCAATTGCCAGATTTCTTTTGAATTCTTCTTCTCTACAGCCTTCAGCATTTGTTCAGCATCATTTTGCATCAGTATTCCTTTATGAGAGCATAGCCAATTTTTGTCCATTTGTTTCCTTTTCATCCTCAGTCTATCTTTTGGCCCGCACGTTGAATGATTTATTCTTCGTATATCACATTGCATGGATTTCTTAGCTCGTGCAACCTCTAAATCATAGGTATGTTTAGGGGCAAAATTCGGGTTGGTACACATTTCTTTGTACTCCTTATATTCCAATAATAAGGGTATATAATTTAAGCCTGAATCATTGTTTTTTAAATAATTTGCCATATTTCTATCAGTATGGAGATGTCTTCCTGTTTTAATCGAAGTCTATTTCTTCCCTGCGATAGATATAGCTCAATAGGCCACCTATTATCTATTGGCCTATTTGTTACATTCTAGGTCATTTCTATGAGCTGATGATCACTAATTTCCATTGTCCTTACCTGAGGTCTTTCCACATAATTAAGTATATTGCCTGATATAAAAGAAAATAGTCCAAAATCTGAGATTGCAGCCCCTTTGTCTAAGTTAGGTTTGCTGGAAAATCGCTGTTCTAACCCAATTTGCCGCTCTTTGTTGTTCTTGGTTAGTAGTTTCAAAATTCTCGACTATCTGACCCTTTATATCGATACATGCAAAGTTTAGACCTCCAAAAATTATTGTAAACATTGTTCTCCTGTGTACCATAGTCATCCACAATCCTCAATACCATGTCTAAAAAATCATTTGATTTAATCGCCAAGGGGCTTCAATGCACATTTAGAATGAGTCCACATTTCAAATATCAGTTTCCTTTCTGCATTATTTTTATCAGACTGGCTTGAATAAATGGGTAGTCACAAGACTTAGTTACCATAAATCCACAATCCTGTCTCACTAGTGTAAGTAAACCTGGCAATGGCCTGCTCCTTAGCCCTTTATAAGTCGGTTTGAGAGGAACACTAAAACCATCAAGCATGGAATTAGACATCAACCATGTTTCCTGCAAACATAGAATATCACATTTCTCACAGTCCAATGCATTTTATTGAACAAATGGGTGAAGCCTCGAGTGTTCCAAGATCCCACAACCACCTCCTTGATATCATATTATTTGTTCTTGGATAGCACCAAAGCCTCAGCCATGCAAGCCCATTCGTCTTCTTGTGCCATCTTTTTCGTATTTTTCATGATCTCTTTAATCTGTCTGCCTTGTTGGGTTTGGCAGCTAAAAGTAATTTTCAGAGATTGATCAGTATTAGTTTTAAGAACACTCAAGCCTTCTTTCCCTGTTTTCATCTTTAAGCTAAGAAACTTGGTCAAATCTAAATTAGAGCATTATTGAGATTTAATTGGCAATTCTCATCATGCTCTTTATTATCTTTATTATCCTGCAGCTGATCTCGAGACAACCGCCTGTCACTTGAAGGGAGGCCAAGTTCAAAAACCAATGGAAGAAATAAATGACCAGTTTAAGTAAAGAAACCTTTACCACATTTGACACTAAGTGGATTACCACCCTGTCCAGTTCATACTCATTTATACATTCCACTATTTTTACATCATCTGTATATGATGAAATAATTTCAAAAGGTTACATCGGTTTAACACGAGACCATCTTTCACAGGTAAGATTTGTAAGAGTCGATTTTTTTTGTGCCTCATTCCCTTTTTAATGGCGTGTTTGTACAGTCCTGCTTCTTAAAGGTTTCAAATCGAGGTAGGATCACTTTACGGGTTCCCATTGGCATGGATTTCAAATCTAAAGCCATCCTTTTTTCCGCTATCATCAAAAAAAGGTGACTCCACCACCGGTAGGTTTACATTTATATCTTCATCATCCTGCTCTATATTAATTAAAGTTTGGATGTGCGACCCAGTATTTGTTTTATTCTGTTTCTTCAGGCTCTTCTTCCATAAAATAGGTTCATATATTAAGCAGATCTCTTGAGACCGATTCATCCATTAATGCAATCTATTTGGTTCTCAATTCTTTTTTCTTCTCAATCTGCATCGATGTTAGGGCTTCAGAAGTACATGTGACTTTAATCTTTTTATCAGTCACTCTCCTAGGAGACATCAGTGGTGTTGTTAACTCACGCATATCATTTCTTGCATCATTAGATTTCCCCCAGTTCTCTTGTTTCAAATTTTGGGGTTTCCATTGCTGAGACAACTCTCTTTGCTTCTTATTATATTTTTTTCTTTTTTAACGCTTTTCAAAAATTGGACAAGGATTTTCAGAATCCTTGTAAGGTCTTGATTTATTTCTAATGACTTTCTAATGACTTCTGGGTTTGGAGAGATGATGCCTCTATAAGATGGAGATCTTCTAATTTCTCATTGCTGGTCTTAACCAGTAGTTCATTAGGAAACGACTACTCGTTGCCTAGATAATGTTTAAAATCTGGAGAGAGGTGCGAGGAGGTGCAGTCTGGCAGAAACCTCTGCTTCTTTTTTTCCTGCTGAGAGAACCAAGTCTCTTTTCCCTGTCATTGGAAGGGAGGAGGGCTTAAAAACTAATTCCTGCCGCGGAGCGGCTGCAGAGAGGTGCAAGGAGGTACAGTCTGGCAGAAACCTCTGCTTCTTTTTCCTGCTGAGTGAACCAAGTCTCCTTTCTCTGTCATTGGAAGGGAGGAGGGCTTAAAAACTCATTCCTGCCACGGAGCGGCCGCAGAGAGGTGCGAGGAGATGCAGTCTGGCAGTCCGGCAGGACGGTAGCCCGGCCCCACCAGGTCTGCCTAACAACAGAGACATGACCAAATTGGATGGAAAGTCCTCTGCGCCTACAAGAGCGAGCATGAAGCAGCGGACCACATCTGAAGACTTTCAAGACTTTCAGGTAACCCAGGAAGAAGAGGGGCCTTTACTTAGAAGTGGTCGCTATACAGTTAAAGATCTACCAGGAAGAGTGGATCGGAAAACAACACCCCAACTGCCAACTTCCAGTCTACCCCCTCTTCCCTTGAACTTCCAGAATGGACCAGGTTTAACACACACAGACCCTAAGCCCACAAAACGCTTTGATAAAATCATAATAAGATCTACAGACTTTACTACACAAGACAGGTCAAACGTTTCACACTCCCCCCCAATTCCCTCCTTGAGGTCCCCCCATAAGCACAACTTACCCCAGAACGAAGGTCCGCCCCACGATATGCATGGCCCCGCTGAGGAAAGAAGTTTGGCTTGTTTTGGCGTTGCCTCGTTTCTGGGGGGAGGTTCTCCCCTGCTAGGGGGTTGCGATCACCTGGGGGCCCAGAGGGCTAGGGTGGGGCAGGGGAGGCCGAGAGTTTGGGCCGCAATGCTCCTGGTCGTGCTGGCTCTCGCCGTGCCCTAGTGGTGCGGAGATCCTGAGGGAGGGTCCTATGCCTTCAGCTTAAGCCGAGTGCTTGGAGCCTTGGGGGCTCGTGAAGGGAGACGCTACGAAGGCCGGGACCTGCGAGCTGGAGTGGCTCTGCGGGGCCGCGGTGGCGGTGGAAGGATTTGAGGGTGGGAGTGTCCTGGAAGACGCCGAGTCCGTTCGGGCTTCCGACAGCCGGCTAGCTCCGCCCATGGGAGGCGACCCGGCCGCAGCTGGAGAGCCGGGCACGAGCGTGGAAGAGGCGATGCAGCCTCTTGCTGAGGAGAGGCTGAGAGAGGACAAGAGGAGGAGAGCAGCTGAGGCTGTGGAACAACCAGCCTCACAGAGCAGTCTGTTAAAGGGGAGGGCTGGTACGGAGGAACTGAAAACAGACCATATCAGCATGGCCAAAAATCCCAAATCATTCCCAAATACCAACAAGGAAAAAAGGGAAAGCGAAAAAGATTTTGGACTAAATAATTTACATGCAATTACATACTTTGAAAAACATCCAGTAATAGCAAGGGGGGAATTACCAAGCCCACTTCAAAATGTATCAGCTCTAATATCAAATAATTGCATAAACACAACAATAATAAATTCAGGAGACTTTGAAGATTTGGAAACAGGAGACCTCAACATATTGAGAGAACACAATTGGGCAAAAGACTGGACGAATCCAGTATTTGACAAACAAATAGAAAAGCCCAGCTTAAGTGAGTCGAAAATAACTCATAACCTCCTGCCTGAGGGGCAAAATACTGAAAGGAATATTCCCGCACAAACACTGAACAAACTAAAAACTCAAAGTTGTTTCAGTATCAGACAGACAAAAACCACCTTAACAACTTCATCAACACCAAACTATCGAATGACATTGAAGCCTCAATCTAGAAAACTTGGCTCAAACCAGCCTACTATAAACAACTCAATAGGCAAGTTCTTTAATAAATTGGCAAGAAAGCAATCCACAAGTCACCTTGAATTATCAGACGCTGATATATTAGAGGGGATTTCATCAATAGCCTGTGAGAAACATTATAAAAAGTCAGAAATTGAACCGATCCCTATAGACGAGACATTAGTCCATCAAGCTTGTTGGCATTACGGCCAACCCAAAAGGTTAAGCACCCACGGTGAGAGTCTCCTGCCCAAAGCACAGTTAATTAAGCCATGTGACGCAGGGGTTCCCTGTGAAACAGAAACAAGTGTCCTCACCGAAAATATAAGGAGTAGGACAGCTGAGAAAGATAAAAACACTCCAGGGCATTTTATCCAATCTCGGACATCAAACGGTACAGTAACCAACGTAAAACACAGTGAAGAGGCTGAACATAAAGAGGTCTCTTCGAATAACAGCGAGCCTATAGCTTCAAAACAAAGAGAGAAGATTTCTAGGCCGAAACTGTCACTTCAACCCCATAGAGATGATACCCCAGTGGACATATCTCGATCATTTTTGCCAACGCCAATCAAAGGAAAGACGGACAGAGAACCTTCCAAATCTTTAGAAAAAAACTTGCCTGGCAAAAACCCAGACATTTTTGCCATAATGTCAGCGGTGACTATAGCCCTGGCTCCCTTCGGAAAGCTTTATGAATCGCTCAACGAAACATTAAAAGATCACACATCGCTGTTAGCATCTATGAGTTCAAAATTGATCCATCTAGAAGGCTATATAATGGCCGCAGAAGCCTGGAAGGAGAACACAAGAGATCAAGGTACAATGACTGACAAACAGCAAACACCAATTAGTACATTGGAATACCAAAGGCAAGAGGTCTTTCATTTTAAAAATGAATCCCTTTCCATCGGCAGCCAAACCTCCCGACTTAGCACTTTGGAAACATTCATAGAAAAGGACTTACTAGTGACGCCCCAAGCCAGTTATCCGAAAAATGCCTTAACAAGTAGTCCGCAAAAGAACATGGAGAATACCCAATGGAACATACCTACTGGTATAAAAGAAGACTCTATAAAGTCACATGAGAAAAAAAGAAGCCACAAGAAAAGGATGGCCAAGAACAGAACAAACAAAACTCTAAGTTGAATCGTGAAGGAAAAACAAAAAATCCTAGGTTACCTTCAGAAGTTGGGACAAACGAAGTTAAGTCTATTGAACAGACGTCTTTTAAAAAACAGACGCCAGTTTCAGGAACTAAACAACTAAACAACTAAAAACGCAACAAAAACAATCGCAAACGGAGTCTATGGCTAAGCCAAAAGAAACTATGACAAAATGGATAACAATCCTAGAAAAGAAAAGCTCCATTGGAGAAAACACACAGTGCCAAAGAAGTGAAGAGCTCCAAGAAGAACATAAAGATATTTCGATAGACCTACTGGACGTCAGTATGTATTCTACCGAGAACTCTGAATCAGAAATTCCACGTCCTAAACAAAAGAAAAGGAAGGTGTCATTTAGGGATAATGATGCAACAGTGGAAACTTTGAAGCAAAATAGTCCGAAAGACAATGCAACGCCTCAAAAGAATAATAAAAAAAATGAAAAAATTGAAAATAGACAGTGGCCAAATCAAGAAAGGAGCACTTTACATCGACTCTCAGGAGTAAAACTAAATAAAGGTCACTTAAATAAGGAAATGAACCACAGGGGCCTTAGTCAATCGACTACAAGACGAGAGACGACTCGTACTTTTCTCGACTCAAGTCTAAACGATAGAACATCTAATAGCGAACAGAAACAAAGAGAAAATCATGTTAATGCCAAGGACATAAGGCTCAGTGAAAGAACACCCAATAGTGAAAGGAAAAACAGTGAACGGAAACATAGAGAAAACCACATTAATGCCAAGGACATAAGGCACAGTGAAAGAATATCCAATAGCGAAAGGAAAAATAGAGAACACCGTGAAAAGTTTAAAGAATCTACAGTAAAACTTGTGTATTCCAATGATCGAAGACACTGTTCTCCTACCAAAAGTACCATCTCGGAAGCCAAATTCTCAGACAGGAACAAAAAATATCATCAAAGAACTCCCAGCACGCCCTTAACTCATAACCAATTAAGAACATCAGCTATCTTTTCTCATAGAAGTAAGCTTACGAGAACATTGAAACTGGAAAAACAGCCGGGCTCAAGAGACAGAATACTACTAAATAGAAGAGCGACGTTGAGACTGTTTGAAAAAAACACAAAAGAGGGTCATATTCGAACCACAGATATAAAAGTGGTTGAATTTGCTCACAAACGTCGCACAGATAGTATCTTCTTACACATCACTCAGTAAAGAATCTCTTGTTGTCGGTGGCGGGGGATCTAGAGAAGAGAGGATACTTACTTCGGGAAACAACGGCCGAAGAAAGAGGTCTTGATTGCCCTAAAACAAAGAATACAGAGAGAGCGGAAACAACGGGAGTATGGCCCAGCTGGGAAAAGATGCGACAAACATGACATCGACAGAAAGAAATAATTATCAAGAAAAACGGAAAAAAACCAAATCACGGGAAAAGAAGAGGTGACTAGAGACACGATGGAAAATAGGTCAAGAAAAGAGTCTGAACCGCCTCATTTGGAAACTGAGAACAGAAAGAATAAAGACATTATAACACCAATATTGCTAAAGGAAGGACAGCAAAAAGCTAATGAGAAAGAAACAAAAAGATGGGCATGGATACCTACAGCGCTCACTCGATATTTTAGAAAATAGCAACCAACTAATGTGGCCACGAGCATTAACACAGAACTACCTGCGGCGAAGACGATGCCTCAAAAACGTACCATTGGCTCGTGGAACACTCGAGGATATACTCACCTCACTCAGGCTGGAGAGATCATCATAGCTTTATTTGATCTCCTAGGACTTCAAGAAACTTGGCTTCAATTTCCCCCTAGTATAGACGGATGCGAGATCCATCTTTCACCAGCAATTAAAGGACCCACAGGTCGCCCAACATTGGGCCTCCTAACAGCAGTCCGCACAGGAGGGAGCCTGCGAATAAACAGAATTCTGGTATCATCTGCCTTTATACAAGCCATAATCTTAGAATGGGACAAACTTTGTAGGCCGTCACTGAGCAAAACATGCAAGTTTATACTTCTTCTTAATATCTACTGGAATCCAGTGGCAATCTCTTCTAAAGACTTCATAAATAAGGGTGAGACAATTTTAACCGAGGCAGCAGCTGATCCTAAGGTGAACCATACACTGATTTGCGGAGACTTAAACGCCAGCTGTCCAGATACAGAAGGTAGATATCCTACTCTGCATTCAAATTACATCCTCCAATCAAAGAAAAGAGGTAGTGCTTGGTCAGAATTAATGGATTTGCGGGACCTGTACAACTTAAATTCTCTAGAAACAGTTTACCCGCCGGTGGCGACATGGGAAACATCTGAATATAAAAGTACCATCGATTGCATCTTTGCCTCAAAGGAATTGTATACCTTAATGGAATCATTTGAAGTATTCAAAACAACCAAAAGTGACCACAATTTACTTACAGCAACCTGGTCCTCATTTAAAAGGACAAATCCAAAGCTGTGTATTGCTACCCAGCAAGCCCAGATGCACTCAACAGGGACAATAAGCACCCTCTATTTTAAATCAAAATTCATTTAAACATTTGGGGCCAACAAGGCGTAAATTCTACGGTGTACAAACACCGCCTAAGTTTCTCTAGTTTCCAAAAGAAAATGTCATTACACAATTTAACGGTGTTAATAAGGATAAATTGTAAACACAGGTGTAAAATGAATGGAACAATCAGAACCAAGACATTAGAGTTAACTTTCGGATTTTAATCCTCTTAATCCAATAAGTCATACATGAATAAACACAAAGTAGTACGATCAGTGTACTCTATTTACATATGGAAAGAGCACTTGTGGGTGTTCCATATAACACAAGTAGGAACAAACGGCGTTGATAGAAAACAGCTCGTATAGAGCAGCACAATTGCAAATCTGTATAGCAGTTACAGTTTACAAAGCTCTAAATGCATAGGTTCAACCATTCAACAATTTACAAAGAAGTCTTATATTTAGATATAACAAATGAGGCTGACGCGTTTCGGTTCGAAGAACCATCTTCAGGGGATGGACTTCATTTTTCATATTCATAACCATTAAGTCATAGCACAGTCTCTGTGGAGTAGTAAAAGAAAGAAGATTTTTCAGTAGAACGCTTCAGTTTGTAAGAAATCCATTATCAAAGTGAAAAGAGTCAAAGTCACTAACCTTGCTGATACAAGAGCCGATACACAGAAAAGAAATCCAGTCAAAAAGCAATGGGTAGCCGAATGCCACAGATTGCTGGGATATCTATAGGGGTGAGATCAAAAGACCATCCATTAAGAAAAGTCAGATGGCTAACAGTCCATAGTAGAACAATCAAGTAAAAAAGTAAACGGGCGGCAAAAGTACCAAACTAGGGGTGATATAAGTGCAGTAACAAATGAAGGCCCATACATGCAAACCGTAACGAGTAACGGAGGTAGAGACATCAAGTAAGCCACACATGTGGAGAAATGCGTGACGTTTAGGGGTAGCTGCACACCAACTCGAAAAGCGTACATCAAAAACGAGCACACTAACACAGTCAGCAACTCTCTTCAGAGTGAGTAACGTGAACCGGGATATTCCGAGTGTGACAAGTAACAGAGGGAAACAGATAGCTTACCTTCGGATGCGTGAGAAAACAGATCATCTCACCGCAGCCGTGCGCACGAAGTGACTCTGTTCACACAATCCAAACAAAAGCGTCGCCTTGGTAACATCACGCATGCGCGTGAGTGCACCAAGGCGATGTCCATCTTGGTATGGGAAAAAACGAGTGTTTCTTAACCATGGAGATAATGAAACAAACTACAGTGACAATGTCACCGAGACAGAGCGGTCAGTGGGCCGGGCAGTATCGCATTGGGAGAAAGCAATGGGACGCAAAATAAGTCATCAGGAAGGTATGGAAAGAGTGTAAAGGGAACGCGCGCGTGGGGGCAGCAACCGTAGCTCAGAGGAACTACGGGGTTCCCCCCACTCCGCGAAGGTAAACACAGTTCAAAGATCTATCAGCAGCCGTCAGCCAGCAAGTGTAAAAGGCAACACATAGGTCTAAGGTCCAACTAGGAACGGAAACAGCAGGAGATACAACTAGTGGGGTCTAAACCCAATAAACAAATCAAGTGGAGCAAAGTAATCACACAATGTATAAAACGCATGAAGGGATCCTTAGAAAGAATGGGCGCGGGCAAAGGTACATCATCCTGACCCGGGAAAAAAATTAATAAAGAGGATTCTGAGAAGGGACTGGGCTAACAAGACAACTAAAGCGAATGCTAAAAAGATGACTAGACAGATAACATCAGTCGGGGAGGAACTATGGTCATCGGGCGAGTAAAAAGCTAAAATCAACCACAAGAAGGGGCAAAGAGAGTCACCTTGAAGCGATGGAATAAGTACAACAGTCCACCATGTGAAAAGTCCATGTTCAGATGGTGCATGTTGTCAGATTTGAGACATAACAATAGTCATGAACAGAAAGGGTAGGCGGTGCTATTAAGATGACATGTTATTACAAGCAAAGCATAACAATAAACAGTTTTCCAAACACACAAATTTACACAAAACACATAAGATCGAATTCGGTATTCATGCCACGTGGGCTCAACGAGTCCAACAGTTCAATCCACAAAATCTCCCGTTGCAACAGTTTACGCTGCACATCACCTCCCCTGCTTCCTGCTGTGATTTGCTCCAAGATAACACATTTCAATTGTGCAATGGTGTGCTGTGCTTCAGTAAAGTGTAGTGATACTGGTGACTTGAGACCCTTAGTACGAATATTCGATTTGTGTTCAGACCATCTAACTTTAACTTTTCTGGTGGTCATGCCTACGTAGTATAACCCACATGGACATTTGAATGCATAAATAACATTCTGAGCATCACATGTGCACAAGTGTTTGAGAAAAATGGGTTTACCAGAGTGGGGGTGTGATATGCTGTTGCCTTTAATGATGTTACCGCAATGTTGGCAATTGTAACATGGAATGGTACCCTTAAACACTTTCTGTGGACTAGAAGATGGAATTTCAGCTTTGACAAGGCTCTTGCGTAATGACCTACTGTTCCTGTAGGCAAAAGTTGGAGGTTCATGAAACAGTTGATGTAATTGTGGATCCATTCTAAACATGCTCCAGTTATTTTTGATGACCCTCTTAATCTTCATGCTCTGCATGGAATAGGTAGTCACGTAAACCAGTGCTTCGCCCGACTTGGGTGGTTTTGGAGTCAGTAAGGTCTCACTCCCAGTGCTTCTGACTTTGTCTGCGACTTCAGTGATCTTCAGCTGGTCATACCCCCTCGATGAAAATTTAGTTTACAATAGCCGTGATTGGCGTTCGTACTCGGCAGTCTCCGAAATAATCCTTCTGTAACGCAGAAATTGGCTAAACGGGACGCTATCAACAGTTCTCTTAGGATGAAAGCTTGTGGCAAGAAACAGGCTATTTCTATCAGTCTTCTTGGTGTAGATTCTTGTCTCAAGAGTGTTGTTACTGGCATATATCTCCACATCCAGAAAGTGGATGGCAGTATCACTTGTCTCTGTTGTGAATTTAATACGAGGATGAATCGAGTTCATCATTTCGTAAAAGTTTTGCAATTCTTCTTCCGGGCCGGACCAGATTCCAAAAATATCATCAATGTATCTCAAATACAGTGGCAGATGCCTCATCCATCTTGGTGAACTGAGAATATTTTCATGTACAAGGTAGTACATGTAGGTGTTGGCATAGCATGGTGCCATTGCTGCCCCCATGCTAGTTCCGGATATCTGAAGGAAGAAACGATCTTGGAATTTAAAGAAATTGTTCGTAAGCACTAATTTAAATAAAGTTAGTACAAACAGTCTGTCGCCTTGACATTGCTCTGATTGAAGTAGGAGCCATTCAGTTGCTTCAAGACCTGCTTCGTGTGTGATGTTAGTATAGAGAGATGTCACGTCCATGGTGAACATCACATCTCTTCCTTTGACGAATTGCACATTTTTTAGTTTGTGTAAAAAGTGCATAGTGTCCTTTACGTAAGTCTTAGATTCCTGTATGAGAGGTTGCAGAATTTTGTCCAAGTATTGGGCCAATGGTTCAAGGAGACTTGCAGTGGCAGCTATAATGGGACGTCCAGGTGGATTTGCCAGTCTCTTGTGTATCTTAGGAAGTATATAAATAACTGGCATGATGGGATGTTTGTTTTCAAGAAACAGACGTGTCTTTTCTGAGATGACATCATTGGCTTCCGCCTCATCCAGTATCCCCATGATAAGGGATCTTACTGCTTCAGTAGGATTCAGGGGTACTTCCATATATGTGTCTTGGTCATCCAGTTGGCGTTCAATTTCGTCGATGTAGTCCTGTTTATTCATAAGAACTAACGCACCTCCCTTATCCGCTGGTTTAAAAATGATGGTTTGATTATCAAGGAGATTTTTAAGTGTCTGACGTTCTCTCACAGTAAAGTTGCCTTGTGTATTATTTTTGAATTGAATTTTCTTCAAATCCTGTAATACAGTTTTCTCAAAGGTAGAGAGGATATGATTCTGAACTGGAGGGTTGAAGTGACTCTTAGGTTTCAATTCAAGAAATTTGTGTGGTTCCGTAGTGATTACATCCTCATCTTGTGAGTCAAAGAAGACTGTAAGTCTTAGCTTTCTCATTAGTTTGAAAAAGTCTATTTTTTTGCGGAGCAGAGTGGTATTGTTTTTGGGAACAAACGATAACCCTTTCTTTAGGACTTGTAGTTCCATTTTCGATAACTGGTATGCTGAAATATTGACGATCAATGTTTCTTCATGGTTTTTTTCCATTGTGGGTTTTTTCTTCTGTCCTCTTCTGATTGGCCTTTTTCTATAAAAAGGCGTAGCGTTAGCTGCTGGTTCTTCTGTAGTGGGACCAGGGACGGTCTCACTGCTCTGCCCTGGAAGAACTTCAAGCTCAGCGCTTGAGACGTCGGATGAGGTGTTTTCTGCCAATTGTTGGCCTGGTTTCCGTGGGTTGTTGAAGTTGGGTTTATTGGAGAAGTGTCCGTAGTATGCCTGCCAACTATACACGATATCAAGCTTATAATCCTGAGTGTCACGTCTAAATTTCCTAATTTTCTTAATTTCAAGTTCTTGTTTGAAATTAGCCAATTTTTGATTTGTTTCTTCCAGAATTTGTTTAAGTTGGTCCGCCGTGTATCCCTTGCTCGGAGAGGTTTTCAGACCTTCTATATCTTCATTGAGGTTTGTTAGGGAATGCGCTAGTTCTTCAATTGTCAAAAGTATAAGATCAAGTGAACACTTGTTTAGAATTTGGTGCCAACGTTTGACGAATGCTGGATTCTCCTTGCAGAGTGTTGGCTCTAAACTGACACGTAAGCCCCTAGGTATTCTCTTGGCAGTACAATACTGAGCCAAGGTGGATGTATGGAGTTTAAGGTTGGTCTTTTGATCTCACCCCTATAGATATCCCAGCAATCTGTGGCATTCGGCTACCCGTTGCTTTTTGACTGGATTTCTTTTCTGTGTCTCGGCTCTTGTATCAGCAAGGTTAGTGACTTTGACTCTTTTCATTTTGATAATGGATTTCTTACAAACTGAAGAGTTCTACTGAAAAATCTTCTTTCTTTTACTACTCCACAGAGACTGTGCTATGACTTAATGGTTATGAATATGAAAAATGAAGTCTATCCCCTGAAGATGGTTCTTTGAACCAAAATGCGTCGGCCTCAATTGTTATATCTAAATATGAGACTTCATTTGTAAATTGTTGAATGGTTGAACCTATGTATTTAGAGCTTTGTAAACTGTAACTGCTATACAGATTTGCAATTGTGCTGCTCTATACGAGCTGTTTTCTATCAATGCCGTTTGTTCCTACTTGTGTTATATGGAACACCCACAAGTACTCTTTCCATATGTAAATAGAGTACACTGATCGTACTACTTTGTGTTTATTCATGTACGACTTATTGGATTAAGAGGATTAAAATCCGAAAGTTAACTCTAATGTCTTGGTTCTGATTGTTCCATTCATTTTACACCTGTGTTTACAATTTATCCTTATTAACACCGTTAAATTGTGTAATGACATTTTCTTTTGGAAACTAGAGAAACTTAGGCGGTGTTTGTACACCGTAGAATTTACGCCTTGTTGGCGCCAAATGTTTAAATGACGACAGCCCGATTGCACCAGCAGTCTTTGTATAACATTTGCACACTATTTCTTGTTGATACATTCTTATTTACAATCCTTCCACTCTCAAACCTTTATTTAACTTGTCTGTGCACCCCTATACTTCTCACTTATGCTTTATCCTCATTTAAAAGGACGCCAAAAGAAATTTCATATCAGCTTGAAACAAATGCTCAAGGAAACTGGCTAAAATTGACAAAAAAAGCCATCAGTTCCATCACGATGGATTACAATCAAAAGAAGGAAATCGAGACCGAAAATCAAAGTCAAGCTGTCCTGGAGTATTGTCCACTCCTAGTTCCTTACTTAAAACCTAGGGCGACAAGAAACGGTCTAGATCATCAACATCTTCACAACTTCAATGAGGAACTAAGGGCCAGGAGAGCCATGCAAAGAAAAGCCACAAGACGTGTACAAAAATATCCATCTAAGGAAAATATAGCCCTTGCATTAAAACAAACAAAAGGCTACAAATCATGGCTGAAAAATCATCGAAGGATGTTATACCAACTTGACGCAGAGACTATGTTAAGAGCATTATGTGGAAGATCTTCCAAAGACTTTTTGTCCCTAGTTAAAAACACAACAACGATAACAGATACGTCCATCTTGAACAGAGTTATTGAGGAAAAATGGGTACAATACTTTACCAACTTACCTGAAATAATAGAAGACGATGAAGCAATAAACAAGGCCAAGAGTGACCGGTCAATCACCTACAACAAAGCAATAATTGTGAAAAAAATACAAAATTTAAAAAACTCAAGAGCTCCGGGCCCCGATGGAATTCCGAATGCCCAACTAAAACAGGACCCAGAATCCTGGCAGTTTTCATCATGGAAATATTCAACCGATGCATTGAAACAAGATCCATTCCAGAAACCTGGAAAACGGCTAACATCGTCCCAATATTTAAGAAGGGCTTAAAAAGTGAAGCAAAGAACTACAGGCCGATAGCTTTATTGGATGTTATAGGGAAGCTTTTCGGATCACTAATTCTGGATGAACTGCAAGAATGGCAAAAAGAAGCAAAAACGGCAGATCCATTCCAATCGGGATTCGAAAAGGACCTGGGAACATCTACCAATATCATGATGATCATCAGTATTTTGAAGGCAAGTGCTTGGGAAGGCAAATTAACAACATTCATAGCTTCTATAGACCTGGTGCAAGCTTTTGATTGGGTAAACAGAAAAAGATGGTGGAAGAAATTAGAAAGAGCAAAATGCCCCCCTTCAATAATAGCACCGATCAGAGCCCTACATAGTG